>NC_091322.1:9218529-9491029 GCF_038502225.1 Cherax quadricarinatus | reverse complement strand
GAGAGAGATGGAGGGAGGGAGGGAGAGCGAATCTGGGATCACCCATATTGATGAGGGTCTCTACAGTGCTTACGAAATCCATACTGCTGGCGAATTAAATTGTATATTTATTTTTATGTCTTTCACCTCAAGTTATTTTAATTTGCTAATTAGGGACCTGACCTCTTGAGTACAAAATAAACTACAATTATGATAGAGTAAAAGGTCTACGTATTTTCTATCTGGAATATCTCGCCTGAATAGTAAAAGATGTAGGCACCAGTGTTGAGAGAGAGAGAGAGAGAGAGAGAGAGAGAGAGAGAGAGAGAGAGAGAGAGAGAGAGAGGAGCGTTGAGAGCAACTACAAGCTCCACGATTGACCTGGCTTGTCTTTCTTTGAATGTCCTCAAAATCCAGGTTGTCTTGTACCTGACCTTGCATGTGTTCGCTTGCCTCTGCTTTCTTAACTTTAGGTAGTCTGACATTGATAATCTTTGACCTCTTTCAAGTTCCCTCTCTTCTATCAAAAGCTCTGGTGTAATAACTGGATGAACGCGTGTTTTTTGAGTGACTGTAGTGAGTGGGTGTAGACGTGTGTGTGTTAGTGTGTGTTAGTGTGTGTTAGTGTGTGTTAGTGTGTGTTAGTGTGTGTTAGTGTGTGTTAGTGTGTGTTAGTGTGTGTTAGTGTGTGTTAGTGTGTGTTAGTGTGTGTTAGTGTGTGTTAGTGTGTGTTAGTGTGTGTGTGTGTGTGTGTGTGTGTGTGTGTGTGTGTGTGTGTTAGTGTGTTAGTGTGTTAGTGTGTTAGTGTGTTTGTGTGTTTGTGTTAGTGTGTGTTTGTGTGTGTTAGTTTGTGTGTGTGTTAGTGTGTGTGTGTGTTAGTGTGTGTGTGTGTGTGTGTTAGTGTGTTTGTGTGTGTTTGTGTGTGTGTGTGTGTGTTAGTGTGTTTGTGTGTGTGTGTGTGTGTGTGTGTGTGTGTGTGTGGTGAACAAAGAGAAAGTGTGAGGGTGTGTTAGTGTGTGTTAGTGTGTGTTAGTGTGTGTTAGTGTGTGTTAGTGTGTGTTAGTGTGTGTTAGTGTGTGTGTGTGTGTGTGTGTGTGTGTGTGTGTGTGTGTGTGTTAGTGTGTTAGTGTGTTAGTGTGTTAGTGTGTTTGTGTGTTTGTGTTAGTGTGTGTTTGTGTGTGTTAGTTTGTGTGTGTGTTAGTGTGTGTGTGTGTTAGTGTGTGTGTGTGTGTGTGTTTGTGTGTTTGTGTGTTTGTGTGTGTGTGTGTGTTAGTGTGTTTGTGTGTGTGTGTGTGTGTGTGTGTGTGTGTGTGTGGTGAACAAAGAGAAAGTGTGAGGGTGTAGTAGAAGTCTGAACACAACGTCCTTGACACACCGGAGGTAAACAAAAGCACACTCCCTCAGGTAGGTCATCCCCTTCCCTCTACTCTCCTCCACCCTCCCCTCCACTCTCTCCACCTCCCCTTCATCTTCCCCCACCTTGATATCCTGAGACAAGTTCTTGAGGTGTCAGGCTGCGTCATAACACTCAGTGTACACCATCAGCTGCTTGATAAACACCACACACGTGGAACACCTATATAGGCTAGGTGGCCAAAGACTGCAAACCTCACTCAAGGAGAAAGATCTTGGGGTGAGTATAATAAAAAGCACGTCTCCGGAAGCACACATCAACCAGATAACTGCTGCAGCATATGGGCGCCTGGCAAAACCTAAGAACAGGGTTCCGATACCTCAGTAAGGAATTGTTCAGAATTCTGTACACCGTGTACGTCAGGCCCATACTGGAGTATGCAGCACCAGTTTGGAACCCACACCAGGTCAAGCACGTCGAGAAATTAGAGAAAGTGCAAAGGTTTGCAACAAGACTAGTTCCAGAGCTAAGGCGAATGTCATACGAAGAAAGGTTAAGGGAAATAGGCCTGACGACACTGGAGGACGGGAGGGTTAGGGAAGACATGATAACGACATACAAAATATTGCAAGGAATAGATAAGGTGGACAGACAGGATATTCCAGAGATGGGACACAGAAACAAGGGGTCACAATTGGAAATTGAAGACTCATATGAGTCAAAGGGATGTTAGGAAGTATTTCTTCAGTCACAGAGTTGTCAGGAAGTGGAATAGTCTGGAAAGTGATGTAGTGGAGGCAGGAACCATACGTAGCTTTAAGACGAGGTATGATAAAGCTCATGGAGCAGGGAGAGAGAGGACCTAGTAGTGATCAGTGAAGAGGCGGGGCCAGGAGCTGAGTCTCGACCCCTGCAACCACAAATAGGTGACTACGAATAGGTGAGTGTACACACACACACACACACACACACACACACACTGGAGGACAGGAGAGATAGGGGGGACATGATAACGACTTACAAAATACTGAGAGGAATTGACAAGGTGGACAAAGACAGGATGTTCCAGAGACTGGACACAGCAACACGGGGACACAGTTGGAAGCTGAAGACACAGATGAATCAAAGGGATGTTAGGAAGTATTTCTTCAGCCACAGAGTAGTCAGGAAGTGGAATAGTTTGGGAAGCGATGTAGTGGAGTCAGGATCCATACATAGCTTTAAGCAGAGGTACGATAAAGCACATGGTTCAGGGAGAGTGACCTAGTAGCGACCAGTGAAGAGGCGGGGCCAGGAGCTTGGACTCGACCCCTGCAACCTCAACTAGGTGAGTACAACTAGGTGAGGTGAGTACACGTACTCATATACAACAGGCCTAGTGTCTAATCGACATGTGCCTAGGACAAAATGGTAACTAACTAACACCTGACTCTCTATCTTGAGTAGTGTGTAGTCTTGTGTCTTTACACCACTGATTTAGCTTCCCCCTCCCAAGCCTGGTCTCCTTAGAACCTCGTGTGTGATGATTAAAATGCATATGCAACAGTTGGCTACCTATTGTTGAAACATTTCGCCCACACATTAGGCTTCTTCAGTCAAGTGCAGAGGCAGCAGGTTTTAAAATAGGTTGGATTAAATACATGAGTGGGTATGAGTTGGACCTGACTAGCTTATGCTACTATGTCGGATGCTGTGTTTCTCCCTAAAGTGACGTGTCTGTACTTGCCTCGCATAGGCCAGTAGGCCTGATGCAATGTTCCTTCTTTCTTATGTTCTTGTGTTCTTAATCAGTCCATCAACCTTGGAGAAATAGTATTTGAGTTGGTCTGCTGCCTCTGTATTTGATGAAGAAGCTTAATGTGTAGGAGAAACGTTTCAACAATAAAGATACCCAACTGTTGTACATGTGTCTTCATCATCAACTTGTTGGTATTTTATACCATTTTTAACAAAACCTCATGTGACCGTGTCTGCTCTCTGGTGGTGGTGCTGTGGTGGTGAACCAGCTGGTGGTGCTGTGGTGGTGAACCAGCTGGTGGTGCTGTGGTGGTGAACCAGCTGGTGGTGCTGTGGTGGTGAACCAGCTGGTGGTGCTGTGGTGGTGAACCAGCTGGTGGTGCTGTGGTGGTGGTGCTGTGGTGGTGAACCAGCTGGTGGTGCTGTGGTGGTGAACCAGCTGGTGGTGAACCAGCTGGTGGTGCTGTGGTGGTGAAGCAGCTGGTGGTGCTGTGGTGGTGAACCAGCTGGTGGTGCTGTGGTGGTGAGCCAGGTGGTGGTGCTGTGGTGGTGAACCAGCTGGTGGTGCTGTGGTGGTGAACCAGGTGTGGTGGTGAACCAGGTGTGGTGGTGAACCAGGTGTTGTGGTGAACCAGGTGTGGTGGTGAACCAGGTGTGGTGGTGAACCAGCTGGTGGTGCTGTGGTGGTGAGCCAGGTGGTGGTGCTGTGGTGGTGAACCAGCTGGTGGTGCTGTGGTGGTGAGCCAGGTGGTGGTGCTGTGGTGGTGAACCAGCTGGTGGTGCTGTGGTGGTGAACCAGCTGTGGTGGTGAACCAGGTGGTGGTGCTGTGGTGGTGAGCCAGGTGGTGGTGAACCAGCTGGTGGTGCTGTGGTGGTGAACCACGTGGTGGTACTGTGGTGGTGAACCAGCTGGTGGTGCTGTTGTTTTTTTCCCTAGTAAGGTAGGGCGGGAGCATGGACGCTTCCTGCGAGGAATGATGTAGCCTTCAGGCCTGACCTTCACGATGCTACTTGGTTGTGTAGCGTGTGTCTGGTGTTCCTCCACGCTACTTTGTTATCCGGTTGTGTAGCGTCTCAACTACACGCTACCTTGCTCTTCTTCACCGCCTACGGGTGATGCACAGTGCTGCAGAGCTGTTCTTGTGTTGATGGACCAGCGCCGACGTAGAACATGTGTACCCCAAGAAATATATTGATTTTTTTAATGTTGGTGAAAGCTTGGCAAACAATGTGAGGTATACAAGTAAAAGTAAAAGCAAGACTGACGGAAGGCCTCGGTCAGATGACCAAAAGCTGAGGGTCATCATATGACTGAGACCCGCGTCTGGAAGCACTTGTTCTGTTTCCTGACAAACCTTACCTAACCTAATCTAACCTTACACAAATTATAACTTTGCGCTCTAACTGCTCTTTTAAGGCAGACGAGGCCGCAGAGCTGGAGAATGTGCAGAGAACTTAAACTGTCCTTACACATTCAAACACCTAAATTCTTGGGAATGCTTAGTCTCTAACTGGATAAGGTCCTTAAGTTAGTTCCTGATAAGCCGGGCTGTGGTGCCTACATTGGACTGTGTGCAGCTTTCACCAAGACCCTAGCTGATGAGGGCATCAACGGGGAGGCCTGGTCCTGGACCGAGCCGCGGGGGTAGTGACCAACCCACAGGGGTAGTGACCGACCCACGGGGGAAATGACCGCCCCGGAATCATTTTCAGGTAACCTGGTGTTCATTCCGCGATCATCGCCCCCGCTGCCCGGTATCAGACCAGGACTCACTGGAACGTCGTCTAGTAGTTGTAACTAGTCTAGTGAACATTTCCAGTTCGTAGGTTAGTTTTAGTATCTAGGTAAAGATATATCAGGGATCTTGAATATTGTTAGGTAAAGGTATATCAAAGGTTTACAAGGCATATCAAAAGTATCAAAGATCTAGAATATTGTTAGTGTTAGCGTTGAAGTATGATGGAGAGTAAGTTAGGAAAGTAACATTAACACTGTTTAACATTAATAAGACTTGTGTGCAACAACTGTACTAAGAGATAACTGGAGACTTGTATAAGGAAAACCATCCCTTCATGTGTATAGGGAATGACAGACCCATTACATGTTTCTAGCACCAACAGACTGACTGATCGGGTCGCAAGGAAGATGATCCCTGGTCACCAACAGGTACACCCTCTTCCTCCATGATCTCGTGACTTTTCGGATGGAGCCGGGACGGAGGTGTGGCTGGGTGTTGTCCCAGGAGGGAGGTGTGGCTGGGTGGTGTCCCGGGAAGGTGGTGTGGCTGGGTGGTGTCCCGGGAAGGTGGTGTGGCTGGGTGGTGTCCCGGGAAGATGGTGTGGCTGGGTGGTGTCCCGGGAAGGTGGTGTGGCTGGGTGGTGTCCCGGGAAGGTGGTGTGGCTGGGTGGTGTCCCGGGAGAGGGTGTGGCTGGGTGGTGTCCCGGGAGGGTGGTGTTGCTAGGTGGTGTCCCGGGAGGGTGGTGTGGCTGGGTGGTGTCCCGGGAAGGTGGTGTGGCTGGGTGGTGTCCCGGGAAAGTGGTGTGGCTGGGTGGTGTCCCGGGAGAGGGTGTGGCTGGGTGGTGTCACGGGAGGTGTGGCTAGGTGGTGTCCCGGGAGGGTGGTGTTGCTAGGTGGTGTCCCGGGAGGGTGGTGTGGCTGGGTGGTTTCCCGGGAGGGTGGTGTGGCTGGGTGGTATCCCAGGTGGGTGGTGTGGCTGGGTGGTATCCCAGGTGGGTGGTGTGGCTGGGTGGTATCCCAGGTGGGTGGTGTGGCTGGGTGTCCCTGGAACGTGGTATAGCTGGTGGTAGCCGCTCAGTAAGGTTGTGTATCTGGGTGGTAACCGCCCCTGAGGGTGGTGTAGCTGGGTGGTAACCGTCTGGGAGGGTGGTGTGGCTGGGTGGTGTCCCGGGAGGGTGGTGTGGAGGGGTGGTGTCCCGGGAGGGTGGTGTGGCTGGGTGGTGTCCCGGGAGGGTGGTGTGGCTGGATGGTGTCCCGGGAGGGTGGTGTGGCTGGATGGTGTCCCGGGAGGGTGGTGTGGCTGGGTGGTGTCCCAGGAGGGGGGTGTGGCTGGGTGGTGTCCCGGGAAGGTGGTGTCCCGGGAGGGTGGTGTCCCGGGAGGGTGGTGTGGCTGAATAGTGTCCCGGGAAGGTGGTGTGGCTTGGTAGTGTCCCGGGAAGGTGGTGTGGCTAGGTAGTGTCCCGGGAGGGTGGTGTGGCTGGGTGGGGTCCCGAGAGGGTGGTGTGACTGGGTGGTGTCCCGGGAGGGTGGTGTGACTGGGTGATGTCCCGGGAGGGTGGTGTGACTGGGTGATGTCCCGGGAGGGGGGTGTGGCTGGGTGGTATCCCAGGTGGGTGGTGTGGCTGGGTGGTGTCCCTGGAACGTGGTATAGCTGGTGGTAGCCGCCCAGTAAGGTGGTGTATCTGGGTGGTAACCGCCCCTGAGGGTGGTGTAGCTGGGTGGTAATCGCCTCTGAGGGTGGTGCAGCTGGGTGTTAACCGCCTGGGAGGCTGGTGTGGCTGGGTGGTGTCCCGGGAGGGTGGTGTAGCTGGGTGGTGTCCCGGGAGGGTGGTGTAGCTGGGTGGTGTCCCGGGAGGGTGGTATAGCTGGTGGTAACCGCCCATTAAGGTGGTGTAGCTGGGTGGTAACCGCCCGTGTGGGTGGTGTAGCTGGGTGGTAGCCGCCCGGGAGGGTGGTGTAGCTGGGTGGTAGCCGCCCGGGAGGGTGGTGTGGCTGGGTGGTGTCCCGGGAGGGTGGTGTGACTGGGTGGTGTCCCGGGAGGGTGGTGTGGCTGGGTAGTGTTCCGGGAGGGTAGTGTGGCTGGGTAGTGTTCCGGGAGGGTAGTGTGGCTGGGTAGTGTTCCGGGAGGGCGGTGTCCCGGGACGGGGGTGTGGCTGGGTGGTGTTCCAGGAGGGTGATGTGGCTGGGTGGTGCTCCTGGAGGGTGTTCCTGGAGGGTGGTGTGGCTGGGTGGTGTCCTGGGACGGGGGTGTGGTTGGGGGGTGTCCCGGGAGGGTGGTGTAGCCGGGTGTTAGGCGACCGTTAGGATGGTGTACCTGGGTGGTAGCCACCTGCTAGGGTGGTGTAGCTGGATGTTAGGCGCCCGCTAAGATGGTGTAGCTGGGTGGTAACTGCCTGCTAAGGTGGTGTAGCTGGGTGGTAGCCGCCCGCTAGGATGGTGTAGTTGGATGGTAGCTGCTTGGAGGGTGGTGTAGCTGGGTGGTAGCCGCCTGCTAGGGTGGTGTAGCTGGGTGGTAGCCGCCTACTAGGGTGGTGTAGCTGGGTGGTAGCCGCCTTCTAGGGTGGTGCAGCTGGGTGGTAGCCGCCCGCTAGGGTGGTGTAGCTGGGTGGTAGCCGCCTACTAGGGTGGTGTAGCTGGGTGGTAGCCGCCTTCTAGGGTGGTGTAGCTGGGTGGTAGCCGCCCGCTAGGGTGGTGTAGCTGGGTGGTAGCCGCCTGCTAGGGTGGTGTAGCTGGGTGGTAGCCGCCTGCTAGGGTAGTGTAGCTAGGTGGTAGCCGCCTGCTAGGGTGGTGTAGCTGGATGGTAGCCGCCTGCTAGGGTGGTGTAGCTGGGTGGTAGCCGCCTGCTAGGGTGGTGTAGCTGAGTGGTAGCCGCCCGCTAGGATGGTGTAGCTGGATGGTAGCCGCCCGCTAGGATGGTGTAGCTGGATGGTAGCCGCCTGCTAGGGTGGTGTAACTGGGTGGCAGCCGCCTGCTAGGGTGGTGTAGCTAGGTGGTAGCCGCCTGCTAGGGTGGTGTAGCTAGGTGGTAGCCGCCTGCTAGGGTGGTGTAGCTAGGTGGTAGCCGCCTGCTAGGGTGGTGTAGCTAGGTGGTAGCCGCCTGCTAGGATGGTGTAGCTAGGTGGTAGCCGCCTGCTAGGGTGGTGTAGCTGGGTGGTAGCCGCCCGCTAGGGTGGTGTAGCTGGGTGGTAGCCGCCTGCTAGGGTGGTGTAGCTGGGTGGTAGCCGCCTTCTAGGGTGGTGCAGCTGGGTGGTAGCCGCCCGCTAGGGTGGTGTAGCTGGGTGGTAGCCGCCTGCTAGGGTGGTGTAGCTGGGTGGTAGCCGCCTGCTAGGGTGGTGTAGCTGGGTGGTAGCCGCCTGCTAGGGTGGTGTAGCTGGGTGGTAGCCGCCTGCTAGGGTGGTGTAGCTGGGTGGTAGCCGCGGCAGAGGACAGGTAAACAAGAGGACACGGGCTGCTCACCGACGGTGAGTTTTTCTGTCAGCTGGCGGGCTAGTTTTAGTATTATAGTGGTGGCTAATGATGACCATGGGAGCCCAGCCCACACACCCGCCAGCCTGCCAGCTCTCCTGTTGCTGTCTTCTCTCTGCCCTTACGTTACTGCTTCACCCACTACTGTGCGACAGTGTGCCGCATAGATACCTAAAGTGACAGCAACGCAGAACTTCTAGGTATTGCTACTAGATGTCAAGTATCAGTACCAGTACTGCTAGGTATCACTGCATCATTATAATGATGGTATACAATACCGCCAAGTAAACAACAGTTTCGTATCCTTATTATAAAACGTGTAAGCTAGACGGTGGGTTTCACCAGTCGAATACAGAGGTGATAAATGTAGAGATAACAGAAGCAATGGAGAGGTAAAGATGGTGTGATCAGTCCACCAGCCTTAATTTGTGAACAGATCTCCAGATTGAGGGACTGATCACCACAAACTACTTCAAGGTTGATGGACTAATGACATCATCGTTCATTAATAAACCTCTCCACTGTTTCTGCTGTCTCCATATTCACCACTTCTGTATTTGACTGATGAAGCCTTCTGCGTAGTTGACGAGTTTTGGAATAAAGATACCTGTGTCTTATCTAATTTCATTGCATAGGCCTACTGACCTATGCTAGACAGATCCTTCTCGCTTATGTACAGTTCAGAACATTTAATAGAGGAAACGTTTCGCCACTAGTAGCTTCGTCAGTATTAATACAGTGATAACTAAGAAAGAGTATGTATAGAGGCAGGAGTCAGTTGGAAACAGCGAGACGGTAGTCGTCGTGGCAGCAGCAGCAAGAAGAAGAAGAAGAAGAAGAAGCAGCAGCAGCAGCAGCAGCAACAGCAACAGCAACAAGAATAGTAGTAGTAGTAGTAGTAGTAGTAGTACAACTCCCGGTGAGAAGTGTTGGGTTTGAAAAGGACCTGTCAACTTCATGTTACAGTGGTCTCCAGAATGGACAATATTCTGTTGATCAACAAGTTGTATATAGTATAACATCCGGATTTTTGGTGGGTAGTGTTACTAATAGTATCCGGGCAGTCTATAATTTCGTTGTCGCAAATGTTCCTCCTAAACGATTAATCTAACCTCACTGATCTTCACGAGGTATCCATCATCGTATCTTGTGTTCGACACTCGCGTTTTTACGGTCATCATGGTTGCAGGCGTTCTTCTGTTCCTTGATCCTTATATTCAGAGATCTCACTGCTTCCCCCACATATATTTTGTCACATCCCCCACATGGTATTGTGTACATTCCTGTGCTAGTGTAGGAGCCATTCTCACTTGCATTTGTCCAATCTGTACTTGGTAGATCGTTCCATGCATTACTAAGGATGGTGAACCTGAACGTGAAGTGTTTCAGTATATAGACTGACTATACTAGTCTGCTATCCTAGGTTTAACATTTACAACCAAAACGTTGGTAAGTCGTTGGTCTGACGCCGGTGTGTCGTAGGTCTGACGCTGGTATGTTGTAGGACTGATGCTGGTGTGTCAGAGAGAGGGGGCGAGGGGGAGGGGGGTAGCGGAGCCGGGCAGGTGTTGGTCATTGTGCTTCGTGTAGGAATGTTACCTGCACCTACTGTCCTGCCTGCCTCCCTGCACCTACTGTCCTGCTTGCCTCCCTGCACCTACTGTCCTGCCAGCTTCCCTGCACCTACTGTCCTGCCAGCTTCCCTGCACCTACTGTCCTGCCTGCCTCCCTGCACCTACTGTCCTGCCTGCCTCCCTGGACCTATTATCCTGCCTGCCTCCCTGCTCCTACTGCCCTGCCTGCATCTACTGTCCTGTCTATTTGCCCCTACTGTCCTGTCTGCACCTACTATCTTTTCTGTTTGCACTTACTGTTCTGCCTACCTCTGTGACTACTGTCCTATCTACACCTACTGTCATGCCTGCACCTCCTGTCCTACCTACACCTACTGTCGTACCTGCACCTCCTCTTCTACGTACACCTACTGTCGTGCCTGCACCTCCTCTCCTACCTACACCTACTGTCGTGCCTGCACCTCCTCTCCTACCTACACCTACTGTCATGCCTGCACCTCCTCTCCTACCTACACCTACTGTCGTGCCTGCACCTCCTGTCCTACCTACACCTACTGTCGTGCCTGCACCTCCTGTCCTACCTACACCTACTGTCGTGCCTGCACCTCCTGTCCTACCTACACTTACTGTCGTGCCTGCACCTCCTGTCCTACCTACACCTACTGTCGTGCCTGCGCCTCCTACCCTACCTACACCTACTGCCCTGCCTGCCTTGCATCTGTTGCATTCTCCGGATGTTATTTTTTTTTACCTGCGACAAGACACACCTGCTCATAACGGTTTTCTGCTGGTGTTGCTGCTGCTGGTGTGCACACAGGAGACTGCTAACGTGTACACTAGTGAGAAATTTATCCACTTTACTGACACACTTCAAAGTAACTTACATATATCCTGGTGAAGTGTTGCAAACCCTGGCAATGTACTCTAGCATTGTGTCCATGTGAGAAACATTAACAGTTTTTATTTATATCACGATTTTTGTTGTTGAAATATTGATTACGGGATACAGTAACTACCAGTAATATTTTTTTTTATAAAAATGAGATACGATAATCTACATTATTTGTTATGAAAGAAAGCGAGAAAATCAATAAAGCAGTGCTGGTGTAACTTGCACTGGTCACATGTATATAAACATCTAAGTTATCGGGAACGCCTAAAGTATCTTAAGCTATGCTCTCTGCAACGTAGCCAAGCAACATATATTATCGTCTATACCAGGGAAACGCCGGGAAATTGGTTTCAAATATCTGTGGAGAAATCTGCAGGGTGGAATAACGCTGCCGGGGTGGGAGGCTCAGGTGTTGCAAAACACCTCCAATACAGAGCAGGTTTGCAGTAAATTCTGATAAGAAATGAGTCAGTATACTAAGTCCAGGGGTTTAGAAGAGCCATCATATATGAGAGGAATTAGCACCAAACCACTGTCTTCCAGAGAACTGGACTAGCTCAGACAAGCTATTAGTGAGAGGCAAGACTGAGGTGCCTTCGTCGGGTCACCACCTGGAAAAGACCCGGGCCGGGACAAGACCGGCAAACCTACTACAGTACAGTACTGAGGTGCTGCCTCAGGCTGCATGCCAGGTAGATACATGATTATGTAATGTTATGAGATACCTTCACCATGTGATATAAATGGCTTAGAAAACCTACGACAAGTTGAAGAATGAGACACTTCTACAACATCTGGGAATCTTTATTAAGAAAACGTTTCTCCAGCCAGTGGCTTCTTCAGTCCATTATAGAGAATAACTGTGGAAGCTGAGATTGAGGTCCCTCAATCTCCTCATCTTCACAGTTCTCTGTGATGGATTGAAAAAGCAACTGACTAGCGAAACGTTTCCTAAATAAAGATTCCCATACCATGGTAGGCGGGGGTACAAGATACCCACACCATGGTAGGCACGGGGTACAAGAGACCCACACTCCACACCATGGTAAGAAGAGGTATAAGATACCCACACCATAGTAGGTAGAGATATAAAATACCCACACCATGATAAAGACATAAGTATTATGGAAATCTTTAAGACGTTTCGTCGACACTGTAGACTTGTTAAACTTCACAGTCTACAAGAGACTTTAACAAATGCTTTCATATCATTTCTGGTGTGGAGAAAGATATTCTTTACCTCGTAATGATATAAATCGCAACTTTATTGCAAAACTTATCAATACAAACTCGCACAGTCACGTCCAATATGGCTGACGAGTGTAAATCCGTTGGCTAGTCATGTGAAAGCGAATCTTGAATACCTGGCTGAAATGTCAATTTGTAAGAAAATTCCTGATCCCAAAATGTATTCGCACAGTGTGGATATGCTGTATGGATACACATAGTGTATCCATATAATAATATACACATAGTGTATCCATACAGCATATCCACACATATCCACTATGTGTATCCATACAGCATATCCACACAATGTACCCCAACATTGTACCCACACAGTGTTTTGTAGATTATTATAATTAAGCAAGAAAACTCCCCTTCACCCACTGCCTTTTCCTTCCAGTCCTGGTTCTCAAGAGTTGAAGGTTTGGCTGTGAAGTTGTGGATCCGAGGTCATAGGTATTACCGCACTTCTGAAAAAAAAGTATATCTGACGTATTGGTGGTGTAGCCCATGCTGGTGTACCAGCAGCGGTGCTGGCACACCAAACCTCTTAGTTAATCACCTCTTCAGCCAGGCTGTAAGTGCTCGCAGATCGCAGTTTGACGTAATGGTTAGGAGTCTGTTGGTAATACCGTTTACGTATATATGAAGGGTCCTTGAATAAACTTAGTGTACTCCCTGCCCCTTTTCATTGGGACTATTTTGCATCGTTTGCAGAGACATTTGCAAACGATGCAAGTCTCAGTTTCTAAGTGTAAATTATGATACAAAACACTACATTCAGATCATTGAAATCCAAACAAACATAAATGATGGTGTGAAGAGCCTAAGTAATAGTCACCATAAGGAAATATTTAGTAAATTCAACTGAAATATATAGTCAGAAAATCGACAGTGACCAAGAATTCTTAGAGACCACATAAATATAGAATTACATATCAAACGTTCCTCGGGTAACTGTCCTAAGCACTCCAAGCCTAAACCAGTGCATATGGAAATGCTGAATAAAGAAGTATGCAAAGGTCTATAGATAATACTGTATATGCCACTAAGGAAACCCAAACGGAGATCATGCGTAGAGTAAGAGCAAAGAATAGAAAATTTTCTCGGAAAAATTACAAATATAGAACAGAAACGAAAGCTTTCATGCCAGACAGAAGCACAACAAAAAAATGAAGAATTGGGAAAAATCCAAAATAGTTCTTTATATATGGAAGGTCCAAGTGAAGAACTTCTTTCAGTGTTTAATTGTCCCTGACAGGATATTTATATATATATATAGATGACAAAGAAATGAGTAAGTTGAAAAAAATATGAAACGTTGTTCAGTGAATCAGTGGATGCAACGACAGTTGAAAATCCAGATAGTTTGTTTCAGATATTCATCTCGCACTACAAGTTATGTATAGCACAGTAATATACACAGGAATATACAAAACAAAGTTCAATATCTGCAAAGTGAAAAAAAAATCAGTTGCCCAAGGTGCGATGCTTAGCACCATTGCTGTTTCTCATCTTGATAATAGACATAAACCAGAACACTAACCATAACTTCATATCTCATGCAGGCGATAACAAAACTGTATGATATCACCTCTGTAGAAGACAAAAAATTACGAAGACATAATAACAAGCCTTTCAATAGACAAATGAAAGTAACATAATGTTCATTGGTGACATATTTCACCTATATAGGTATGGGAAGAATGAAGCCCTCAAAACGAGCACAAGTAAACAGAACGCAGATCGTAAGGAACGGGAATAATTATATCAGAGAATTTGTCATATGGAAAATACAATGAGGATAATGGTTTAGAAAGACACGTAAGCAAACACTATAACATATTTATTAGAAAACGTTTCGGTCCTGGGACCTTGATCACTCCTGTGATCAAGGTCCCAGGACCGAAACGTTTTCTAATAAATATGTTATAGTGTTTGCTTACGTGTCTTTCTAAACCAACTTGTCGGTATTTATTACCAAGGTTTATACCAATGAGGATAATGCAGCGAAGGCCAGGGAAATAATGAATATTTTCCAAACAATAGAAGCAACGCCAATAATGATACTTTTCGAGTCACTGTGTTCCTACTTTCTTGAATTTTGTTCTGTGCTCAGAGCGACTCAAGGCAGGAGAGAGTACAACTGGAAAACGTACGGAGGTCGTACACTGTCCCACACACAAACAATTAAACATCATGGATTGTTCTCTGTGGGACGGAAACGAAACTAACTTGCTCTCTGCTATAATAACTTACAGGAGACAAAGATAACGGAGAAAGTGTGAAATAAACCCAGTGAAAAGCAAGGACGCTGTGGCACAGTTAGAGAACACTATATCAACATCCATGGTCCAATATCAGAAATGCTGTTGCAACGAGGATTGAGACTTTTGAAGACGCTGGACAACTTCTTTCTGCAAGTGCCGGATTATGATGGTTGTGTGGGCCTGTGGACCGTTATTATACACAAACCTGGTTGACCAGGCGGTCAACAGGGAAGCCAGGCCAGGCTGTGAGGATAGAAGAGCCCTCGAAACTAGTCATATGTAAAGCACAGGCTGCAGGCCCACTGGTGGGGTGAACAGAGGTGACAGGTGTGGCAGCAGTGTGAGGTATTAAGTTAAATTATCAAACGACCGCTCCACACACTGACCGGAGTACAACACTACTGGTAAACCAGCGGTGGCTGCTTCCCAGTTCCTACAAACGATGATAAATCAATCGATAAGTTGTCATGTCCTCATATTGTTTCTTTTCTAACGTGATGCATAAGTCATATGTGAAACACTTTGATATTCTTATTTTCGAAACGTTCCGCCTACACAGCAGGCTTCTTCAGTTGAATATATAGGTGACTAAAATTGAAGACAGCATCAGTGGTGGAGAGGTAAAAATGATGTGATCATTCGTGAAGTAGTTATGAGGTGGTTATTCCCTCAGCCTCGAGAAGTGTCCAGCTCTAAGGTCTCTTTCAAAAGATACCAAAGTGTTGTACATGTGACTTAATCAACTTGTTCACATTGTATATCATTTTTATAGTGATTCTTTTCAGAGGTGTTGACGTACATCATGTCTTGACGATCTACGTCGTGACGCTCCCGTCACATCACTCGACTTATTTTTTATGCTAAGTAACTTAATATAAATTTACACAAATTTAAAGGCTAATAAAAATTATAAGCGGAGAGGGAGAGTAACGGAGGCAAGGCAGCATACACCGGGAACTATTTCCTTGGAATCTAAATACTGGTTATGTATGTTGGGAAGACTAGCAAGTTGTGTGGTGCTGGCTGTATGGTGGACACGAGGCAAAAAGCAACCAACTACTGGAATGTGGTGCTATGTAGGATGGCGTGTGAGGAGAGTTGAAGCTGGGGTACGTAATGCGTCTTCCACCGACCACCCCAGAACCGGCTTGTTGGCCCAGGATCTGTCTGTGCCTCGGATTAAACTGTGCTCCACAATTTGCAGATGTTCCAAAAGCGGAAAACAATTTTTTAAATAAATTTACTGCTTGTATTCTCACAATGTATTTATCTAAAATGAAAACCACTGGAACGGAAAGATAAACATGAGTAAAAACTGTTTCTCACTTTTGATCGACCAGTGTTTGATGTTTTAATGTGTGTGTGTGTGTGTGTGTGTGTTTGTGTGTGTGTGTGTGTGTGTGTGTGTGTGTGTGTCTGCCATATTGGATTATATTGATACAAAATATAAGAGTCATAGTGTATCCCACTGATGCAATATGCATGTTTCCCTGGCATAGTGGTAAGTATAGAGGAGTAGTGGAGAGTGTAGAGCAGTAGAGTGGTAGTGAGAGTGGTAGTGGAGAGTGTAGAGCAGTAGAGTGGTAGTGAGAGTGGTAGTGGAGAGAGTGTAAAGCAGTAGAGAGAGAGTGGTAGTGGTGAGTTAAGAGCAGTAGTGAGGGTGGTAGTGGTGATTGTAGACTGTAGAACAGTCGTACATAATACACGACACTCAGTATTGACGACCCTACTCTTTACAATCTACATAAAAGATCTGGATGAGGCAAGAAGATGATGGTTAAGTAATTTTGCTGGCGATGAAAACAGGTGTGTAAATAAATTCTAAGGAAGACACCAAGAAGCTTGAACAATACCTTTGATAAGTTATTATGATGGCAGAGACAGTTTAAAGTGCACAAATGTTTAAGTTTTACTCTCCAGGAGTAAAACTTTAACATTTGTGCACCAATACACTGCTTGTCTGTACACATATACTTGAACTCCATCCATGGCTGTCAGGAACACAGATTGAGTCACACTTTTAGTCTGCTTAATAAAGAGTAGGCAGAAATACACTGAAAATTTTGTATAGAATAGACAGAAATAAGCTTAAATACATATAAAGAATACTGACAGTATAGTACTGTGTCAAGATAAATAACATTACACTTGACATTCTCTTCAAACACCATAATGGACGAGGCTGACGAGACGCAACCGTACAGCTGGATTAAAGGCATTATTATGGGATTTTTGAAAAGATTGTCCCTTCTAGGGAGGTGCCTTGAAGTCGATGAAGGGCTCTTGATCCAAAGAATTGGAACTACGCTTCCTTTTCTTGTATCAGATCTGGTTGCCTATTATTACCCCATGAAACAGAAGTCAGTAAACTAAGAAGATTATTAAAGTGAATAGTTATGTAGATCATCTTAAGCCAACTCTCAGCTCTCAGCAATAGATTAAAATTTAAAAATTTCAAGGTCAATAAAAAATATAAAAATTTTGAGAGAACAATGAGTGGAATATTGTGGCAGGAAGAGTCACTGAAGTACATGTTGAGATGAACTTTGTTGTGTTAGTGAGTGTGTTTGTAGTGTGTGGATGTAGCAGTAGTCTACTGAAGTGATCCTTAATGAGTGGTTGTAGACAACACTGATGTGTGGATGTAGCAGTAGTCTACTGAAGTGATCCTTAATGAGTGGTTGTAGACAACACTGATGTGTGGATGTAGCAGTAGTCTACTGAAGTGATCCTTAATGAGTGGTTGTAGACAACACTGGTGTGTGGATGTAGCAGTAGTCTACTGAAGTGATCCTTAATGAGTGGTTGTAGACAACACTGATGTGTGGATGTAGCAGTAGTCTACTGAAGTGATCCTTAATGAGTGGTTGTAGACAACACTGATGTGTGGATGTAGCAGTAGTCTACTGAAGTGATCCTTAATGAGTGGTTGTAGACAACACTGATGTGTGGATGTAGCAGTAGTCTACTGAAGTGATCCTTAATGAGTGGTTGTAGACAACACTGGTGTGTGGATGTAGCAGTAGTCTACTGAAGTGATCCTTAATGAGTGGTTGTAGACAACACTGGTGTGTGGATGTAGCAGTAGTCTACTGAAGTGATCCTTAATGAGTGGTTGTAGACAACACTGGTGTGTGGATGTAGCAGTAGTCTACTGAAGTGATCCTTAATGAGTGGTTGTAGACAACACTGGTGTGTGGATGTAGCAGTAGTCTACTGAAGTGATCCTTAATGAGTGGTTGTAGACAACACTGGTGTGTGGATGTAGCAGTAGTCTACTGAAGTGATCCTTAATGAGTGGTTGTAGACAACACTGGTGTGTGGATGTAGCAGTAGTCTACTGAAGTGATCCTTAATGAGTGGTTGTAGACAACACTGGTGTGTGGATGTAGCAGTAGTCTACTGAAGTGATCCTTAATGAGTGGTTATAGACAACACTGATGTGTGGATGTAGCAGTAGTCTACTGAAGTGATCCTTAATGAGTGGTTGTAGACAACACTGATGTGTGGATGTAGCAGTAGTCTACTGAAGTGATCCTTAATGAGTGGTTGTAGACAACACTGGTGTGTGGATGTAGCAGTAGTCTACTGAAGTGATCCTTAATGAGTGGTTGTAGACAACACTGGTGTGTGGATGTAGCAGTAGTCTACTGAAGTGATCCTTAATGAGTGGTTGTAGACAACACTGGTGTGTGGATGTAGCAGTAGTCTACTGAAGTGATCCTTAATGAGTGGTTGTAGACAACACTGGTGTGTGGATGTAGCAGTAGTCTACTGAAGTGATCCTTAATGAGTGGTTGTAGACAACACTGGTGTGTGGATGTAGCAGTAGTCTACTGAAGTGATCCTTAATGAGTGGTTGTAGACAACACTGGTGTGTGGATGTAGCAGTAGTCTACTGAAGTGATCCTTAATGAGTGGTTGTAGACAACACTGGTGTGTGGATGTAGCAGTAGTCTACTGAAGTGATCCTTAATGAGTGGTTATAGACAACACTGATGTGTGGATGTAGCAGTAGTCTACTGAAGTGATCCTTAATGAGTGGTTGTAGACAACACTGATGTGTGGATGTAGCAGTAGTCTACTGAAGTGATCCTTAATGAGTGGTTGTAGACAACACTGATGTGTGGATGTAGCAGTAGTCTACTGAAGTGATCCTTAATGAGTGGTTGTAGACAACACTGATGTGTGGATGTAGCAGTAGTCTACTGAAGTGATCCTTAATGAGTGGTTGTAGACAACACTGATGTGTGGATGTAGCAGTAGTCTACTGAAGTGATCCTTAATGAGTGGTTGTAGACAACACTGATGTGTGGATGTAGCAGTAGTCTACTGAAGTGATCCTTAATGAGTGGTTGTAGACAACACTGATGTGTGGATGTAGCAGTAGTCTACTGAAGTGATCCTTAATGAGTGGTTGTAGACAACACTGATGTGTGGATGTAGCAGTAGTCTACTGAAGTGATCCTTAATGAGTGGTTGTAGACAACACTGGTGTGTGGATGTAGCAGTAGTCTACTGAAATGATTCTTTGGTTCTTGCAGTTTTAGAGGGAGGCTAGTGATGTTGAATGTCAATAACACACCCTAGACTCGTTGCTAGGGGGGTGAGACTGAATCTGAGTGGCTAGGAGTGGTCAGTAGCCGGCCATTCTCATGAGTTAATCCCCCCTCTCCCAGGCGCTAGCTCATCTTAATGCGGTGGTGGCGACTTTTGAGGAGCCTATGCCTCTCTCTGGGAATAATAATAATCTTTATTTTTACAAGAGCATAGATAATGTATACAGACCTAGCTAATATTAATGAAAGGCTGCTTGACTAAGAATTCAGCATCTGTTATGGCATCAGTGGTGGGGGATATTGCCCCTTTCGTTGAAATTTGCCGATATGATTAATAGTACGTAATAAATTATGGATATGGATTGCGGAATGAGAAAAATAAATTTAATGGTTTTACTTGCTCTATGACTGTGATTTATTTAATATGGGAGTAAGTTGATCACGACAGTTGCAAGTTGATGATAAAAGTGTAAATTCGGTAACGTTTAGAAATCCATTGTTTAAAGCCCTGAATAACCAAACAGCTTTAGTGCTTTTTAAATGAGGTAAAACTAAATGCCCACCAGGCAAGGGTCACACTCGAGGTCCCCGGTGTAAAAATGTCACAAACAACCTACATCTTGAGAGGGAAAAATCGATGTTGTTTCGGGCGTCCTCTCTGCAAGTTTACCTGGAGAGAGTTCCGGGGGTCAACGCCCCCGCGGCCCAGTCTGTGACCAGGCCTCCTGGTGGATCAGAGCCTGATCAACCAGGCTGTTACTGCTGGCTGCACGCAATCCAACGTACGAGCCACAGCCCGGCTGGTCAGGTACCGACTTCAGGTGGTTGTCCAGTGCCAGCTTGAAGACTGCCAGGGGTCTGTTGGTAATCCCCCTTATGTGTGCTGGGAGGCAGTTGAACAGTCTCGGGCCCCTGACACTTATTGTATTGTCTCTTAACGTGCTAGTGACACCCCTGCTTTTCATTGGGGGGATGTTGCATCGTCTGCCAAGTCTTTTGCTTTCGTTGTGAGTGATTTTCGTGTGCAAGTTCGGTACTACTCCCTCTAGGATTTTCCAGGTGTGTATAATCATGTATCTCTCCCGCCTGCGTTCCAGGGAATACAGGTTCAGGAACCTCAAGCGCTCCCAGTAATTGAGGTGTTTTATCTCCGTTATGCGCGCCGTGAAAGTTCTCTGTACATTTTCTAGGTCGGCAATTTCACCTGCCTTGAAAGGTGCTGTTAGTGTGCAGCAATATTCCAGCCTAGATAGAACAAGGGACCTGAAGAGTGTCATCATGGGCTTGGCATCCCTAGTTTTGAAGGTTCTCATTATCCATCCTGTCATTTTTCTAGCAGATGCGATTGATACAATGTTATGGTCTTTGAAGGTGAGATCCTCCGACATGATCACTCCCAGGTCTTTGACGCTGGTTGTTCGCTCTATTTTGTGGCCGGAATTTGTTTTGTACTCTGATGAAGTTTTAATTTCCTCATGTTTACCATATCGGAGTAATTGAAATTTCTCATCGTTGAACTTCATATTGTTTTCTGCAGCTCATTGAAAGATTTGGTTGATGTCCGCCTGGAGCTTTGCAGTGTCTGCAATGGAAGACACTGTCATGCAGATTCGGGTGTCATCTGCAAAGGAAGACACGGTGCTGTGGCTGACATCCTTGTCTATGTCAGATATGAGGATGAGAAACAAGATGGGAGCGAGTACTGTGCCTTGTGGAACAGAGCTTTTCACCGTAGCTGCCTCGGACTTTACTCTGTTGACTACTACTCTTTGTGTTCTGTTTGTGAGGAAATTATAGATCCATCTACCAATTTTTCCTGTTATTCCTTTAACACGCATTTTGTGCGCTATTACGCCATGGTCACACTTGTCAAAGGCTTTTGCAAAGTCTGTATATATTACATCTGCATTCTTTTTGTCTTCTAGTGCATCTAGGACCTTGTCGTAGTGATCCAGTAGTTGAGACAGACAGGAGCGACCTGCTCTAAACCCATGTTGCCCTGGGTTGTGTAACTGATGGGTTTCTAGATGGGTGGCGATCTTGCTTCTTAGGACCCTTTCAAAGATTTTTATGATATGGGATGTTAGTGCTATCGGTCTGTAGTTCTTTGCTATTGCTTTACTGCCCCCTTTGTGGAGTGGGGCTATGTCTGTTGTTTTTAGTAATTGTGGGACGACCCCCGTGTCCATGCTCCCTCTCCATAGGATGGTAAAAGCTCGTCGTGATAGGGGCTTCTTGCAGTTCTTGATGAGCACGGAGTTCCATGAGTCTGGCCCTGGGGCAGAGTGCATAGGTTGTGGGTTGTTACTGCTTGATCCATCATGTTGAAACAAGTCACTTTATGGAGTTACTCTACGTCAAGTGTACATAATTTAACCTTAGTATATATTATAATAATCATGTGTTTGTTATAAATCATTAATAAATGTGTTAGTTTGTACAGCCATGTGTTGAAGCTTATCTAAGCTTAAAATGTTTTACTAGGCTTGAAACATTGGTCCTCAGTAGATCAAAGCTTACAAAATTCAGCAGCTTGGATATGGAAAGTATAAATGGTTATCGCAAGATCCTCATATATTTCATTGAACGGTTGTAATCTGTGAGTGCTGGAGGGAAGACTGTGTAGCAGCTGCTGCTAGTGATGTAGTGGTCGCTAAACTTGAAGATTATGGTGTGTATTATGAGAGTATATCAGGCTATCTCAGAGTGCTGGTGCGGTGAGGGGTACCTGGTGGCGGCATCAGCAGCAGCAAGCAGCAGCAGCATCAAGCAGTACCAGCAGCAACAAGCAGCAGCAGCAGCAGCAGCAGCAGCAGCAGCAGCAAGCAGCATGCAGCAGCAGCAGCAGCAGCAGCAGCAGCAGCAGCAAGTAGCAGCAAGCAGCAGCAGCAAGTAGCAGCAGCAGCAGCAGCAGCAGCAGCAAGTAGCAGCAGCAGCAGCAGCAAGTAGCAGCAGCAAGTAGCAGCAGCAGCAGCAGCAGCAGCAGCAGCAGCAGCAGCAGCAAGTAGCAGCAAGCAGCAGCAGCAGCAAGCAGCAGCAGCAAGCAGCAGCAGCAAGCAGCAGTAGTAGTAGTAGTAGTAGTAGTAGTAGTAGTAGTAATATTGTGTCGGGGCATTGGTTGTGATACTGAAACATACCTGTGACCACTTCGGGAGTCTTCCTACTCCTGGAACCCGGCCTGGGGCCAAGGTTTCTTGTTGCTTGCCTAGTTAACCAGGCTGTTGTTGGCGACTCACTGGCCCACATATCCATCACAACCTGATTGATGCGGCACTTGGCGGAAGTAGTGATCTAGTAACATCTTGAAGTTCACGCTTGTTTAGGCAATATTTTTGACATTCGTGGGTAGTAGGCTAAATGCCTCTGCTTTTCACCAGGTTTATTTTACACTTCCAATATCTCAATCAGTGCATTATGGTACTGTGTAGGCTTAGGGACTAAGCCGTCAAGTGTCTTTCACGTATATACTATCATGTATCTCGCTTTCTGCTCCAGTGAGTATATATTAAGTTCTTCAGGCGTTCCCAGTATTTTAAATATTTTATTGGCTCTACCTGTTCGAGGTCTGATCTCTCTGTCTTGAACAAAGTCGTCAACATTGAACAGTACTCTAGGGCAACGATACAAAATTTACACAACCCAGGAAGGGCAACCATAGTTTATTACCTGACGCTCCTCGCTCGTGCAGTTGCTGAAGCACTATGACATGCTTTTGCATGCATTTAACTGAAAGACAAGTACAATGCCGTCAAAACACAGGTGTAATCTTGATGTGATGGCACGCACAATGTCTGCGAAAGAAATAAGGAAAAAAAGTAAGGAGATGAATATTCACCTTTCTAGCCAAAGTAAAATCAAACATGAACAGTGAAATGCTCTGTTGTACAAGGCACAGTTACCTTTCTCATATCTGAAAGACTCATCATAATGCTGTATCGTCCTTCTCAAACTGTACTAGAATTTATTGAGTGGCAGCCACAGGGGACATCAAGATCAAGAGAATATAGGTAAGACCCTTGTAGGGTGAGCGGGGACGTGGTAGGGGAAGAATAAGTTGGCAAGAGGAACGTTGTGAGAGGGATAGCACCAGGGCTTAACCCAGTTGCTAGGACGATGGTGGTACCGGAGATTTGGACTTGGCGAGGAGGACTGATAAGGCGTACTAGCAGGGTAACACCGATACCCAACTGTGCAAGGTACAGGGGCATAGCAGATCCCCAGACCCACATAAATTAGGTCTTTCAGTGAGCCACGAAAAATACCGTTCAACCAGGACAAGTAAATTTTACCTTTGATATACCTATGATGAGTTCCGAGTTGTTGTACTCCTGGAGCCCGGCCATGAGCCAGGCTCGTCTGATGCCTCTTTATCCAGGCTGTTGCTGCTGCTGGTCAGAACATAAAACACACACAAACCCGTCAGTAGAACGGCAGAACAATATAAGGGAACTGTTGATTCCTGATCACTAAGCTGTAGTGCCTTTGCTGACAGCAAGCACTAACAGCTTCACTAATCAGTTTGTCAACCAGGCCTGCAACTGGGCCACGGATGAGGGGCAGGGGAGGATTGATCCGGGAACAATGAACAACATGAACAGTTATACAACAGGTCTGCAGCATGCATTATGATCTTGCCAGTATATCAGGTAGCGGATGCAGTTCACATCCTTGATGAGCAGAACAGAATAGTTTCAACGAATATCCATAATTGATGGTTCATGCCTAATTAGTTATTGATTTTTAATACGGTATTTGAAACTTTCAACGAAAATACACGGCTTCCGTGAAGGTGGTGATAGGTTCCCTTACTTGACCTAGCATAATGCTGCTACATATTGGAGAAGTCTCTGCTAGATCACAGTACTGGAGAAGTCTCTGCTAGATCACAGTACTGGAGAAGTCTCTGCTAGATCACAGTACTGGAGAAGTCTCTGATGGATCACAGTACTGGAGAAGTCTCTGCTAGATCACAGTACTGGAGAAGTCTCTGATGGATCACAGTACTGGAGAAGTCTCTGCTAGATCACAGTACTGGAGAAGTCTCTGCTAGATCACAGTACTGGAGAAGTCTCTGCTAGATCACAGTACTGGAGAAGTCTCTGCTAGATCACAGTACTGGAGAAGTCTCTGCTAGATCACAGTACTGGAGAAGTCTCTGATGGATCACAGTACTGGAGAAGTCTCTGCTAGATCACAGTACTGGAGAAGTCTCTGCTAGATCACAGTACTGGAGAAGTCTCTGCTAGATCACAGTACTGGAGAAGTCTCTGATGGATCACAGTACTGGAGAAGTCTCTGCTAGATCACAGTACTGGAGAAGTCTCTGATGGATCACAGTACTGGAGAAGTCTCTGCTAGATCACAGTACTGGAGAAGTCTCTGATGGATCACAGTACTGGAGAAGTCTCTGCTAGATCACAGTACTGGAGAAGTCTCTGCTAGATCACAGTACTGAAGAAGTCTCTGCTAGATCACAGTACTGGAGAAGTCTCTGCTAGATCACAGTACTGGAGAAGTCTCTGCTAGATCACAGTACTGGAGAAGTCTCTGATGGATCACAGTACTGGAGAAGTCTCTGCTAGATCACAGTACTGGAGAAGTCTCTGCTAGATCACAGTACTGGAGAAGTCTCTGCTAGATCACAGTACTGGAGAAGTCTCTGATGGATCACAGTACTGGAGAAGTCTCTGCTAGATCACAGTACTGGAGAAGTCTCTGCTAGATCACAGTACTGGAGAAGTCTCTGCTAGATCACAGTACTGGAGAAGTCTCTGCTAGATCACAGTACTGGAGAAGTCTCTGCTAGATCACAGTACTGGAGAAGTCTCTGCTAGATCACAGTACTGGAGAAGTCTCTGATGGATCACAGTACTGGAGAAGTCTCTGCTAGATCACAGTACTGGAGAAGTCTCTGCTAGATCACAGTACTGGAGAAGTCTCTGCTAGATCACAGTACTGGAGAAGTCTCTGCTAGATCACAGTACTGGAGAAGTCTCTGCTAGATCACAGTACTGGAGAAGTCTCTGCTAGATCACAGTACTGGAGAAGTCTCTGCTAGATCACAGTACTGGAGAAGTCTCTGCTAGATCACAGTACTGGAGAAGTCTCTGATGGATCACAGTACTGGAGAAGTCTCTGCTAGATCACAGTACTGGAGAAGTCTCTGCTAGATCACAGTACTGGAGAAGTCTCTGCTAGATCACAGTACTGGAGAAGTCTCTGCTAGATCACAGTACTGGAGAAGTCTCCGATGGATCACAGTACTGGAGAAGTCTCTGCTAGATCACAGTACTGGAGAAGTCTCTGATGGATCACAGTACTGGAGAAGTCTCTGCTAGATCACAGTACTGGAGAAGTCTCTGATGGATCACAGTACTGGAGAAGTCTCTGCTAGATCACAGTACTGGAGAAGTCTCTGCTAGATCACAGTACTGGAGAAGTCTCTGCTAGATCACAGTACTGGAGAAGTCTCTGCTAGATCACAGTACTGGAGAAGTCTCTGATGGATCACAGCACTGGAGAAGTCTCTGCTAGATCACAGTACTGGAGAAGTCTCTGCTAGATCACAGTACTGGAGAAGTCTCTGCTAGATCACAGTACTGGAGAAGTCTCTGATGGATCACAGCACTGGAGAAGTCTCTGCTAGATCACAGTACTGGAGAAGTCTCTGCTAGATCACAGTACTGGAGAAGTCTCTGCTAGATCACAGTACTGGAGAAGTCTCTGCTAGATCACAGTACTGGAGAAGTCTCTGCTAGATCACAGTACTGGAGAAGTCTCTGCTAGATCACAGTACTGGAGAAGTCTCTGCTAGATCACAGTACTGGAGAAGTCTCTGCTAGATCACAGTACTGGAGAAGTCTCTGCTAGATCACAGTACTGGAGAAGTCTCTGATGGATCACAGCACTGGAGAAGTCTCTGCTAGATCACAGTACTGGAGAAGTCTCTGCTAGATCACAGTACTGGAGAAGTCTCTGCTAGATCACAGTACTGGAGAAGTCTCTGCTAGATCACAGTACTGGAGAAGTCTCTGCTAGATCACAGTACTGGAGAAGTCTCTGCTAGATCACAGTACTGGAGAAGTCTCTGCTAGATCACAGTACTGGAGAAGTCTCTGCTAGATCACAGTACTGGAGAAGTCTCTGCTAGATCACAGTACTGGAGAAGTCTCTGCTAGATCACAGTACTGGAGAAGTCTCTGCTAGATCACAGTACTGGAAAAGTCTCTGCTAGATCACAGTACTGGAGAAGTCTCTGCTAGATCACAGTACTGGAGAAGTCTCTGAGATCACAGTACTGGAGAAGTCTCTGCTAGATCACAGTACTGGAGAAGTCTCTGATGGATCACAGTACTGGAGAAGTCTCTGCTAGATCACAGTACTGGAGAAGTCTCTGATGGATCACAGTACTGGAGAAGTCTCTGCTAGATCACAGTACTGGAGAAGTCTCTGCTAGATCACAGTACTGGAGAAGTCTCTGCTAGATCACAGTACTGGAGAAGTCTCTGCTAGATCACAGTACTGGAGAAGTCTCTGCTAGATCACAGTACTGGAGAAGTCTCTGCTAGATCACAGTACTGGAGAAGTCTCTGCTAGATCACAGTACTGGAGAAGTCTCTGCTAGATCACAGTACTGGAGAAGTCTCTGCTAGATCACAGTACTGGAGAAGTCTCTGCTAGATCACAGTACTGGAGAAGTCTCTGCTAGATCACAGTACTGGAGAAGTCTCTGCTAGATCACAGTACTGGAGAAGTCTCTGCTAGATCACAGTACTGGAGAAGTCTCTGCTAGATCACAGTACTGGAGAAGTCTCTGCTAGATCACAGTACTGGAGAAGTCTCTGCTAGATCACAGTACTGGAGAAGTCTCTGCTAGATCACAGTACTGGAGAAGTCTCTGATGGATCACAGTACTGGAGAAGTCTCTGATGGATCACAGTACTGGAGAAGTCTCTGATGGATCACAGTACTGGAGAAGTCTCTGCTGGATCGCAGTACTAGAGAAGTCTCTGCTAGATCACAGCACTGGAGAAGTCTCTGCTAGATCACAGTACTGGAGAAGTCTCTGCTAGATCACAGTACTGGAGAAGTCTCTGATGGATCACAGTACTGGAGAAGTCTCTGATGGATCACAGTACTGGAGAAGTCTCTGCTGGATCGCAGTACTAGAGAAGTCTCTGCTAGATCACAGCACTGGAGAAGTCTCTGCTGGATCACAGTACTGGAGAAGTCTCTGCTGGATCACAGTACTAGAAAAGTCTCTGCTGGATCGCAGTACTGGAGAAGTCTGTTAGATCACAGTACAAGAGAAGTCTCTGCTGGATCACAGTACTAGAGAAGTCTCTGCTGGATCACAGTACTAGAGAAGTCTCTGCTGGATCACAGTACTAGAGAAGTCTCTGCTGGATCACAGTACTAGAGAAGTCTCTGCTGGATCACAGTACTAGAGATGTCTCTGCTGGATCGCAGTACTGGAGAAGTCTCTGCTGGATCGCAGTACTGGGGAAGTCTCTGCTGGATCGCAGTACTGGAGAAGTCTCTGCTGGATCGCAGTACTGGAGAAGTCTGCTGGATGATAAGAGTGTTTATCCGTTAATGCTACGCATAAATGGGATGAAAACAATGGTGATTCACGCTTGGCACTTAACGATATCCTCATCGCCCTACTGAAGTCTCCCAGCTCAGGCTAATAGATTGCAACACCTTATATGATCCCAAGCTGCGTGATGGAATGTGATGGAAAATATAGCTAGCTTGTGTTCCCATTGTGTAACTATCATACAGAATAGCCAAGCAGAACACTGCTGATGTATCCAGTTTTAGTTAATTAAAAACTGCCAGAGTGCCTGGTGGCCCTTCACTTCCACTACTAGCACTATAATTATTACGGAGATTATTACTACCACTAGGACTACTACTATCGTCAAAACCACTATTACCAAGACTACTACTACTACAAATAACAAAAAAGGCACAATACCGTGACTGGAACGATACACAAATAACCCGCACATAAAAGAGAGAAGCTTACGACGACGTTTCGGTCCGACTTGGACCGAAACGTCGTCGTAAGCTTCTCTCTTTTATGTGCGGGTTATTTGTGTACTACTACTACTGTCGTGAAGACTGTTATCACCTCTTGGCAAGGTACCTCGTGAGTCACATTACTACAAGCACCACCATCACTAGTGAAACACACTGACATTTATTACTTTTCATCGAGGACTGAACTTCAAGTATATAACACCAACACACACACACACACACACACACACACACACACACACACACACACACACACACACACACACACACACAAATTCTCTCTCTCTCTCTCTCTCGCTCTGCCTTACGAGGCACACAAATATCCTCAAGTCAGGCTCGAGGAAGATCAAAGGAATGAGGGTTATGGCAAACCTTTCCTCTAACCTCATCCCGTGACCTCACATCCAACCTCATCCCGTGACCTCACCTCTTACCTCTCTTTTGATCTTTTACAAAGCTCACCTCAGGTATTACATGTCTCTCCTACGTTCCATAAAGTAGTCTAAAATTTAAATAGTTTGACAAAATTTATATGAGCAGCGAAAGCTCTCTACATTTTTTCCGATCCGTAATTTCACCTGCCTTAAATGGGGCTGTTAGTCCTTGAAGACCCCTCAAGGAAGGTTCCTTGATGTTGGTGAGGGGCTCTTGATTTAGGGAATTGGATCTGTGCTCCAGTTCCCCGAATTAAGCCTGAATGCCTTCCACATCCCCCCCCCCAGGCGCTGTATAATCCTCCGGGTTTAGCGCTTCCCCCTTGATTATAATAATAATAATAATAATAATAGTCCTTGAAGAGCATCATCAGTAGTTTTTCATCTCTTTCTATGAAAGTTCTTGTTATCTAGCCTATGATTTTCGTTGCAGTTTGATAACGACACTTGTTATCCCTGAACGTACGATCCAACACTGTTGCTCCTTAGCCCCTTACATGTCTTTTCCGCTGTATTGTTTTGCACTCTTGTTCCAGTTTTTATCTCATTCAACTTTCCGTGGTGGGGAATCAGAAATTTGTCCTCGTTAAATCTCTTATTGTTTTCTGTGGCCCACTGGAAGACACAGTCCGTCGGCTTGCAGATTTGTTCTGTCCTATAGGAATGCCAAGTTCTAGAAAATAGTAAACATTTGGACTACATTACTTACAAGTAAACATTCAGACTGTTAACTATAGGTAACAGTCGGAATGTTTGCTTATATTTACCTATAGGTAAATATTCAGACCGCATTGCCTATAGACAAACGTTCAGACTATATTACATATATCTATATAGACTATCGCCTATACAGGTAAACATTTGGACTATAGCCTTTACATGTAAACGTCCAGAATCTTATCTAATCTCTGACGACAAGATCATCCTTATTAGTATGTCCCATCCCTCTCTTCTCACTCTTCTCCATACTTCCCTACACAGAATATATTTGCGGTTTCCTGCAGGATATGAGGTGGTGGGTTTTGCATGTGCTGTTTACACCCTCAAGCCTAAGAGAACCACCACGGGAAACAACGCAAAAACAATGAGAAACACAAAAACAACAACGGGAAATACAAAAATAATAACGGGAAACCTAACTGCATAAATCTCCGATACACACAAAGTTTTTAATGAAAGATTTTAATTCCTGCCGAATTACAGGGACACCTACACGGGGAATCAGTTAAAAGGAACAACTTGGTTAAGCTCAGTCTAGCAAACCAGTAGACCTAATCTTATCACTGAGGAGAAAACGATAGCAAATTTGTTAGTTTAAATGTTATGTGAATACATAATAAGAGTGATGAAGAAGGTAGGGTTCCTAGTGTGGGTACAGCGGCTTTTGTGGATTAAGGATGTTTATACTTAAAACTTGGTATAATCATCTTACAAACGTCAAACTGAAGAGTAAGACACTGGCAGCACTAAGAATATTTACTGACAAAACGTTTCACCTGGCTTCGTAAGTCGATTACAGAGATATCAGCTGTAGCAAGAGGCTTATATAGTGGAGAGTGAGGTGTAGCAACTTGGAGAAGATATCAGCGGAGAGTTGGGCCCACTGGTAGAAGTAGCTCATGCCCAACTCTTGGGCATCACCTGCTTCCACTAGTCACTAGTGGGTCCCGCCTCACTGTGACAGTGCCTTCATCTGCTACACCTCATCTCACTCCAGTATATATAAGCGCCCATCTTCCTGCTTGTGCTGCAGATTCATCAAGATCACGGAGCTCATCACCTGTTCCTAGACTGAGGGACTGAGTACCTCGTTTTGTGCTGCCTTCTATACATAATTCAGCTTATGTTCTTGCATTGTACTGATGAAGCCACTGACTGGCGAAATGTCTACAAATAAAGATACCTAGATATTGTAATTGTGTCTAATTCTTCTTGTAAACGCTCTAATACCGTCATAAGTATTTATGTAATCCTCGGCACGCGCGCACGCGCGCACGCGCACACACGCACACACACACACACACACACACACACACACACACACACACACACACACACACACACACACACACACACACACACACACACACACACGCACACGCACACACGCACGCACTACATGTAGTTGTCGTTTACCTGGCCCTTGAGATCCACTCAAGCAACTAGCCCCACCAGCAAGCAGTGATGGTTATATTCATCACATACTGCCCCACCAGCAAGCAGTGATGGTTATATTCATCACATACTGCTCCACCGGCAAGCAGTGATGGTTATATTCATCACATACTGCTCCACCGGCAAGCAGTGATGGTTATATTCATCACATACTGCTCCACCAGCAAGCAGTGATGGTTATATTCATCACATACTGCTCCACCAGCAAGCAGTGATGGTTATATTCATCACATACTGCTCCACCAGCAAGCAGTGATGGTTATATTCATCACATACTGCCCCACCAGCAAGCAGTGATGGTTATATTCATCACATACTGCTCCACCAGCAAGCAGTGATGGTTATATTCATCACATACTGCTCCACCAGCAAGCAGTGATGGTTATATTCATCACATACTGCTCCACCAGCAAGCAGTGATGGTTATATTCATCACATACTGCTCCACCAGCAAGCAGTGATGGTTATATTCATCACATACTGCTCCACCAGCAAGCAGTGATGGTTATATTCATCACATACTGCTCCACCAGCAAGCAGTGATGGTTATATTCATCACATACTGCCCCACCAGCAAGCAGTGATGGTTATATTCATCACATACTGCTCCACCAGCAAGCAGTGATGGTTATATTCATCACATACTGCTCCACCAGCAAGCAGTGATGGTTATATTCATCACATACTGCCCCACCAGCAAGCAGTGATGGTTATATTCATCACATACTGCCCCACCAGCAAGCAGTGATGGTTATATTCATCACATACTGCCCCACCAGCAAGCAGTGATGGTTATATTCATCACATACTGCCCCACCAGCAAGCAGTGATGGTTATATTCATCACATACTGCTCCGCCAACACCACTCAGTAGAACATTTATATTTCACCGTCACTCCAACACATAAACATGACGATGTTGGGTTATTTTTTTGCTTTGTTCAAAGACTCTGAAGTTGCCCAGTCTTCCTCTACTTTCTTGAATTTCTCCCTGTGTGGTATTTATCTGGGAAAAGGTCGTTTAATATATAGCACGTGAGGTTAAGTGCACTCAAGAAGTGGTGTTACGTGTCTCAGCTACTGAAGCCACCTAACTGGTCGCCAGAGGATTCAGTAATTCCTGGCATCGAAGGCCTTGAGGTGGTCAGTCCCTCAACCTTAAATACTATTTCTCTAAGGTTGATGGACTGAGTACATCATCTTCATTTCACTCTTACACCTGCTGCCTCTGTATTTGACTGAAGAAGCCTAGTGTGTAGGCGAAACGTTTCAACAAATAAGATACCCTACAGTTGCACACGCGTCTTAAATCAACTTGTCGGTATTTTATACCATTTTCAACACATCGTAGACCTGAGCATATCCATTAAAGCCTTGTGTGGAGGCCATTCCTCGTCTAGTTTACATCACCTTCTGAACACAATGAGACTGAAGAAATACTGACTGACATCACTATGGTTCGTTTGAGTCTTTAATTTCCTATTATATATACCACCTTGTCACAGATTTTCATCTTTGAAATGGTTTATGTGTGGGCGAGCAGAGCGCCAGTGTGCATTAGGAGGGTAGAGATGGATAACTAATTCACTCTGATTTACACACAATAGTTGATGTATGTAGTAGTGTAGTGATGGCAGTCTACCACACAACTACCAACACAACACTTGACAACACAATATAGTAGTGTAGTGGTGGTGGCAGTCTACCACACAACAACTACCAACACAACAACTACCAACACAACAACTACCAACACAACAACTACCAACACAACACTTGACAACACAATATAGTAGTGTAGTGATGGTGGCAGTCTACCACACAACACTTGACAACACAATATAGTAGTGTAGTGATGGTGGCAGTCTACCACACAACACTTGACAACACAATATAGTAGTGTAGTGGTGGTGGCAGTCTACCACACAACTACCAACACAACACTTGACAGCACAATAACCTAGAATTCTTTAACCACAAAGTTAACGGATCCAGAATACACTGAACTTTCTTTGTGCCTTCCTCTTTATTTGTTCTATTTTACTATCACGAAATTTATATGTATATGTCCTATATTTGTTGTTTTAATTTAATAATGTTACGGAAATTATATTTTTGTCCTGATCTAAGTCGATTATGAAGTGTTAATAACATTACAGATTCCTTAAGCATTCCAGCAAGAGTTCATCACCTGTGGAAGCTTCAAAGGTTTCCCCTAGTAGGTGTATAGTGTGGTCAGTGTGGAGAACACGTGGTGAGTGTGTTGACAACCCTGGGTGAAGTGTGATGGTGGGTCTAGTACACCACGTGGTGAGTGTGTTGACAACCCTGGGTGAAGTGTGATGGTGGGTCTAGTACACCACGTGGTGAGTGTGTTGACAACCCTGGGTGAAGTGTGATGGTGGGTCTAGTACACCACGTGGTGAGTGTGTTGACAACCCTGGGTGAAGTGTGATGGTGGGTCTAGTACACCACGTGGTGAGTGAGTTGACAGCCCTGGGTGAAGTGTGGTGGTGGGTCTAGTACACCACGTGGTGAGTGTGTTGACAACCCTGGGTGAAGTGTGATGGTGGGTCTAGTACACCACGTGGTGAGTGTGTTGACAACCCTGGGTGAAGTGTGATGGTGGGTCTAGTACACCACGTGGTGAGTGTGTTGACAACCTTGGGTGAAGTGTGATGGTGGGTCTAGTACACCACGTGGTGAGTGTGTTGACAACCCTGGGTGAAGTGTGATGGTGGGTCTAGTACACCACGTGGTGAGTGTGTTGACAACACTGGGTGAAGTGTGATGGTGGGTCTAGTACACCACGTGGTGAATGTATTGACAACCCTGGGTGAAGTGTGGTGGTGGGTCTAGTACACCACGTGGTGTGTTGACAACACTGGGTGAAGTGTGGTAGTGGGTCTAGTACACCACGTGGTGACTGTATTGACAACACTGGGTGAAGTGTGGTAGTGGGTCTAGTACACCACGTGGTGAGTGTGTTGACAACCCTGGGTGAAGTGTGGTGGTGGGTCTAGTACACCACGTGGTGAGTGTGTTGACAACCCTGGGTGAAGTGTGATGGTGGGTCTAGTACACCACGTGGTGAGTGTGTTAACCCTGGGTGAAGTGTGGTGGTGGGTCTAGTACACCACGTGGTGAGTGTGTTGACAACCCTGGGTGAAGTGTGATGGGTCTAGTACACCACGTGGTGAGTGTGTTGACAACCTTGGGTGAAGTGTGATGGTGGGTCTAGTACACCACGTGGTGAGTGTGTTGACAACCCTGGGTGAAGTGTGATGGTGGGTCTAGTACACCACGTGGTGAGTGTGTTGACAACACTGGGTGAAGTGTGATGGTGGGTCTAGTACACCACGTGGTGAATGTATTGACAACCCTGGGTGAAGTGTGGTGGTGGGTCTAGTACACCACGTGGTGTGTTGACAACACTGGGTGAAGTGTGGTAGTGGGTCTAGTACACCACGTGGTGACTGTATTGACAACACTGGGTGAATTGTGGTAGTGGGTCTAGTACACCACGTGGTGAGTGTGTTGACAACCCTGGGTGAAGTGTGGTGGTGGGTCTAGTACACCACGTGGTGAGTGTGTTGACAACCCTGGGTGAAGTGTGATGGTGGGTCTAGTACACCACGTGGTGAGTGTGTTAACCCTGGGTGAAGTGTGGTGGTGGGTCTAGTACACCACGTGGTGAGTGTGTTGACAACCCTGGGTGAAGTGTGATGGTGGGTCTAGTACACCACGTGGTGAGTGTGTTGACAACCCTGGGTGAAGTGTGATGGTGGGTCTAGTACAACACGTGGTGAGTGTATTGTCAACCCTGGGTGAAGTGTGGTGGTGGGTCTAGTACACCACGTGGTGAGTGTATTGACAACCCTGGGTGAAGTGTGGTGGTGGGTCTAGTACACCACGTGGTGAGTGTATTGACAACCCTGGGTGAAGTGTGATGGTGGGTCTAGTACACCACGTGGTGAGTGTGTTGACAACCCTGGGTGAAGTGTGATGGTGGGTCTAGTACACCACGTGGTGAGTGTGTTGACAACCCTGGGTGAAGTGTGGTGGTGGGTCTAGTACACCACGTGGTGAGTGTGTTGACAACCCTGGGTGAAGTGTGATGGTGGGTCTAGTACACCACGTGGTGTGTTGACAACACTGGGTGAAGTGTGGTAGTGGGTCTAGTACACCACGTGGTGAGTGTATTGACAACACTGGGTGAAGTGTGGTAGTGGGTCTAGTACACCACGTGGTGAGTGTGTTGACAACCCTGGGTGAAGTGTGATGGTGGGTCTAGTACACCACGTGGTGAGTGTGTTGACAACCCTGGGTGAAGTGTGGTGGTGGGTCTAGTACACCACGTGGTGTGTTGACAACCCTGGGTGAAGTGTGATGGTGGGTCTAGTACACCACGTGGTGAGTGTGTTGACAACCCTGGGTGAAGTGTGATGGGTCTAGTACACCACGTGGTGAGTGTGTTGACAACCCTGGGTGAAGTGTGATGGTGGGTCTAGTACACCACGTGGTGAGTGTGTTGACAACCCTGGGTGAAGTGTGGTAGTGGGTCTAGTACACCACGTGGTGAGTGTGTTGACAACCCTGGGTGAAGTGTGATTGTGGGTCTAGTACACCACGTGGTGAGTGTGTTGACAACCCTGGGTGAAGTGTGATGGTGGGTCTAGTACACCACGTGGTGAGTGTGTTGACAACCCTGGGTGAAGTGTGGTAGTGGGTCTAGTACACCACGTGGTGAGTGTATTGACAACCCTGGGTGAAGTGTGATTGTGGGTCTAGTACACCACGTGGTGAGCGTGTTGACAACCCTGGGTGAAGTGTGGTGGTGGGTCTAGTACACCACGTGGTGAGTGTGTTGACAACCCTGGGTGAAGTGTGGTGGTGGGTCTAGTACCCCACGTGGTGAGTGTGTTGACAACACTGGGTGAAGTGTGGTGGTGTGTCTAGTACACCACGTGGTGAGTGAGTTGACAACCCTGGGTGAAGTGTGGTGGTGTGTCTAGTACCCCACGTGGTGAGTGTGTTGACAACACTGGGTGAAGTGTGGTGGTGTGTCTAGTACACCACGTGGTGAGTGAGTTGACAACCCTGGGTGAAGTGTGATGGTGGGTCTAGCACACCACGTGGTGAGTGTATTGACAACCCTGGGTGAAGTGTGGTGGTGTGTCTAGTACACCACGTGGTGAGTGAGTTGACAACCCTGGGTGAAGTGTGGTGGTGTGTCTAGTACACCACGTGGTGAGTGTATTGACAACCCTGGGTGAAGTGTGGTGGTGGGTCTAGTACACCACGTGGTGAGTGTATTGACAACCCTGGGTGAAGTGTGGTGGTGTGTCTAGTACACCACGTGGTGAGTGTATTGACAACCCTGGGTGAAGTGTGGTGGTGGGTCTAGTACACCACGTGGGTAATGGGCAGCTGGAGAACACGTGGTGAGTGGGTTCACACACACTACACACACACTACACACACACTACACACACACACTACACACACACACTACACACACACACACACTACACACACACTACACACACACACACACTACACACACACTACACACACACACACTACACACACACTACACACACACACACTACACACACACTACACACACACACTACACACTACACACACACACACTACACACACACACACACTACACACACACACACACACTACACACACACACACTACACACACACTACACACACACACACACTACACACACACTACACACACACTACAGACACACTACAGACACACTACACACACACACTACACACTCACTACACACACACACACTACACACACACACCACACACACACACCACACACACACACACTACACACACACACACATTACACACACACACACACACACACACACTACACACACACACTACACACACACTACACACACACACACACACACACACACTACACACACACTACACACACACTACACACACACTACACACACACACACACACACACACACACACACTACACACACACACTACACACACACACACACACACACACACCACACACACACTACACACACACTACACACACATACTACACACACACACACACACACACTACACACACATACTACACACACACACACACACACACACACACACACACACACTACACACACACACTACACACACACACCACACACACACACCACACACACACTACACACACACTACACACATACACTACACACACTCACTACACACACACACTACACACACTACACACACTACACACACACACCACACACACACACACTACACACACACACACTACACACACACACCACACACACACACACACTACACACACACTACACACACACACTAAACACACACACTACACACACACACTACACACACACACACACACACACACTACACACACACACTACACACACACACACTACACACACACACACTACACACACACACACACTACACACACACTACACACACACTAAACACACACACTAAACACACACACTACACACACACTCTACACACACACACACACACACACACACACACTACACACACACACACACACACACACTCTACACACTACACACACACACTAAACACACACACACTACACACACACACTACACACACACACACACACACACACACACACACACACACACACACACACACACACACTACACACACACTCTACACACACACACACACACACACACACACACTACACACACACACACACACTACACACACACACACACACTACACACACACTCTACACACTACACACACACTAGGCGAGTACACACACATACACACAGTGAAGAAGCGGGGCCAGGTGCTTGGACTCGACCCCTGCAACCTCAACTAGGTGAGTACAAGTAGGTGAGTATACACACACACACACATGCACACACTCATTCACACAAACACACACACACACATACACATACACACAGTGAAGAGGCGGGGCCAGGAGCTTGGACTCGACCCCTGCAACCTCAACTAGGTGAGTACACACACACACACACACACACACACACACTGTGACAACCTGTCTTCGTTTTCCCTCGTTAAAGTTATTTCCAACGTTCAACGCATTCTGGAAACTTAACTGTTATTTTCTCGTTTGCAAGTTAGGTTATATAAACTTACAAAAAATGGCCGGAATGTGTCTGGCAACGAGGGGATGAGAATGTGTCTGGCAACGAGGGGATGAGAATGTATCTGGCAACGAGGGGATGAGAATGTGTCTGGCAACGAGGGGATGAGAATGTGTCTGGCAACGAGGGGATGAGAATGTGTCTGGCAACGAGGGGATGAGAATGTGTCTGGCAACGAGGGGATGAGAATGTATCTGGCAACGAGGGGATGAGAATGTGTCTGGCAACGAGGGGATGAGAATGTGTCTGGCAACGAGGGGATGGGAATGTGTCTGGCAACGAGGGGATGAGAATGTGTCTGGCAACGAGGGGATGAGAATGTATCTGGCAACGAGGGGATGAGAATGTGTCTGGCAACGAGGGGATGAGAATGTGTCTGGCAACGAGGGGATGAGAATGTGTCTGGCAACGAGGGGATGAGAATGTGTCTGGCAACGAGGGGATGAGAATGTATCTGGCAACGAGGGGGGCTGAGAATGTGTCTGGCAACGAGGGGATGAGAATGTGTCTGGCAACGAGGTTACCTGGAGGTTACCTGGAGGTTATTCCGGGGATCAACGCCCCCGCGGCCCGGTCCACGACCAGGCCTCCCGATGGATCAGGGCCTGATCAACTAGGCTGTTACGAGGGGATGAGAATGTGTCTGGCAACGAGGGGATGAGAATGTATCTGGCAACGAGGGGGCTGAGAATGTGTCTGGCAACGAGGGGATGAGAATGTATCTGGCAACGAGGGGGCTGGGAATGTGTCTGGCAACGAGGGGATGAGAATGTATCTGGCAACGAGGGGGCTGGGAATGTGTCTGGCAACGAGGGGATGAGAATGTATCTGGCAACGAGGGGGCTGGGAATGTGTCTGGCAACGAGGGGATGAGAATGTGTCTGGCATCGAGAGGGCTGAGAATGTGTCTGGCAACGAGAGGGCTGAGAATGTGTCTGGCAACGAGGGGATGAGAATGTGTCTGGCAACGAGAGGGCTGAGAATGTGTCTGGCAACGAGGGGGCTGGGAATGTGTCTGGCAACGAGAGGGCTGAGAATGTGTCTGGCAACGAGGGGATGAGAATGTGTCTGGCAACGAGGGGGCTGGGAATGTGTCTGGCAACGAGGGGATGAGAATGTGTCTGGCATCGAGAGGGCTGAGAATGTGTCTGGCAACGAGAGGGCTGAGAATGTGTCTGGCAACGAGGGGATGAGAATGTATCTGGCAACGAGGGGGCTGGGAATGTGTCTGGCAACGAGGGGATGAGAATGTGTCTGGCAACGAGGGGATGAGAATGTGTCTGGCAACGAGAGGGCTGAGAATGTGTCTGGCAACGAGGGGATGAGAATGTATCTGGCAACGAGGGGGCTGGGAATGTGTCTGGCAACGAGGGGATGAGAATGTGTCTGGCAACGAGAGGGCTGAGAATGTGTCTTGCAACGAGGGGATGAGAATGTATCTGGCAACGAGGGGGCTGGGAATGTGTCTGGCAACGAGGGGATGAGAATGTGTCTGGCAACGAGAGGGCTGAGAATGTGTCTGGCAACGAGGGGATGAGAATGTATCTGGCAACGAGGGGGCTGGGAATGTGTCTGGCAACGAGGGGATGAGAATGTCTGGCAACGAGAGGGCTGAGAATGTGTCTGGCAACGAGGAGGCTGAGAATGTGTCTGGTAACGAGGGGATGAGAATGTGTCTGGCAACGAGGGGCTGAGAATGTATCTGGTAACGAGGGGATGAGAATGTGTCTGGCAACGAGGGGGCTGAGAATGTGTCTGGTAACGAGGAGGCTGAGAATGTGTCTGGTAACGATGGGATGAGAATGTGTCTGGCAACGAGGGGCTGAGTATGTGTCTGGTAACGAGGAGGCTGAGAATGTGTCTGGTAACGATGGGATGAGAATGTGTCTGGCAACGAGAGGGCTGAGAATGTGTCTGGCAACGAGGGGATGAGAATGTATCTGGCAACGAGGGGGCTGAGAATGTGTCTGGCAACGAGGGGATGAGAATGTATCTGGCAACGAGGGGGCTGGGAATGTGTCTGGCAACGAGGGGATGAGAATGTCTGGCAACGAGAGGGCTGAGAATGTGTCTGGCAACGAGGAGGCTGAGAATGTGTCTGGTAACGAGGGGATGAGAATGTGTCTGGCAACGAGGGGATGAGAATGTATCTGGCAACGAGGGGGCTGGGAATGTGTCTGGCAACGAGGGGATGAGAATGTCTGGCAACGAGAGGGCTGAGAATGTGTCTGGCAACGAGGAGGCTGAGAATGTGTCTGGTAACGAGGGGATGAGAATGTGTCTGGCAACGAGGGGCTGAGAATGTATCTGGTAACGAGGGGATGAGAATGTGTCTGGCAACGAGGGGCTGAGAATGTGTCTGGCAACGAGGAGGCTGAGAATGTGTCTGGCAACGAGGGGATGAGAATGTATCTGGCAACGAGGAGGCCGAGCATGGACTGTCGGTATTTTTTAATAAAAATTCGACATCAGTAGTGTGCCCCCCTTCCCCCGCTATGTGATATTTACACAGTGGAAACAAAAGTCAGCTGTGTTTCTGTCATTTTTCCATTACATGTAATGAGTCACATACATAGTGACGAAATTTGTCAGCCTGAACTGGTTGACTTCAGTAGGGTGATGAGGATGTCATCAGGTATTCTGCTGAAGTGTCAGCAGCTACGGCAGCTTGCATGAAGGGTATTCCCGGGGGTCAACGCCCCCTTGACCCGGTCCCAGACAAGGAATCTTGGTAAATTAAGGTATTATGACTCACACAAATAACCCGCACATAGAAGAGAGAAGCTTACGACGACGTTTCGGTCCGACTTGGACCATTTACAAGTCGGTATTGTGCCTTTTTTTTTTTTATTTATTATGACTCGGGCTGTTGCTGCCGGCCCCTTGCAGTCCAACGTACGCACTACAGCCTGTTAATTTCCCTCTCGATTACAACCAGCGGTCTGTTGGTAATCCTACTCACGTTTGAAGAAAGGAAGTTGAAAAATCTTGGCCCCCTTACACTATGCTGTTTCTTAGTGCACCTTTCGTTTAATTGGAGGTATTTTGCACCGTCTTCAGAGCCTCTTGCTTTCTTTGAGTGTGAAATCTGTGTACAGATTTGGAACCAATCCCTCTAGAATTTTCAAGTTGTAAATTGTAACGAGTCACTCGCCTTCATTCCAAGGAGTATAGGTTGAGGGACTTAAGACATTCTGGGTCTTTTTAAGTGCTTGACTAAAGTAAAACACGCAGTGAAGATTCTCGGCGCATTTTCTAGATCTGCAATTTTGCCTGCTATAACAAGAGCTGTTAATTTCCAGCAATATTCCAGCCTAGAGAGAAGTGACTTAGTTCCAAGATTTTGTTCCAGCAGAACAGGCGAAATTGCTGAGCTGGAAAATATACAGAGAACCTTCACAGCTCGTACAAACTCAGCCAGGCACCTAAATTATTGGGAGCGCTTGAAGTTCTTGGACCTGTACTCATTAGAACGTAGGAAGGTACTGGAAGAACGGGTCCCAAACCTGTACACCAAAATTTGTGCATATGAACACAAGAGGCTTCGCAGACGGTACAGGATACCCAAAGTGAAAAGCAGGGGGAAACGATGAGTACACTAAGACAACTCAATAAGTGTTAAGGGACCTCGACTCTTCAAACCCCTCCCCTCTTACATAAGGGAGATTAATAAAAAACTTCTTGCTATCTTTAAGAGGAACTCGACAGATTCATCAAAACAGTACCTGATTAGCCAGGTTGTGGTGCATGCAATGGACTGCGGGCAGCAGGCACTCCAGTGGAACTTTAAGGCGTTCCCAGTAATTTAATGCTTTACTGGCTCTGTGCGGGCTGTGTAGTATAAGATCTCTATCTGTTCCAGCTCTGATATTTCTCCTGTCCTGACTGGGGCCGTCATCACTGAGCAATATTCCAAATGAGGGAGCACAAGCGATATGAAGTGTCACCATTGGAAGTATTTCCTATGTTTTGACGGTTCTCATTACCTAGCCCGTCATCCTCCTAGCCAGGAGGATGACGGGAAGGTCAGTTGACATAATTATTCCCAAGTCCTGTACATTCTTGTGTTTGTGTGTATATGTATGAATTCTTGTGTATATGTACATATGCATGTGTGCATATTTGTGCTTCATGTGCATATGTATGCATGTACCTATACATGTGTATTTATTGTGTATGTGTGTGTATCTGCTTATGCATACGTGTGCATATGCTAACAGTTATGGCAATCACTCGCAACGGTAATACACGTGAGAATTCCCTGTAAGACACATGAAAAATACGTGAAGGACGCTTCCGGGGGTCATTGCCCCCACGGCTCTCACAAACCAAGCCTCCTTGTGGATCAAGGCCCCGATCAACCAGGCTGATACTGCTGGCCGCATGTAGGTCATAGGCTTTACTTAGTATGTTTGTAGCGAATGAGGCATCTCTTAGGTTAGCTGTCTCGCATATGATTCTGATTTCTACTTGCGTATCTTGAATGTCCTGAGCACGCTGTCATGATGTTCCTCTGGAGGTACAGAGTTCCAAGAGTGGAAGTTAGTGATGGACTCTTGATCCAGGTTGGGTCTGTTGATAGTGACAGGTACGAAGTTTAACGTAATTCCATCTCTTACTTTAACATAGGACCTGATGCTGACCCATCACTGCTGAATCTATCTTGTCAGTGGCTGTTTTGAATCAGCCATATTTGCCAACTGTCATGCAGATCAAGGGCAGCTCCGTCATCCAGATCAGCAGACGGTATTAATTATTTTGGGCAGAGTGAGTGGCTTTGATTATGCTTGCTGCTGATCATTGTACAGGACATATCTGTGTATGATTGGTTCCTAATTATCAATGGCCCGTTGATATAATGATGATACTAACAATAATCTTTATTTCTACAAGTACATGGTACAACTTACAGACCTAACCGATATCAGTGACATACTATATAGAAAGCCCCTTGTTATGCAGAGCATTTCGGGCACATTAGATTAATTTTGTCTCCATGATGGGACCCATACCAATCGGTTAACACTTAGGTACCTACTTACTGTTAAGTGTACAGGGACAGCAGGTGTCTTAAGGAAACGCGCCCAGTGTTTCCACCCGTACCGGGGATGTAAACACCTACCTCACTGTGTGAGTTGAGTGCGCTACCAACCGAGCTACGGGACACATGGTCCAGATACTTATGGTCCAGCACAACAACCACGTCTGTCATAGTTAATATACACTCTCATGGACCCCACCATTAATACTCGAAGTAATCTATAGGATCGTTTCTCGGTTTATTTACCCCTGACAGTCACCACCAAGGACCATCTCTGTCCTGATACGGCATCCCTATCCTGCCAGCTATTTTTTCACTTTTGATTTATTCAAACAGCACAGGAAACTCCGGGATAGTGTGTAGTGGAGTGTGTGCATCTAGTGAGCAGTGTGTGATTATCATCCTCACGACTGAGTTGGTCTACAGTGATGATGTCACGTACTGCTGCCGCAAGTATTTTTTCCATTTTTTTTTACTGCGCCGTTGATAATGTGTGATACATGATTGGAAGAAACATTTTAGGTGAATCTATAATTATGTTAGATGATTGAGAATGATTGGGTGAATAGGATCTTAGCATGGACCAGTAGGTTACCTCCAGTGCTGATTACTTTGTGTGTGTGGGAGGGGAGGGAGTGGGTATTGTGGTTGGCCAGGTAAGTGGGAGGAGAGGGGAAGCCTCTATTTAAGTACAACTGATGAAGACTGTGCAGATGAACTTGCAACTTGTTCATGACGACATATCTTGCAATTTTCTGGTTGTATCTTGACTACACAATATAAATGAGGAGTAAATCAACAACACTGAAACTTATCCATAGATGAAGTAGAGTGAGGGGGGGGGGGTAAAAGTCGGATGGAGTTTCTACCCAGACCAAGCTGCCTTCCCGTTTGATAGCTTGACCACTCAGACTATTGTTGTTGACATCACTAATGGCCTAATTGATCAGAAGCTGACTGATGGAAGGTATCAGGTTCTTTGAAGACAGCTGGGAGTCTGATGGTACTCTTATTATATTAGTATACTTATTGTATCCCTACTTTTAATTGCAGGGATTTTATACTTCGCTGAGCCTCCCGTTGTCGCCTGGAGTAATACCATTGTGTTGATTCGGAACTAGTCGTGTTGTATCCTCGCCAGCGTTCCAGGATTGCACTTCCAGGGAAATTAGGTGTTGCCAATAATTTAGGTGTTTGAATTTATATAAGCAGTGAAAATTCTCATTAAAATCCCCGGTTTAACGTTTTTGTCTGCCTTAAAAGATTAGATTTTTTAGATTTGTCGCTAAAGCTGCTATCCATCCCGTGGAAGGTACCGCAAGAGCATATGAATATACAAAAGGCCTATGAACTACACCACAAAAGGGTAAACAGGATTACATCTAGATATACGTATATATTCGGTTGATTTATGTTGCAAGCAAATTAGGATATTTGTCTAATACGTTTGGTTATTATACTGTCTATCTCTATATTCCTCAATAAGTATACAATTAACATCATAGTGATCAAGAAAGTGACCAAAGAGGTGACCTTGTACTTTGCATTTAATTTGATCATCACTGTGTGTTTACCAAACTACCAGAAGCAGTTGTAACCAAGCCCAAGCCTGGCTACTACCATATAAGTCTGTTTACATTGCAAGTTGCTCCATAAACGTAGTTATCTACGTACTTATCTACGTGTTGTTACTTGTTAGTGTACAGTAACATTTCAGTCTACTCAGCACAAGTACCTTTATGAGTATTATCACTATAATAGTTTTGAAAAAGCTCTTATTATATTTCATGTTACAAACTACAAAATTTCTGGTGTTACTGCTGTATGACCCCAGTGGGTTTAGCGCTAGGTTTTGATTATAATAATTCTGGTGTTACTGAGCCGCGTGGTCGATGGTCCCCGGGATCGGTTACAAGTAGGAGTCGTGTCATTAAATTTAACGAGTTGTTTACTGGTATTATTATATCTTATGTCACTGGTGATGATGTGACCCAGATAACTGATGAACAGCAACAATACTGACGCAACAATTATAATGCTCACACCTTTATATAAATATGTCGTGCCGAATAGGTAAAACTTACGATTTTGGCTTAAATGGCAACTCTCTTCTTGCCGAATAAGGCAAGCGAAAATTTGTGTATGTAATAATTTTGCAAAAAAAAAAATCATTTTAAACTTAACGAAAAAAAATATTTCATTGTGTTTATTATTAAATTATTGTAAACTTGTCTAAAATATATTTAGTTGGATTAGGCTAAATTAAATTAAATTTTAGAAAGGACTTAATTTTAAATGAGTTCTTGCTAACTGACCAGTTTTACTTATCGGCACATATTATACACACACACACACACACACACACACACACACACACACACACACACACACACACACACACACACACACACATACACACACACATATATATATATATATATATATATATATATATATATATATATATATATATCTATATATATATATATATATATATATATATGCATGCAAAAAACACTGTGAAAGGACAGTGAAATTCCAAGCGCTTTCATGACTTCTCACATTGTCAAGGAACATATAGTTCCTTGATAATGTGAGAAGTCACGAAAGCGATTGGAATTTCACTATCCTTTCACAGTGGTTGTTTTACATATTCTGAAATCACGTTTACTGATCTTATTGCATATATATATATATATATATATATATATATATATATATATATATATATATATATATATATTACACACACACACATAATATGGTGCCTGTTTCTGCACCACGCAGAACCAGGCTGAAGAACTGACCACCTCAAATACTATTTCTCCAAGGTTGATGGACTGATTACATCTTCATTTCACTCCTACGCCTTCTGCCTCTGTATTTGACTGAAGAAGCCTACTGTAGGCGAAACGTTTCAGCAATGAAGATACCCAATTGTTGCTAATGTCTTAATCATCAACTTGTCGGTATTTTATACCATTTTCAACACACTTCTTATAGTATCCTGTATATCCCTGATAATGGCAGAGTGATGTAGAGCTCATCAAGAGCTCTCTTGATGCCACTCAGATGCATGGTAAGAGCCCTGGTAATGGCAGGGTGAAGGACAGCTCACTAAGAACTCTTTTCATGTCATTTGTTTGGAAGTCGGGTGTGGAGAGTGAGGTGTGGGTGTCATGTGTAGGGAGTCAGGTGTGGTGAGGCAGGTAATGGACAAAGGATGTTTGTCTACCTGTGCTGGTAAACAGGAAGCAAAGGTCGTGGAATATCATCCAGAATGGTCAATATATTATCTATTGGATAAGCAGGAACGTGTCTTGTCTGGCCACAATGTTAGTGAAGCGCTGAAGAACGAGTTAGCGTCTAACTCTGGTGATTTATGAACGAAGGATGAGGCCTCCATCAGTCCGCCAGCTGACTGATGACTGAACTTACGTATTCATTGCTACACACTGTACATAAAATAAATATATCATTTTACTGTAAGATCTGTGAAGAGCTCCTGGTAAGTGTAACCACGGGGTCACTAGTGAATATTCCGAGTCTGAATGTACTCTCTGTCTGTATGTCTGTCCTCCCCACCCGTCTCTCTCTGTGTTACACACACACACACACACACACACACACACACACACACACACACACACACACACACACACACACACACACACACACACACACACACACACACATGCATTTGCTAATGGTTCCGTCAGAGTGGGTGATGCAGTATGGCATTAATGGAGGCAGGACCTGGAGATAATTCTTTCTGTACTTTACTGTCTGTGTGGAGACCACGGCTATCTACTATACTGTGTAGTGTGGAGACCACGACCATCTACTACACTGTGTAGTGTGGAGACCACGACCATCTACACTGTGTAGTGTACAGATCACGACCATCTACTACACTGTGTAGTGTACAGATCACTATCATCTACTACACTGTGTAGTGTACAGATCACTATCATCTACTACACTGTGTAGTGTACAGATCACAACCATCTACTACACTGTGTAGTGTACAGATCACAACCATCTACTACACTGTGTAGTGTACAGATCACTATCATCTACTACACTGTGTAGTGTACAGATCACTATCATCTACTACACTGTGTAGTGTACAGATCACTATCATCTACTACACAGTGTAGTGTACAGATCACTATCATCTACTACACTGTGTAGTGTACAGATCACTATCATCTACTACACAGTGTAGTGTACAGATCACTATCATCTACTACACTGTGTAGTGTACAGATCACTATCATCTACTACACTGTGTAGTGTACAGATCACAACCATCTACTACACTGTGTAGTGTACAGACCACAACCATCTACTACACTGTGTAGTGTACAGATCACTATCATCTACTACGCTGTGTAGTGTACAGATCACTATCATCTACTACACAGTGTAGTGTACAGATCACTATCATCTACTACACTGTGTAGTGTACAGATCACAACCATCTACTACACTGTGTAGTGTACAGACCACAACCATCTACTACACTGTGTAGTGTACAGATCACTATCATCTACTACACTGTGTAGTGTACAGATCACTATCATCTACTACACAGTGTAGTGTACAGATCACTATCATCTACTACACTGTGTAGTGTACAGATCACAACCATCTACTACACTGTGTAGTGTACAGATCACTATCATCTACTACACTGTGTAGTGTACAGATCACTATCATCTACTACACTGTGTAGTGTACAGATCACAACCATCTACTACACTGTGTAGTGTACAGATCACTATCATCTACTACACAGTGTAGTGTACAGATCACTATCATCTACTACACTGTGTAGTGTACAGATCACTATCATCTACTACACTGTGTAGTGTACAGATCACTATCATCTACTACACTGTGTAGTGTACAGATCACCATCTACTACACTGTGTAGTGTACAGATCACTATCATCTACTACACTGTGTAGTGTACAGATCACTATCATCTGCTACACTGTGTAGTGTACAGATCACTATCATCTACTACACTGTGTAGTGTACAGATCACTATCATCTACTACACTGTGTAGTGTACAAATCACTATCATCTACTACACTGTGTAGTGTACAGATCACTATCATCTGCTACACTGTGTAGTGTACAGATCACTATCATCTGCTACACTGTGTAGTGTACAGATCACTATCATCTGCTACACTGTGTAGTGTACAGACCACAACCATCTGCTACACTGTGTAGTGTACAGATCACTATCATCTGCTACACTGTGTAGTGTACAGATCACTATCATCTACTACACTGTGTAGTGTACAGACCACAACCATCTGCTACACTGTGTAGTGTACAGACCACAACCATCTGCTACACTGTGTAGTGTACAGATCACTATCATCTGCTACACTGTGTAGTGTACAGATCACTATCATCTACTACACTGTGTAGTGTACAGACCACAACCATCTGCTACACTGTGTAGTGTACAGACCACAACCATCTGCTACACTGTGTAGTGTACAGATCACTATCATCTGCTACACTGTGTAGTGTACAGATCACTATCATCTACTACACTGTGTAGTGTACAGACCACAACCATCTGCTACACTGTGTAGTGTACAGACCACAACCATCTGCTACACTGTGTAGTGTACAGACCACAACCATCTGCTACACTGTGTAGTGTACAGATCACTATCATCTGCTACACTGTGTAGTGTACAGATCACTATCATCTACTACACTGTGTAGTGTACAGACCACAACCATCTGCTACACTGTGTAGTGTACAGACCACAACCATCTGCTACACTGTGTAGTGTACAGACCACAACCATCTGCTACACTGTGTAGTGTACAGATCACTATCATCTGCTACACTGTGTAGTGTACAGATCACTATCATCTACTACACTGTGTAGTGTACAGACCACAACCATCTGCTACACTGTGTAGTGTACAGACCACAACCATCTGCTACACTGTGTAGTGTACAGATCACTATCATCTGCTACACTGTGTAGTGTACAGATCACTATCATCTACTACACTGTGTAGTGTACAGACCACAACCATCTGCTACACTGTGTAGTGTACAGACCACAACCATCTACTACACTGTGTAGTGTACAGACCACAACCATCTGCTACACTGTGTAGTGTACAGACCACAACCATCTGCTACACTGTGTAGTGTACAGACCACAACCATCTGCTACACTGTAGTGTACAGACCACAACCATCTGCTACACTGTAGTGTACAGACCACAACCATCTGCTACACTATGTAACATCCGTCCGCGCCTCGGTCAGATGACCAACAGCTCCAGCTGCGGGTCATATGACTAAGACCCGCTTCAGGAAACACTTTGTCCTGTTTCCTGACAAACTTTACCTAACTTAACCTATCAGCAAGCAGATGGTTGTGCACCCCTGGCGACGCCCACAGTCACTACCTGGTGGAGGTGGGGACTACAGAGACGTGAGACCAGACACATGCAAGAAACATTATTACACATTGATGAAAGATGTACAGTGGGAAGTAAATGTTGTGCAAGACTACAGGAGTTGACGGAGAAGGTAGTTAAGATATGAGAAAACCATCAACAGTTTTACCAGCGAGATGGAGAGGAATATAAGGAATATAAGAAGGAGAAACAGGTCTTTTTTAAACCCAAACCCACTTACAAAAATATTTGGTACCCAAGGCTTTGATAACTGTTAACTCACTTGCAGACACAAATAAGTGTAGACAGTCAAATAGAAAATGTAAAATTGAAAAAAATACATAGTGAAAAAGAAAGATAACGTAAATAGAGAACTCAGAAAACAAAAATTCCAAGAGTAAATGTCAGAATAGAAGTGTAGGTGATGGAAGCCACGTAAGGTGGAAGATGAGAGTAAGTGATTATTATATGAGACTTGGAGAGAACTTAAGTGATCACACAGGAGTGAGATCAGATGCCAAGATTAGAAGATACTGAGGCAACAGAGGAAGAAATAAATGTTATCAGAAGTAAATTGTATAAATTAAACCCCTTATCAAGCGACGTGCTTTGATCACGGTGAGAGGCTCTTGATCCAAGAAACTGGACTTACCTCCCCTTCTTTGCATTCAAATGGATTGCCTCTCATTCCCAAGACGTTATTTCACCCCCTACGGGTTTAGCCCCTCCCCTTAAGTTAAAAATAACTACAAAATGAAGGTAGAGGGACCCCCTAGTTAGTGGGAAACATCGCCGAGGATCACGCCAAGTAATACTACCAGCAAGTGTTACGAGCATGGTAGTGAACTTGCCACAGGTCGTAAAGACACCAGGGATGTCGTCACCCAGGTAGTGAGTGGTCTCAGCTCAGGGTGTGAGGTGAGTGGTCCCAGCTCAGGGTGTTAGGTAATGAGCGTGCCAGAGGTCGTAAGGGATGTCGTCACCCAGGTAGTGGTCCCAACAATCGTAGAAGCGGTTGAGCATCGCCATGCCCCCTCTCGATAGATACATCCTTTGACCAACAGTACCCAGACCGGACCGGCTTCCACACCTCTTCATCGGGTTCGTCCAGGAAAAAATCCAAGCACCATGAACCAGTCAACGCAGGGGTTTACTCCATACCCTGTAGAGGCTGCGACAAGATTTATGTAGGCGAAACAGCAAGAAACCTCGAAACCCGCCTCAATGAACACATGCATGTAGGAACGATAACTTAAGCAACGCCTGCGTACAACACCGAAATTCCACCAATCATCTCATGAAATTCAGGGACGCCCGATTAGTGATCAAAGAAACTAATTTCTGCAGACGCAAGTGCCTTGAATCAGCACTAATCGCTGTTTCTAATACAATTAAACAAAACAACGGCATCTTCACTATCTCTGAAGTCTTAGCCAGAATCCTCCTGACAGCAGTAAACCCTGCCATCACATAGTCTCTCCTGTCAATACTACACAAGCACATTACAGAGGATGAACACTGAAACAGGTCTTCTCTAATCCAACCTCCAATTGAAATGTTTGTCTAATCTATTTTTATGCTGCCTAAGTAATAGCTTTTATATCCTTTTACACGTGCAAGTTAATTGTTCTACCATATTGTATTACTACTATCACTAGTATTACACCTCACTCTAAGCCTATATATACCCTGTGTGTCCTTGTGTTGTTTGTAACGGCTTGGTAAAGCTCCCGAAGAGCGAAACGTTGCCACAATAAAATGTCACATTAGTTGCACTTGTGTCCTTTTACTTCACGTATTGTCGGTAATTCTACCATCATGTATACAATACCCCGCCTGTTTGAGGCCTTGCGTAGTTCCAGGCTATATTATGAGTAATAAAACGACTCTTCTCTGTTGCGCTTGCTCTACTCTGTTCATTACCTACAGAGCTAGGCCTGTGCTGCACGTTTCAGGCTTGGCATACACCTGGCAACCCGGTTTTTTTCCTACAAAAAAAATCATGTTATCTGCTTAACCCATGTGGGTCATTTTACTCATGACGTGGAGGCTCGATCATCCGTCTGCCGAGCGCGAGACAGACGCTCTTCCTATTTATACAGTCTTTGCATGAGAGGGAGGAGGATGGGGGGAAGTTCTGTGTTCAATGTGCGAGGTTGCGTCTGCTAGTATGTTTTGACGCATGCTGCTCTCCTGTGGCCTCGATGTGTTTGAACTCAGTTTAAATCTCTCCCTGCCCTCCTTGGACGGTGGCTGAGGTTTGTCTTTGTAGGCAGTGTATGGGGACCTATATGTGCCAAATTCCGGTGAGGACCTTGGCTACTTCCTTGTTTCATGTTTCGATGATAAATGTCTTTACTGACTAATCTTAGAGTAAGGGTGGTGGTGGCTCTATGGTGATCACCGGCGAGGACTCGTATTTTCCACACCAGACGAGTCCTGTGGGTTCGCTGCAGATCTTTACATAATTCTCGCAGCTCTCGTCTTGATAGATGACTCAGATTTCGGTTCACTATTTTGACTACCAGTGTTCTTTTTGCCTTGACCCTGTCTACTTCTGTCTACCCTGTGCTTAACGTATCCAGAAGTGTTTAGCCCTTCACGACAGCACTGAGATGAAAGGTTGTGTTAGTGTCCGAGTCACCTTGTTTGACCAGGAAATAAACAGGCACATGAAGCTAGGGCCGCTATGATCTCTCTTTGGGTACATGATAAAGCTAAGGCAGCTATGATCTCTCTTTGGGTACATGATGTAGATAGAAATGCTGTGATCATATCGCTCTATACTAGTGTCTCACATGGGCCACGTACAAAGACATGTTCTTGGGAAGTGGCAGGTGTGGTGGATCGCCACAGATGAGACGCAAGTGATACAGAGTTAGGCAGGACGTGGGTGTTCTACCCTCCTCCTCCTTCAATAGGAATTGTCACACTGAGATGACTATCGAATGAGGAATGTATGTCAGGCTGGCTGCCATAATGGTAGTGGGCCGGCAGTTTCGTATGATAGGCTGGGTGTCACGATGGATATCAGGCTGGCTGCCATAATGGTAGCGGGCCAAGAGTCACGTATGTCAGGGTAGCCGAGATAGGATAACTGCACACTTTATTGCCTGATGGGTCAATCTGGCTCTGATGGACCACTCTGGCTGTGACGTAACAATCCAAGAGGCTGACACCTGTGCCACCATGACATCTTGAAGGAAAAGTCAGCGACTATGGAGAAAACCAGACGTAGGCACCGTGCCTGGGGCTATAATGTAGGCACCGTGCCTGGGGCTATAATGTAGGCACCGTGCCTGGGGCTAGAATGTAGGCACCGTACCTGGGGCTAAAATGTAGGCACCGTGCATGGGGCTATAATGTAGGCACCGTGCCTGTGGCTATAATGTAGGCACTGTGCCTGTGGCTATAATGTAGGCACTGTGCCTGTGGCTATAATGTAGGCACCATGCCTAGGTCTATAATGTAGGCACCGTGCCTGGGGGCTATAATGTAGGCACTGTACCTGGGGCTATAATGTAGGTGCCGTGCCTGAGGCTATAATGTAGGCACCGTGCCTGGGGCTATAATGTAGGCACCGTGCCTGGGGCTATAATGTAGGCACCGTGCCTGGGGCTATAATGTAGGCACCGTGCCTGGGGCTAGAATGTAGGCACCGTGCCTGGGGCTATAATTTAGGCACCGTACCTGAGGCTAAAATGTTGGCACTTGGTCTAGGGCCAGACGTGTAGGCACCGAGCCTAGGGCCAGACGTGTAGGCACTGGTTCTAGGGCCAGACGTGTAGGCACTGGGCCTAGGGATAGACGTGTAGACACTGGGCCTAGAGCCAGACGTGTAGGCACTGGGTCTAGGGATAGACGTGTAGACACTGGGCCTAGAGCCAGACGTGTAGACACTGGGCCTAGAGACAGACGTGTAGGCACTGGGTCTAGGGCCAGACGTGTAGGCAGTGGGCCTAGAGCCAGACGTGTAGGCACTGGGTCTAAGGCCAGACGTGTAGGCACTAGGTCTAGGGCCAGACGTGTAGACACTGGGCCTAGAGCCAGACGTGTAGGCACTGGGTCTAGGGCCAGACGTGTAGGCACTGGGTCTAGGGCCATACGTGTAGGCACTGGGTCTAGGGCCATACGTGTAGGCACTGGGTCTAGGGCCATACGTGTAGGCACTGGGTCTAGGGCCATACGTGTAGGCACTGGGTCTAGGGCCATACGTGTAGGCACTGGGTCTAGAGCCAGACGTGTAGGCACTGGGTCTAGAGCAAGACGTGTAGGCACTGGGTCTAGAGCCATACGTGTAGGCACTGGGTCTAGGGCCATACGTGTAGGCACTGGGTCTAGGGCCATACGTGTAGGCACTGGGTCTAGAGCCAGACGTGTAGGCACTGGGTCTAGAGCCAGACGTGTAGGCACTGGGTCTAGGGCCATACGTGTAGGCACTGGGTCTAGAGCCAGACGTGTAGGCACTGGGTCTAGAGCCAGACGTGTAGGCACTGGGTCTAGGGCCAGACGTGTAGGCACTGGGTCTAGGACCAGACGTGTAGTCACTGGGTCTAGAGCCAGACGTGTAGGCACTGGGTCTAGGGCCAGACGTGTAGGCACTGGGTCTAGGGCCAGACGTGTAGGCACTGAGTCTAGAGCCAGACGTGTAGGCACTGGGTCTAGGGCCAGACGTGTAGGCACTGGGTCTAGGGCCAGACGTGTAGGCACTGGGTCTAGAGCCAGACGTGTAGGCACTGGGTCTAGGGCCAGACGTGTAGGCACTGGGTCTAGAGCCAGACGTGTAGGCACTGGGTCTATGGCCAGACGTGTAGGCACTGGGTCTAGGGTCAGACGTGTAGGCACTGGGTCTAGAGCCAGACGTGTAGGCACTGGGTCTAGGGCCAGACGTGTAGGCACTGGGTCTAGGGCCAGACGTGTAGGCACTGGGTCTAGGGCCAGACGTGTAGGCACTGGGTCTAGAGCCAGACGTGTAGGCACTGGGTCTAGGGATAGACGTGTAGGCACTGGGTCTAGGGCCAGACGTGTAGGCACTGGGTCTAGGGCCAGACGTGTAGGCACTGGGTCTAGAGCCAGACGTGTAGGCACTGGGTCTAGGGCCAGACGTGTAGGCACTGGGTCTAGGGCCAGACGTGTAGGCACTGGGTCTAGGGCCAGACGTGTAGGCACTGGGTCTAGGGCCAGACGTGTAGGCACTGGGTCTAGGGCAGACGTGTAGGCACTGGGTCTAGGGCCAGACGTGTAGGCACTGAGTCTAGAGCCAGACGTGTAGGCACTGGGTCTAGGGCCAGACGTGTAGGCACTGGGTCTAGGGCCAGACGTGTAGGCACTGGGTCTAGGGCCAGACGTGTAGGCACTGGGTCTAGGGCCAGACGTGTAGGCACTGGGTCTAGGGCCAGACGTGTAGGCACTGGGTCTAGGGCCAGACGTGTAGGCACTGGGTCTAGGGCCAGACGTGTAGGCACTGGGTCTAGAGCCAGACGTGTAGGCACTGGGTCTAGGGCCATACGTGTAGGCACTGGGTCTAGGGCCATACGTGTAGGCACTGGGTCTAGGGCCAGACGTGTAGGCACTGGGTCTAGGGCCAGACGTGTAGGCACTGGGTCTAGAGCCAGACGTGTAGGCACTGGGTCTAGAGCCACAAGGGAAATAAGTGCCAGTGGTGACACAATTCAAATTAACTGTGCTCCCTTGTTTAGAATATTGTTCAGTGTTGGCGGCCTCGTTCAAGCCAGGGAAGATAATAGAGTTGAAACAGAGATTATTTACGGCCCGTATAGAGCCTATGGAGCATTTATATTACTTTGAATGTCTCACAGTCCTATGTACTCTGCAAGATACATTTATTTATGTCGTGCCGAATAGGTAAAACTCGCGATTTTGGCTTGAATAGCAACGCTGTTCTTGCCGAATAAGGCAAGCAAAAATTTGTGTATGCAATAATTCCAAACCTAACGAAAAAAATATTTCATTGTTTATTATTATTGTAAATTTATCTAAAATACGTATATTTAGTTGGATTAAGCTAAATTAAATTGAGCTTGTTATAATAAGGTTAGGTAAGTTTTCTAAGGTCCTTTGGTACAAAATTATTAATTTTTACATTATCATAAATGAAAAAAATATATATCTTTAAACGTATAAGAGAAAATTTTAGAAAGGACTTAATTTTAAATGAGTTGTTGCTAATTGACCAGTTTTACCTATTCGGCACGACATATTTATATATATATATATATATATATATATATATATATATATATATATATATATATATATATATATATATATAATTATTGCAATACAATCGCAAACAGGCGATCTTAACAATGCAAAACAAGCCACATCCCGTGTGGCTTGTTCTAAGCAAGCACGCGCGCGCGCGCACACACACACACACACACACACACACACACACACACACACACACACACACACACACACACACACACACACACACACACACACACACACACACACAGGATCCATACATAGCTTTAAGCAGAGGTATGATAAAGCTCACGGCTCAGGGAGAGTGACCTAGTAGCGATCAGTGAAGAGGCGGGGCCAGGAGCTCGGACTCGACCCCCGCAACCTCAACTAGGTGAGTACACACACGCGCGCGCACGCGCGCACACACACGCGCGCGCCACACGTGGAGGCCTAATCCAAAATGTGCATAACATAGTGGAGTGAGAGATGTGAGGAAGTATAAAGACAGCGGTGCCGTGAGCATGATAGAAAATTATACCAACATTTGTGGCCCAGGATATTTAACATTTTACCAGAAGATATCAAAAATACTGCTGGGACAAGTGTAGAGTGTAAACTGGACATGTACCTCCAATAAGTTCAAGATCATCTAGTCAGTGATGGATATGTGAGCCAACGGGTCGCTAGCAACAACAGCTTGGTTGATCAAACAGAACCAGAGAAGCCTAGCCCAGGGGCCTGGCTCCAAGAGTAGGAAACCTTTCGAAACTCATCAAAGATATATCAAAGATCGTTTGTTGCCTCAAAGAATCGGTGAAACCTCCAAACAATTGGGAAGGCCTCAGTGCACATGGAATGTTCTCTGGAATGAAGACGAGATGCCTGTTATTAATACACACATGGAAAATATTTGACGGTCTGGTCCCCAACCTGCACCCAGTCATAACTTATTACGGTGAGATATTCAGGGGAGTGTGTAGAATAAACTCAACTATGAGCATGAGTGCTGTTAACACAGTATGTGCACGCAGTGTCAACAATGATCCGAGACTTCAGCCTGCTTCCAGCACTTATACAAAATATTACATGTATCACGAAATCGTATTAACACAATTGCAAATAAACCAGGGAACGAGTGGGGCTGGAACCCATGGCCAGTGGATTCAAACCTCACCCGTTCCCTGGTTTATTACATGAACCAAGTACTTCATCAGTCAGGTTGATTGGACTTTGTGGCCCTGCGGGCCACTAGCAAGAACAGCCTGGCTGATAAGGACTGAGATGAATGGAAAAACCCTGGAAACCGGTCACTGGTATGCCACAGGGTTGGAGGGGCACAAATGTGGAGGTGGCAGCAAGTCTCAGTGAGGCTCGTGCTGTAACATAGAGTGAGTCAGATTTGTCTAGACGGCCGCTCACCACTGTGCTATATATGAGACTTGCTGAGAATATATCAGTGTGACCTGCTGCGGATGCTGCTCCTGCCCCTGCTGCTGCTGCTGCTCCTCTTCTTTCTCTTGTTGCAGGTGTTGGTGATAGTATATGGTTGTGTTGTGGTGCTGAGTGTGTGATTGTGCTGCTGGTTCTTATGGTATTAATTTTGCTGGTTCTGATGATAGCTGTGGTGGTGGTGATGCCGATTGTTGTGGTGGTAGTAAGGCTGACTGTTGTGGTGGTGATGCCGATTGTTGAGGTTGTGGTGGTGACGACGGCGGCGGCGACTACTACTATCCCCCTCTCACCTTTATCCTCCCTCATCCTATATCTTTTTTTTCCATGGCTCTCTCTTAATACCTGTTTCCTTCCACTTCTCACTTTACGTATCCTTTTCCTCTTCCCATCTCGACTTCTGCTTCATCTCATTTCTCTGTCTACTCTGTGCCTTTTCTCACTACCTCTGTGCTCGTCCTTCACCCGCTCCTCCTCCCGCCGGATGCTGCTGACACTAGGGGACAAAGAGCGTCCCTCAGCTGGAGGTGTGCAGACATCACGTAGACAGCAGAATAACATTACGTAGCTCTGATTCAAGTCTAATCCTTCACAGACTCTCTTCGTCATGATCCTTTCACTTCTAACAAACACGCTTTCTAATGCTATCACATTGCTACTGGTATCAAATGCTTTGATCCATGAAATTCTGTGATGTGTCAGACGCCGTGATCTCACTATCAAGTAGTATGTCCTTGCTATTAAAAGTTATGATATTACCATTAAAAAAAATGAACTTGCTATCAAAATGCCGTGACCTTGCTATCAATATGACACGACATATTTATCAAAATCAGAATTAAGTTTACGGTGCTTCAGCGGAGACAAACTGTCGTGACAAGGAAACAACGAGGAACTGCAAGAGAACTCACGATAAAAAACAAAAACTCAGCCACATCTTTCATGGAAGACAGAGAGTAAGTAAATTGTGTGGGAGTACACACCTCATACCACCTTATTAACGTTTAGAGAAGTAACGCCAACTAAGGTTAGCAGAAATTTAGAATGAGTTATGATCACAGGAACAAGTAACAGGTGACAGCTAATTATGGAGCAATTTAGAGCATTTGTGCCCATTTTGTGCAATACATTTGCGCACATCTCTCCAGCGTTCCGGTAGTACCAATAGACTGACTGATCAAGCTAGCAACTAGAAGTCCTGGTCCAGGACCCAGCTGCATAGTGAATGACCCCCTCGGTAGATAACTAGGTAGTCCTTTCAAGGCAGGTGAGATGTCTGCAGTACACTACAGGAGATAACTTACCGCACGTGCTCACTAAAATATTAAAATATATACCACCCAATACATGGTAGGTTGATATACAGCCGACCCTCAACTAGCGGCGGCATTAAGTAACGGCAATTTCGTCTAACGGCGCTTTTTGCCGTAGAAAAAAATGCCTTAACCAACGGCGAAAAACTTGACCAACGACGTTCGTCCGGAGCATGTCCCCAGCCACTACAAGACTCAGTGTGCCATTGTTTACAAGCTGTTGCGGTCGGTTTCTACGTGTGCCTCCCATACATTTTGGATTATTCCACTGTTTCTAGTGCTTGTAACCGCTAAATAAGCCACCGTGGGCCCCAAGAAAGCTTCTAGAGCCAGCCCTTTGGTAAAGGATGTGGGAAACACGATAGAATTCAAGAAAAAGTTGTAGAAAAATACGAAAGTGGCGGTGGTAGAGGGTGGTAGTGATGGAGGTAGAGGGTGGTAGAGGGTGGTACTGACTGTGATGGCAGTAGAGGGTGATACTGGTTGTAATGGTGGTAGAGGGTGGTAGTGGTTGTGATGGTAGAGGGTGGTACTGGTTGTGATGGTTGTAGAGGGTGGAAGTGGTTGTGATGGTAGAGGGTGGTACAGGTTGTGTTGGTGGTAGAGGGTGGTAGTGATGGTGGTAGAGGGTGGTAGTGATGGTGGTAGAGGGTGGTCCAGTGATTCTCAAGCTGGTCCTAGTGGCATTATAAAACCAAAAAGGGAGGTAACCCCACCAAAGGACTTGGTACCTCAAGTCTTTGTGGAAAGGGATTCTCCTTCCAAGCAATGGACAATCCTGAATCTCCCCTGCTGCTGGCACATCACTCAACAACAACTCCACAATAAAGGTAAGTGGCATTTAATTATTGTTTATTTTGCATGTCCCATTCTTTTCCATATAAGGAAATGTATATTTCATGTAAAAAAAAAAAATTCAGATTTTGGGGTGTCAGGAACGGATTAATTCTATTTCCATTATTTCTTATGGGGAAAATTAACTCGACCAATGGCAAGCCCTCTGGAACGGGTTAATGCCGTTGGTTGAGGGTCCAGTGTATACCTCCCACTACATGGGAAGTTAATATATACCTCCCACTACATGGGAAGTTAATACATACCTCCCACTACATGGGAAGTTAATACATACCTCCCACTACATGGGAAGTTAATATATACCTCCCACTACATGGGAAGTTAATACATACCTCCCACTACATGGGAAGTTAATATATACCTCCCACTACATGGGAAGTTAATATATACCTCCCACTACATGGGAAGTTAATATATACCTCCCACTACATGGGAATTAATATATACCTCCCACTACATAAGAACATAAGAACGAAGGAACACTGCAGAAGGCCTACTGGCCCATGCGAGGCAGGTCCAAGTCTCCTACCGGCTTAAGCCAATGCACCCAACCTAGTCAGGTCATTAGGTAAGACACATATGCAACAGTTAGACAACTTTATTCCGAAACGTTTCGCCTACACAGTAGGCTTCTTCAGTCGAATACAGAAAATAGGCAGGAACAGTAGAGATGTGAAGACGATGTAATCAGTCCATCACCTTTGTAGTCGTAGAATTTGAGGTTGTCAGTCCCTCGGCCTGGAGAAGTTCAGTTCCATAGTCAGGAACTGAACTTCTCCAGGCCGAGGGACTGACAACCTCAAATTCTACGACTACAAGGGTGATGGACTGATTACATCGTCTTCACATCTCTACTGTTCCTGCCTATTTTCTGTATTCGACTGAAGAAGCCTACTGTGTAGGCGAAACGTTTCGGAATAAAGTTGTCTAACTGTTGCATATGTGTCTTACCTAACAACCTGTCGGTATTGTATACCATTTTGATGTTCATCTTGTCAGACACTGCAACACATGGCATCTTGGTACAGAAAACACCTTAGACAAGCTTTTCAAGTGAGAAGTGTTGGATCTGAGAGGGACATGACCTCTCAGTGGTTACATTCTCACTACTACTACTACTACTACTACTACTACTACTACTACTACTACTACTACTACTACTACTACTACTACTACTACTACTACTACGCACCTCTCCTTCCGACAGTATTTAAGTCTCCGCACTGTCGCTTGATCTTCAGATAGTTCCTGACTATGGAACTGAACTTCTCCAGGCCGAGGGACTGACATCCTCAAATTCTACGACTACAAGGGTGATGGACTGATTACATCGTCTTCACATCTCTACTGTTCCTGCCTATTTTCTGTATTCGACTGAAGAAGCCTACTGTGTAGGCGAAACGTTTCGGAATAAAGTTGTCTAACTGTTGCATATGTGTCTTACCTAACAACCTGTCGGTATTGTATACCATTTTGATGTTCATCTAGTCAGGTCAGGTCACATTGACTTAAGGGAGGAACACGGCAACCGACCTGGTAGCACAAGCTATCAGGTCCAACTCACACCCACCCACATCCACTCATGTATTTATCCAACCTATTTTTAAAGCTACACAACGTTCTGGCCTCTATAACTGTACTCGGGAGTTTGTTCCACTCATCCACAACTCTATTACCAAACCAGTACTTTCCTATATCCTTCCTGAATCTGAATTTTTCCAACTTAAAACCATTGCTGCGAGTCCTGTCTAGGCTAGATATTTTCAGCACACTATTTACATCCCCTTTATTTATTCCTGTCTTCCATTTATACACCTCAATCATATCCCCCCTAATTCTACGTCTTTCCAGAGAGTGCAGATTCAGGGCCCTTAGTCTATCCTCATAGGGAAGGTTTCTGATACATGGGATCAACTTTGTCATCCTCCTTTGTACATTTTCCAGAGAATTTATATCCATTCTGTAATACGGTGACCAAAACTGTGCAGCATAATCTAAATGAGGCCTAACCAAGGATGTATAGAGTTGAAGAACAACCTGAGGACTCCTATTATTTATGCTTCTTGATATGAAGCCAAGGATTCTATTAGCTTTATTGCGAACACTTGTGCACTGTTGTCTTGGTTTCAGATTACTGCTAACCAGAACTCCTAAATCTTTTTCGCAATCTGTAATATTAAGATCTACATTATTTAGTTTATATGTGGCATGGTTATTGTCCTGTCCAACATTTAGAACTTTGCATTTGTCTATATTAAACTGCATCTGCCACTTCTCCGACCACTGCATCAGTCTATTCAAATCTTCCTGGAGTGCTCGAATGTCCTCGTCAGAATGATTTCGACGGCCTATTTTGGTGTCATCGGCAAACTTGCCGATGTCGCTCTTTATGCCCTCATCTATGTCGTTTATGTAGATTGTGAACAGCAGGGGGCCCAACACTGACCCCTGTGGAACACCGCTCGTGACGCTTCCCCACTCTGATTTCTCCCCATTTATGCAAACTCTCTGCTGCCTATTTGTCAACCATGCCTCTATCCAGGAAAAAATTTCTCCTCCTATTCCATGTGCTTTAATTTTCCTCAATAGTCTCTGATGTGGGACCCTGTCAAAAGCCTTACTGAAGTCCATATACACAATATCATATTCATTACCATGATCTACCTCCTCAAATACCTTAGTGAAAAAAGTTAATAAATTCGTAAGGCAGGAACGCCCCTTTGTAAAACCATGCTGAGATTATACTCCCACTGTATGGGAAGTTAATATACTCCCACTACATGAGGTTAATATATACCTCCCATGTGGTTAATATATACCTCCCATGTGGTTAATAAATACCTCCCATGTGGTTAACAAATACTTCACATGTGATTAATAGATATCATAGGGGAATTACTTGTTGGTAGTTTCGGAGATCTTCGTCCTGGATCACCAGTCAACCAATAACCGCAAAGTTATTAAAAAAAATTATTAGAAGAAATGATTGGAAGGAAACCTGGTTTCTGTGGAAAGGTGTGAGAGGAACTCTTGCTTTATGAGTGGGAGTGAGCCGTGCATTTGGGAAAGCCTCGGGCTGTAGGGCAGGAAGTAAGCAAGCTTCTTACCCTCATAGTGTGTTTCAGGATTTGCCCTGCCCACATGTATGGCCTACCCGAGTCCCACAAATCAAGAATTCCTCTTAGGCCTATATCTCAGGCATTCGTAGCGCGCCACTGACTTGGAGAGTATTCCGGGGATCAACGCCCCCGCGGCCCGGTCCACGACCAGGCTGGCAGTTTTGGCTAAACGTGTGTCCAAGCTACGTACAGTCAGTAGTGTCTACCTCAAGCTTCTGTTGATCTTGACAACATTAAGAATGTGAACATCTAGAAAAAAATCTCACCGTGGCCTGGTGGCAAAGCTCTCGCTTCCATACGCTGAGGGCCCAGGTGTGATTCCCGGCAAGGGTGGAAACATTGGGCGTGTTTCCTTACACCTGTTGTCCATGTTCACCCATAGGTAAAATGGGTACCTGGGACAAAATTGACCTAATTTGCCCGAAATGTTCTGCATAACAAGCGGCTTTCTATATTGTAGTATGTCATTGATGTCAGCTAGGCTTGTATATCTTGTACATGTACTTGTAGAAATAAAGATATTATGATATTACCTCACTATTTACCAGGGTCCTCCCCACACGTGCTATTGTTCTTGCATTCTCTTTTAAGTTATATATCGATATCAACTACTTAGTTTTCCGTGGCTATGTGTACAAGCAGTCGTATCGAATGGTTATGGACTTACTACTTAGTGCAGCTATGACTAACTTGTACATGGAAAATCTGGAAGAAGAGACACTGAAGTCGTGCAGCCACAGAGAGGTAACAGATATCATAGGGGATGACATCCTAACAATCATGCCCTAACGCCTCGACCGCTGCTTAACTTGTCAACGTCGACTTTGGAACCCTCCTGTGATACTCATCTTGGAGAAGAAACACAATTATAGCCTACCCTCTCTTGATGTTTTAATTTTTAAGAATATCGCAAATTCGTAAATCAGATTTTAGAGCCTAGAAAGAGAGAAGTCGTAGGATTTTATAGAGAAGCTTATAGAATGTAGAGCCCCGCGTTCCTAGAGGAAGACTGCAAGTATATACATAGAGCGTTTTAGAAGCTACGGTACCCAGCACACTTCTTTAGCGATTGTGGGAAAAAGACTTTAGATATTCCATACCATTAGACAAAGGCAGAATCTTGGGGTAGTGATGGACCGGGCCGCGGGGGCGGTGATCCCCGGAATAACCTCCAGGTAGATTGGCTGCAGAGAACAGCCACAACTTTATTGCTCAAAGACCCAGGTAACCAGCAAAACTTCCAATACCATTCATAATATATTAATAAAGAACTCTTACTCTGGTAATGGCACTATGTGGGAATATTATAAACTAGACGTGTGAGATGCATCTACTCAGGGACCGGGCGCGGGGGCGGTCACTCCCAGAAATGACTACAAGTAACCTACAAGTAGAAGACTTAACTCATCAGTGATCATAAATATGCTTGGCAGAGGGAAGATTTAAATGACTGCACAACACAGTACATTGTAACAAACACGACGTTCTCGTAAAGTTGAAAAATGACAAACTTATCATCAAAGAATGATGTGTTGCAGGCCATGTTTACAGTGTGATTTCAGCTGAAGTGTGGTTCGTACATTGGGCTACTTGCGGCCAGCAGTAACAGCTTAGTTGATCAGGTCCTGATCCACCAGGAGGTTTGATCAAAGACTGGGCCGCGGGGGAGTTGATCCCCAGAACACCCCCAGATAGGTAGGCCAACACCATCGCTCAGTCATCAAAGAATGAGACGAGCATCGCAGACCATGTTTACTCTGTGCTCTCAGTGTTACTACTAACACCATCACTCAAAACACAGCCTCGTTACTGTGTTGGCACCATTGTATTGCCCTCGTAACTGTGTTGGCACCATTGTATTGCCCTCGTAACTGTGTTGGCACCATTGTATTGCCCTCGTAACTGTGTTGGCACCATTGTATTGCCCTCGTAACTGTGTTGGCACCATTGTATTGCCCTCGTAACTGTGTTGGCACCATTGTATTGCCCTCGTAACTGTGTTGGCACCATTGTATTGCCCTCGTAACTGTGTTGGCACCATTGTATTGCCCTCGTAACTGTGTTGGCACCATTGTATTGCCCTCGTAACTGTGTTGGCACCATTGTATTGCCCTCGTAACTGTGTTGGCACCATTGTATTGCCCTCGTAACTGTGTTGGCACCATTGTATTGCCCTCGTAACTGTGTTGGCACCATTGTATTGCCCTCGTAACTGTGTTGGCACCATTGTATTGCCCTCGTAACTGTGTTGGCACCATTGTATTGCCCTCGTAACTGTGTTGGCACCATTGTATTGCCCTCGTAACTGTGTTGGCACCATTGTATTGCCCTCGTAACTGTGTTGGCACCATTGTATTGCCCTCGTAACTGTGTTGGCACCATTGTATTGTCCTCGTAACTGTGTTGGCACCATTGTATTGCCCTCGTAACTGTGTTGGCACCATTGTATTGCCCTCGTAACTGTGTTGGCACCATTGTATTGCCCTCGTAACTGTGTTGGCACCATTGTATTGCCCTCGTAACTGTGTTGGCACCATTGTATTGCCCTCGTAACTGTGTTGGCACCATTGTATTGCCCTCGTAACTGCGTTAGCACCACTGTGGTGATTCGTTACTGTGTTGGCACCATTGTGGTTCCCTCGTTACTGTGTTGGTATAATTGTGATGCCTTCTCACTGTTGGCATGATTGTCACCCTTACTGTTGGCACAATTGTGGGCCATCATCACTGGCACCATTGTGAGCCCCTAGTCACTGGCACCATTGTGGCACTCTGGTAATTGCAGAGGAAGAAGAAATGTCAAATGTTTAGTTTTAATTAGTTCAGACGTAAAGATCATTTGTTTTGTATTTTTATAAAGTCAGATTTAAGGTGCCTGGGATGACTGGGGAAGGTGGGTGGAGAGGTGACTGGGGTGACTGGGGAAGGTGGGTGGAGAGGTGCCTGGGATGACTGGGGAAGGTGGGTGGAGAGGTGCCTGGGATGACTGGGGAAGGTGGGTGGAGAGGTGCCTGGGATGACTGGGGAAGGTGGGTGGAGAGGTGCCTGGGATGACTGGGGAAGGTGGGTGGAGAGGTGCCTGGGGTGACTGGGGAAGGTGGGTGGAGAGGTGCCTGGGGTGACTGGGGAAGGTGGGTGGAGAGGTGCCTGGGGTGACTGGGGAAGGTGGGTGGAGAGGTGCCTGGGATGACTGGGGAAGGTGGGTGGAGAGGTGCCTGGGATGACTGGGGAAGGTGGGTGGAGAGGTGACTGGGGAAGGTGGGTGGAGAGGTGCCTGGGATGACTGGGGAAGGTGGGTGGAGAGGTGCCTGGGATGACTGGGGAAGGTGGGTGGAGAGGTGCCTGGGATGACTGGGGAAGGTGGGTGGAGAGGTGACTGGGGAAGGTGGGTGGAGAAGTGCCTGGGATGACTGGGGAAGGTGGGTGGAGAGGTGCCTGGGATGACTGGGGAAGGTGGGTGGAGAGGTGCCTGGGATGACTGGGGAAGGTGGGTGGAGAGGTGCCTGGGATGACTGGGGAAGGTGGGTGGAGAGGTGCCTGGGGTTACTGGGGAAGGTGCGTGGAGAGGTGCCTGGGGTGACTGGGGAAGGTGGGTGGAGAGGTGACTGGGGAAGGTGGGTGGAGAGGTGCCTGGGATGACTGGGGAAGGTGGGTGGAGAGGTGCCTGGGATGACTGGGGAAGGTGGGTGGAGAGGTGCCTGGGATGACTGGGGAAGGTGGGTGGAGAGGTGCCTGGGATGACTGGGGAAGGTGGGTGGAGAGGTGCCTGGGGTTACTGGGGAAGGTGCGTGGAAAGGTGCCTGGGGTGACTGGGGAAGGTGGGTGGAGAGGTGACTGGGGAAGGTGGGTGGAGAGGTGCCTGGGATGACTGGGGAAGGTGGGTGGAGAGGTGCCTGGGATGACTGGGGAAGGTGGGTGGAGAGGTGCCTGGGATGACTGGGGAAGGTGGGTTGTGAGGTGACTGGGGAAGGTGGGTGGAGAGGTGCCTGGGGTGACTGGGGAAGGTGGGTGGAGAGGTGCCTGGGATGACTGGGGAAGGTGGGTGGAGAGGTGCCTGGGATGACTGGGGAAGGTGGGTGGAGAGGTGCCTGGGGTGACTGGGGAAGGTGGGTGGAGAGGTGCCTGGGGTGACTGGGGAAGGTGGGTGGAGAGGTGCCTGGGATGACTGGGGAAGGTGGGTGGAGAGGTGACTGGGGAAGGTGGGTGGAGAGGTGCCTGGGATGACTGGGGAAGGTGGGTGGAGAGGTGCCTGGGATGACTGGGGAAGGTGGGTGGAGAGGTGACTGGGGAAGGTGGGTGGCGAGGTGCCTGGGGTGACTGGGGAAGGTGGGTGGAGAGGTGCCTGGGGTGACTGGGGAAGGTGGGTGGAGAGGTGCCTGGGATGACTGGGGAAGGTGGGGGGAGAGGTGCCTGGGGTGACTGGGGAAGGTGGGTGGAGAGGTGCCTGGGGTGACTGGGGAAGGTGGGTGGAGAGGTGCCTGGGATGACTGGGGAAGGTGGGTGGAGAGGTGCCTGGGATGACTGGGGAAGGTGGGTGGAGAGGTGCCTGGGGTGACTGGGGAAGGTGGGTGGAGAGGTGCCTGGGGTTACTGGGGAAGGTGCGGGGAGAGGTGCCTTGGGCGAGTGGGGAAGGTGGGTGGAGAGGTGCCTGGGGTGACTGGGGAATGTGGGTGGAGAGGTGCCTGGGGTGACTGGGGAAGGTGGGTGGAGAGGTGCCTGGGATGACTGGGGAAGGTGGGTGGAGAGGTGCCTGGGGTGACTGGGGAAGGTGGGTGGAGAGGTGCCTGGGGTGACTGGGAAAGGTGGGTGAAGAGGTGCCTGGGGTGACTGGGGAAGGTGGGTGGAGAAGTGACTGGGGAAGGTGGGTGGAGAGGTGCCTGGGATGACTGGGGAAGGTGGGTGGAGAGGTGCCTGGGGTGACTGGGGAAGGTGGGTGGAGAGGTGCCTGGGATGACTGGGGAAGGTGGGTGGAGAGGTGCCTGGGGTGACTGGGGAAGGTGGGTGGAGAGGTGCCTGGGATGACTGGGGAAGGTGGGTGGAGAGGTGCCTGGGGTGACTGGGGAAGGTGGGTGGAGAGGTGCCTGGGGTGACTGGGGAAGGTGGGTGGAGAGGTGCCTGGGATGACTGGGGAAGGTGGGTGGAGAGGTGCCTGGGGTGACTGGGGAAAGTGGGTGGAGAGGTGCCTGGGGTGACTGGGGAAGGTGGGTGGAGAGGTGCCTGGGGTGACTGGGGAAGGTGGGTGGAGAGGTGCCTGGGGTGACTGGGGAAGGTGGGTGGAGAAGTGACTGGGGAAGGTGGGTGGAGAAGTGACTGGGGAAGGTGGGTGGAGAGGTGCCTGGGATGACTGGGGAAGGTGGGTGGAGAGGTGCCTGGGGTGACTGGGGAAGGTGGGTGGAGAGGTGCCTGGGATGACTGGGGAAGGTGGGTGGAGAGGTGCCTGGGGTGACTGGGGAAGGTGGGTGGAGAGGTGCCTGGGGTGACTGGGGAAGGTGGGTGGAGAGGTGCCTGGGATGACTGGGGAAGGTGGGCGGAGAGGTGCCTGGGGTGACTGGGGAAGGTGGGTGGAGAGGTGCCTGGGGTGACTGGGGAAGGTGGGTGGAGAAGTGACTGGGGAAGGTGGGTGGAGAGGTGCCTGGGATGACTGGGGAAGGTGGGTGGAGAGGTGCCTGGGGTGACTGGGGATGGTGGGTGGAGAGGTGCCTGGGGTGACTGGGGAAGGTGGGTGGAGAGGTGCCTGGGATGACTGGGGAAGGTGGGTGGAGAGGTGCCTGGGGTGACTGGGGAAAGTGGGTGGAGAGGTGCCTGGGATGACTGGGGAAGGTGGGTGGAGAGGTGCCTGGGGTGACTGGGGAAGGTGGGTGGAGACGTGCCTGGGGTGACTGGGGAAGGTGGGTGGAGAGGTGCCTGGGATGACTGGGGAAGGTGGGTGGAGAGGTGCCTTGGGTGACTGGGGAAGGTGGGTGGAGAGGTGCCTGGGGTGACTGGGGAAGGTGGGTGGAGAGGTGCCTGGGGTGACTGGGGAAGGTGGGTGGAGAGGTGCCTGGGATGACTGGGGAAGGTGGGTGGAGAGGTGCCTGGGGTGACTGGGGAAGGTGGGTGGAGAGGTGCCTGGGGTGACTGGGGAAGGTGGGTGGAGAGGTGCCTGGGATGACTGGGGAAGGTGGGTGGAGAGGTGCCTGGGATGACTAGGGAAGGTGGGTGGAGAGGTGCCTGGGATGACTGGGGAAGGTGGGTGGAGAGGTGACTCGGGAAGGTGGGTGGAGAGTTGCCGGGGAGGACTGGGGGAGGTGGGTGGAGAGGTGCCTGGGGTGACTGGGGAAGGTGGGTGGAGAGTTGCCTGGGTTGACTGGGGAAGGTGGGTGGAGAGGTGCCTGGGGTGACTGGGTAAGGTGGGTGGAGAGGTGACTGGGGAAGGTGGGTGGAGAGGTGCCTGGGGTGACTGGGGAAGGTGGGTGGAGAGGTGACTGGGGAAGGTGGGTGGAGAGGTGCCTGGGATGACTGGGGAAGGTGGGTGGAGAGGTGCCTGGGATGACTAGGGAAGGTGGGTGGAGAGGTGCCTGGGATGACTGGGGAAGGTGGGTGGAGAGGTGCCTGGGGTGACTGGGGAAGGTGGGTGGAGAGGTGCCTGGGGTGACTGGGGAAGGTGGGTGGAGAGGTGCCTGGGATGACTGGGGAAGGTGGGTGGAGAGGTGCCTGGGGTGACTGGGGAAGGTGGGTGGAGAGGTGCCTGGGGTGACTGGGGAAGGTGGGTGGAGAGGTGCCTGGGATGACTGGGGAAGGTGGGTGGAGAGGTGCCTGGGATGACTAGGGAAGGTGGGTGGAGAGGTGCCTGGGATGACTGGGGAAGGTGGGTGGAGAGGTGACTGGGGAAGGTGGGTGGAGAGGTGCCTGGGATGACTGGGGGAGGGGGGGGGAGAGGTGCCTGGGGTGACTGGGGAAGGTGGGTGGAGAGTTGCCTGGGGTGACTGGGGAAGGTGGGTGGAGAGGTGCCTGGGGTGACTGGGTAAGGTGGGTGGAGAGGTGACTGGGGAAGGTGGGTGGAGAGGTGCCTGGGGTGACTGGGGAAGGTGGGTGGAGAGGTGACTGGGGAAGGTGGGTGGAGAGGTGCCTGGGATGACTGGGGAAGGTGGGTGGAGAGGTGCCTGGGATGACTAGGGAAGGTGGGTGGAGAGGTGCCTGGGATGACTGGGGAAGGTGGGTGGAGAGGTGACTGGGGAAGGTGGGTGGAGAGGTGACTGGGGAAGGTGGGTGGAGAGGTGCCTGGGATGACTGGGGAAGGTGGGTGGAGAGGTGCCTGGGATGACTGGGGAAGGTGGGTGGAGAGGTGCCTGGGGTGACTGGGGAAGGTGGGTGGAGAGGTGCCTGGGGTGACTGGGGAAGGTGGGTGGAGAGGTGCCTGGGGAAGGTGGGTGGAGAGGTGCCTGGGATGACTAGGGAAGGTGGGTGGAGAGGTGCCTGGGATGACTGGGGAAGGTGGGTGGAGAGGTGCCTGGGGTGACTGGGGAAGGTGGGTGGAGAGGTGCCTGGGATGACTGGGGAAGGTGGGTGGAGAGGTGCCTGGGATGACTAGGGAAGGTGGGTGGAGAAGTGCCTGGGATGACTGGGGAAGGTGGGTGGAGAGGTGCCTGGGATGACTGGGGAAGGTGGGTGGAGAGGTGACTGGGGAAGGTGGGTGGAGAGGTGCCTGGGATGACTGGGGAAGGTGGGTGGAGAGGTGCCTGGGGTTACTGGGGAAGGTGGGTGGAGAGGTGACTGGGGAAGGTGGGTGGAGAGGTGACTGGGGAAGGTGGGTGGAGAGGTGACTGGGGAAGGTGGGTGGAGAGGTGACTGGGGAAGGTGGGTGGAGAGGTGCCTGGGATGACTGGGGAAGGTGGGTGGAGAGGTGCCTGGGGAAGGTGGGTGGAGAGGTGACTGGGGAAGGTGGGTGGAGAGGTGCCTGGGGTGACTGGGGACGGTGGGTGGAGAGGTGCCTGGGGTGACTGGGGAAGGTGGGTGGAGAGGTGCCTGGGGTGACTGGGGAAGGTGGATGGAGAGGTGCCTGGGATAACTGGGGAATGTGGGTGGAGAGGTGCCTGGGATGACTGGGGAAGGTGGGTGGAGAGGTGCCTGGGGTGACTGTGGAAGGTGGGTGGAAAGGTGCCTGGGGTGACTGTGGAAGGTGGGTGGAGAGGTGCCTGGGGGGACTGGGTAAGGTGGGTGGAGAGGTGCCTGGGGTGACTGGGGAAGGTGTGTGGAGAAGTGCCTGGGATGGCTGGTGATGGTGCTTGGAGAGGTGCCTGGGGTGACTGGTGATGGTGCCTGGAGAGTGGTATCTGGGGAAGGTACCTGGAGAGTGGTACCTGGGAGTGGGTGGCTTTGGGGTGGTCCTCAACGTGTGCTGCTAGACGAGTGGTCCATGAGAAGTCGAGGAGTCAATCAAACTAGTGTATTGACAGTCCTGTTCTTTGTACACTCCTGGGTATGGCAAGTCCTGGAAGAAGGTTGTCTTTGGCTCCTACACCAAGTTATTGCCACGGAGTCCAACCTAACTTTCCACCTCTGGAAATCTTAGCGGATTTTTCTGTTAATTAAAAAGTTTTCTCATTAGAGTCAGACTGCCAGGTGGTGCCAGTAAAGCTGGCAGGTGGCGCTAGTGAAGCTGCTAGGTGGAACTAGTACTCTACTAGTATAATTGTTCTTACATAATTGTATTCGCCCAGTAGTACTCTCATAATTGTCCTCGTGCAACTGTGGTTGCAGGGGTCGGCTGCTAGCTTTTGGAGTAGTAAAGGTACTATGCAGTGGAGATATGTACTCGCCTATTGCTGGCTGCTTCTGGCTCTTATCTCTGTTACTTACACTATCCCTGGCCTCCTGGTCTCAATCGTACGTACTCTTAAAACTGAGTATGGAATTGACTTCCATAACTTCCTCGTCTTGTTCATTCTGTTTCCTAAACTCAGACAGAAGAACTTTTTGATAAACTGTGACATAAGTGTTTGTTTCATCTATGCCTCCTTGTGTTTGTTGTCTCTTTCCAAACGGTCATTACCGCCCCGAGTTCTGAGTATCATGTACGTCGTCATCATATATCCCATGGTTTCCTTTTTCCTTTTCCCTGTGTTGTAAGGCTTAGTCTTTATTCGTAGGCCATTCCTCTTAGTTCTGGTACAAAAATCTTAGTGATTTTCAGTTTCTGGATATGGTTTCTCGGGTAAGGGGGCTCCATGCTGGCGCTTTGTATTCTGTGATAGGGTTGACATGCATCAAATAAAGGATCATGGAGTCCTCTCTTTTAATCTATCTGAATGACATCCTAAAATTTCCCAGAAGTGTAAAAATAGTCGTTGCTATTGGCTGCGTCTCCGGTGATGTTTGTCAAATTTTCCCTTAATTCCTTTTTTTTTTTTTTGTCTGAAATTTTAACCACTGCTTCCACAGCGTGTATATATTTGGTCTCTGGTCTCGGTCTCTCTCTCTCTCTCTCTCTCTCTCTCTCTCCTTTCCCTCTTTTTACAATCTTGCTCATTAACTATATGTACGTCTTTGATCATCCCTGCGGTCTGTTTAGCTCTTCTTGTAACCTTCACCTGTCTGTTACATTATTTGTTCTCCTCGTTAGTGTTACAGCGTCCTCAAACGGGCGCCTAGGACAATATGTGCAAAATCAGAATTAAGAACTGCCTGTAGAATTGGATCATTAATAGCAGGAGGTTCATGAACGATGAACAGGAAATGAGCGAAATCATAAAAGACCAATATGAGTCGATGTTCAGCAACCTACTAAACGAAAGCAGAGTGACGAATACAGACCCTTTTTGTCCTTTCATATGAAGGCCACGTTGACCAAATAACTGACGTTAACACAAAGTGCAACTAGCACGAGCTTTCAGTATCATTTGGAGGAAGAGCTTAGATCCAGGTAAAATATCAGAGACTTCGAGTGCGGACAGCTTCCTCGCACAAGGAAGGCAGTAGAGCGTTAGCCAGAAATTACAGACCAGTAGCCCTAAGATCCCACATCATAAGTCATCAAAAGAGTGATGAGACGACAAATTACAAATTTTGTAAAACAGTACAGTTTGCATCACCTAAACCAGTATAGTTATAAATGTGGGAGATCATGCTTGTCGCAACTGCTAAACCACTATGACAGAATTATGGAGACGTTAGAAGAAAACGAAAACACGGATGTGGTATACGCGGATTTCACGAAGGCATTTGACAGATGTGATCATGGGGTGATTGTACACAAGATGAGGGTGATAGCCATAACGAGGAAGGTAGTCAAATGGATCTTCCACTTTCTGACTGACAAAACACAGTAGTAGTAAGCAGCAAAATCCAGCATGAGCGAGGTGAAAAGCTCGGTACCCTAGTATATGGTCCTGGCGCTTCTACTGTCTCTTATCCTCATAACAGACATAAAATACCTGTCACAGTTTTGTATAATCTTTTGCGTATGATGCCAAAATAAGTATGAAAATCACCTCGAGAGAAGACAAAGAAATTGCAGGAAGATGTAAGGAGGGTTTTCCAGTGAGCATTGGAGAACAGCATGGCGTTCAATGGTGATAAGTTCCAGCTGCTTCGAAATGGAAAGAATGAAGAACTCAGAAGGGACACACTGTATACAGAACCAAAGATTATCACATATAATGAAAGGAACATGTGAAAGACCTGGAAATAATTATGTCGGCTGACCTTTTAAAAAATACAAGGCAAATGTCGCGACAGCCAGGAAAATGACAGGGTGGATAAAGAGAACTTTCAGAACACTGGAAATAATGGCACTGATGACACTATTCAAATCACTTGCGTTATCTCGTTTTGAATATTCATTGTTGACGGCCCCATTCAGGGCAGGAGAGATATCAAAGCTGGAACAGTCAGAGATAATTTACAGCCCACATAGTACGAATAAAGTAGTTAGATTACTGGGAATGCCTCAAAGTCCTAAATATGTACTCACTGAAGCGGAGAAGAAAGATACAGGATAATATATACCTGGAAAGTACTCGAGAGCCTAGTCCCAAATCTGCACACTGCCATAACACCATACTGGAGTGAGAGATATGGGAGGAAACGTACAATAAACCCAGTGAAATATCTGATTAGATATTGAATAGCCCCAGGCTATTCAATATCTTATCAGAAGATATCAAAAAACACTAGAGGGACAAATATGAAACTCTAGACTAAACTGGACAAGTATCTCCCAAATGCCAGATCAACCAGGCTGTGATGGATATGTGGGTCAAGGGGGGCCGTCTGCAGCAACAGCCTGGTTGACCAGAGAAGCACCAGACAACCCTTGCCTAGGGCCGGGCCTTGGGAGTAGAAAAACTCTCGAAACTCATCAAAGGTTTATGACAGTTACATCATCAGGCACCAGGAGAGAACTTCCTAGGACACCGCTCATCACGTTGGATTATCATCATCACACTGCTGTCTTCCGCTCACATAATTTTCTGTCCAACCAAGTGTATTTTTGGTTTTATGTCTGGCTGTTCTTGCAACTTCTTGGTGGCGGCGGCGGCGGCGGCGGCGATGGTGGTGGCGGTAGCAGTGGCAGTGGCGACGGTGGTGGTGGCAACGGCGGTAGTGGCGGTAGCAGTGGCGGTGGCGGCGGCGGTGGTGGTGACGTAGTAGTAGTGTTTGTGTCCAAGTAGGGAGGTAGTATGTTGCTTAGGGAAGGGCAGTAGATGAAGCCAATATATTTATTTCTTATCGACCAGCATTATTGGTTTCTGGCCTCGAGGAGCCGATCATAACAACTGAGACTATATGTTCTTTGCACTTCTGTGTACTGATAGTAAGCATGTAGGCAGGGTAACAAGGTGACGGAATGAGTGGTGCTGGATGTTTCTTGATGTCGTGGTGAGGGGATATAGGTGGTGTGGGAGGAATAAACAGTGGTTGTGTGGGGGGTAGGGGTATAGGCAGTGTTGTGGAGGTGTGGGTACCGTTGTCTATACAGCTGAGGTCACCTGGCAGCTTGCCCACTCGGCCACTGCTTGCCCTCCACTCACCCCTCCCACCTCCCCTAATCCCCCTCCGTCAGCGTCCCTTTCCCCTAGGCCTTAAACCCCCTCATCTTACTTCTTCACCCTTTATCTTCCTTGTTCACCCATCTTTATCACTAGCCCATTCAAGAGTGTATCTCTGTATATACATTTAATTTTTTTCTTTGTTTTCTATTGATTAAAGTTGCCTTGTTGTTAAAGGACAGTTATCTGACAGACTTGATAACCTTATATATCCCTGCATACCCCTGCCCTATGTTACACATCATTACATGTTTAAATGTGTATTCTCTTCTTTAAATGTGTATTCTTTTCCTGCAGGTGAGGACTCCACAGAGTGGTAACTGAGTCACCTGGACAGGTAGGACCTGCAGCACCACCCGCATGCACATGCATGCGTGCGTGCGTGCACACACACACACACACACACACACACACACACACACACACACACACACACACACACACACACACACACACACACACACACTGAAAATGAATACATTAATTGATGAGCACTACGTCAGAGAACTGACGTTTAACATAGACTAGAGTAATACCTGACCAGTCATCATAACACCTGAGTCACACCAGTCATCATAACACCTTAGTTACACCTGTCATATAACACCTTGAACATTAAAATGGTATAAAATACCGACAGGTTGTTAGGTAAGACACATGCAACAGTTCCCTAGTCTGAAACATTGTTTCAGACTAGGGAACAATACTCTTCTCCAGACTGAGGGGACTGACCACCTCAAAACTTCAAAGGTGATGGACTGATTACATCGTCTTCAAGTATCTTCTGCTTCTATCAACTTTTCTGTACTCGACTGAAGAAGCCTACTGTATAGGCGAAACGTTTCGAAATAAAGATACCTAACTTCATGTTCATGTTGATTCGCCGGTACTTCCGGCCCGGGTCTTCTCCAGATGGTGACCCGGCAGTGGCCCCCCGGGTGGGGGGTGACGATCATCTTCTTTCTTGGCCCTCCGGTTGGAGGGTGTCATCGTCTTCTATCTTGCGCTGACTTCCCCGAAGAGAAGCACAGTCGGGCAGAGGCAGCAGTTACAGGGTCGATTGGAGCCACACCCCAGCTTTAGCGGACAGCAAAGTGCTGGGGAAACTTATCTTCATGGTGAATGGTCATGGATAGTCGTGCTAGAGGAGGGTACCGTCTTCAAGGTCCCCATTCTGAAGCATCCTGAATTTCCTCTTTGAGGTGTACTCGACTTCCACAAGGTGTTGGGTGTTGGCAGTGAGTAGTCTGGTCATGTCTGCAGTGGTGTAACAGTTTAGTCGTAGGTATACTTGACTGTTCCGTCCTGGAGGTGCTGATGGATTTCTGAAGACAGCATTCTGTTCTTATACTGCTTGGTCGTGTAGAAGTATACACCCTTCAGGTATCGGACTTGTTGTGGTGCAGCAGTGTCAGTGGCAGTGGCACCGTGAGGTGCATCCGCAGTTTCTTGTGTTTTTGCTTTCTTAGCTGGTGGCTGAACTGGTGAAGGCGAGATTTCCGACTGGTCAGTTGCTCTAGCAGTGGATGCAAGTGGTAGTGGACTCTCATTGGTGGGGTTTGCCGACGTCTCAGTGGTCTCTGATTGGTCCATCTCTGTGTCTAGTGGAGGTTGTGACAGCGGTGGAGCAGCGGTGATGCTGGTAATATTTGCAGTAGATTTAGGATCTCAGTGGAAGGTGGTGATGCAGGGAATGTGAGGCCAGGCATATTATTTAGTTTGAAAAGTTCATTAATGGTGGTGTTGAAGGAACCAGGCTCAGTTGCATTCTGTACATGAGCATACATAATGCAACAAAGAATCTTGGTGGAGTCGGTAGTAGGTGGCTTGTAGTATCTTGGTAGTGTCTGCTTGAAGCTTGGCGATAGCAGAATATGTGGTTGTTTGTGGGTTGGATTTCTTTTGTTGTTGTTGTTGTTTTTTGAGTATGTCTCTTCTGGTAGGGCACCTGGCAGCAAGAGTATGGTGGTCATTCTTGCAGTTCAAGCATTTAGGTGGTGAAGCGGTAGTGCAATTCTTGAAGTCATGACCCTCACGGCCACAGGTGGAGCAGAACTTCTTGTCCTTGGTAGGACAATCATTTGTGGTGTGTAAGTATGAGTAACAATTATAGCACTGTGAGATATGTTGGAATTTCTATGCTTCGATGAAGGCTGGGTTGATGTGGAAGTAGTGAATAGCCAGGCCCTCAGCGAGAGCCCTGACTGCCATGCTGACGTCACTGAAGGTGATCTTCAGCATGGATGAAGCATTGGGTATTTTAGTAATGAAGTCCACCTTGGCCCAAGGGTTCTTTGCTTCGATAGATGACTTGATTTCTTCAGTGGCCTGTACAGTGATAAGGTTGTCGAGTCGCTTGAGGAACACAGTTCTCCTGGCCCTCAGTGCTGGGGAAGTCAAGACAAGAAATCCCTGGTCTCGTAGAGTGGTAGTAGCAGTAGTGGTAAGTAGTTTCTCAGCCTCTGTGTCGTTTGTACAGACGACAACAAAGGCCTCCTTGAGCGATAAAATCGCATTACATTTGACTTGCAGTCTGCCACTAACGACAGCTGCAAGTGCTAGTTTGGACGACTCATTGGTTGTGCCACTCGCTGGTTTGATCTTTATTCTGTTAGAGTAATGCATCGCGAGTAAGCAGTGCTCTGATGTGTCTCTGTCATGACCTTTGTCATGAGTGTTGCATGTGTGTCTTATATAACACCTTAGTTACACCTGTCATGACAACACCTCAGGCACACTTGTCATCACAACACCTCCTTTTGATAGTTTCACATCAGAGGCTATTGAGGAAAATTAAGACACGGAATAGGAGAAATTTTTTGCTGGGTAGAGGCGTGGTTGACAGATAGGCAGCAGAGAGTTTGCATAAATGGGGAGAAATCAGAGTGGAGGCGCTTCACAAGCTGTGTTCCGCAGGGGTCAGTGATGGGCCTCTTGTTGTTCACAATTTACATCCCCTCAAGGAAGGCTCCTTGACGCTGGTGAGGGGCTCTTGATCTAGGGAATTGGATCTGTGCTCCAGTTCCCTGAATTAAGCCTGAATGCCTTCCATCCCCCCATAGGCGCTGTATAATCCTACGGGTTTAGTGCTTCCCCCTTGATTATAATAATAATAATAATCACAATTTACATAAACGACATAGATGAGGGAATAAATAGCAACATAGGCAAGTTTGCTGATGACACCAAAATAGGCTGTCTAATTCATTCTGGGGATATTAGAGCACTCCAGGAAGATTTGAATAGACTGATTCAGTGGTCAAAGAAGTGGCAGATGCAGTTTAATACAGACAATACAGCGAAAAAGATTTAGGAGTTCTAGTTAGAAGTAATCTAAAACCAAGACAACAGTACATCAGTGTTCGCAATAAAGCGAACAGAATCCTTGTCTTCATATCAAGAAGCATAAATAATAGGAGTCCTCAGGTTATTCTTCAACTATATATTTCTTTGGTTAGGTCTCATTTAGATTATGCTGCAGTTCTGGTCACCGTATTACAGAAGAGATATAAATGCACCGCAAAACTTACAGAGGGGGATAACAAAGTTGATCCCATGTATCACAAATCTTACCTACGAGGATAGACTGAGGGCCCTGAATGTACACTCTCTAAAAAGGCTTAGAATTAGGGAGGATATGACTGAGGTGTATAAATGGAAAACAGGAATAAATAAAGAGAATGTAAATAGCGTGCTAAAAATATTTACCCAAGACAGGACTCCCAGCAATGGTTTCAAGTTGGAAAAATTTAGATTCAGGAAGGATATAGGAAATCACTGGTTTGGTTAGAGAGTTGTGGACAAGTGAAACAAACTCCCGAGTACCGTCATTGAAGCTAAAACGTTGTGTAGCTTTAAAAATAAGTTAGATAAATACATGAGTGGGTGTGGATGGGTGTGAGTTGGGCCTGATTAACTTGTGCTAATAGGACTGATGCCGTGCTCCTTCCATCTTAAGTGGATGAGACCCGGACCTGACTAGATTGGGTCAGTGGCTTAAGCCGGTAGGTGACATGGACTTGCTTTACGTGGGCCAGTAGGCCTGCTGCAGTGTTCCTTCTTTATTATGTTCAGTCACACCTGTAATCACAACATCTCAGTCACACCTGTCATCACAACACTTCAGCCACACTTGTCATTACAACACCTCAGTTACACCTGTCATAATAATTTATAGTTGGTTTTCTAACTGGTTTTAGTCTAAGTTATTTACCTGGTATGTAAAGTAAAAGGACACAAGTGCAACTAATGTGACATTTTATTGTGGCAACGTTTCGCTCTCCAGGAGCTTTATCAAGCCATTACCGATGTTGATTATTAGGGTCAGCGCCCCCGCGCTCCGGTCCTGGACCAGTCGTTTTGGTTGATGATCTGATCAATCTGGTTATTGGTGCTAGGAGCACGCACTTCAACGCATGCACCACAGATCAGATGATCAGGAACGGCCAGGAAGAACTTATCCAGTTCCCTCTTGAAGACATCCAGGGATATGCTGTTAATTTCCTGCATGCTTGAAGCGACTGTGGGTAACACACACACACACACACACAGACACACACACAGACACAGACACAGACACACACACACACACACACACACACACACACACACACACACACACACACACACACACACACACACACACACACACACACACACACACACACACACAGACACACACACAGACACAGACACAGACACACACACACACACACACACACACACACACACACACACACACACACACACACACACACACACACACACACACACACACACAGACACACACACACACACACACACACACACAGACACACACACACACAGACACACACACACACACACACACACACACACACACACACACACACACACACACACACTCATTACCTCTCCGTTGCATCTGCTATCTCTAATATTTATTACCTTCACATTTAGCTGAAGAAGCCTGGAGTGTAGGCGAAATATTTCGTGTCTTAATCAAATTTGCATTTGTTATTTTGAAGGTTCTAGTTATCCAGTTTTTTCTTCAGTGACTCCTGGGTTCTGATGAGTTTAGTTTTACCTTAATTTTTTTTTCCGTTTCTCTAAACAATATTTATGTTTGCTCTTGAGAAACTCCGGAATGCTCTTCAGAGGCTCCCTGTGATTCTTGGCCTCTTCCTGTAGACGCAGCAGCATCTTCCTGTAGACGCAGCAGCATCTTCCTGTAGACGCAGCAGCATCTTCCTGTAGACGCAGCAGCATCTTCCTGTAGACGCAGCAGCATCTTCCTGTAGACGCAGCAGCATCTTCCTGTAGACGCAGCAGCATCTTCCTGTAGACGCAGCAGCATCTTCCTGTAGACGCAGCAGCATCTTCCTGTAGACGCAGCAGCATCTTCCTGTAGACGCAGCAGCATCTTCCTGTAGACGCAGCAGCATCTTCCTGTAGACGCAGCAGCATCTTCCTGTAGACGCAGCAGCATCTTCCTGTAGACGCAGGCAGCATCTTCCTGTAGACGCAGCAGCATCTTCCTGTAGACGCAGCAGCATCTTCCTGTAGACGCAGCAGCATCTTCCTGTAGACGCAGCAGCATCTTCCTGTAGACGCAGCAGCATCTTCCTGTAGAGAATATAAGAAAAAAGGAACACTGAAGCAGGCCTACTGGCCCATGCGAGGCAGGTCCAAGTCTTCCACCGGCTTAAGCCAATGCCCTAACTTAGTCAGGTCAGGTAACATTCACTTAAGGAAGGAGCACGGCATCTGACCGAGTAGCACAAGCTAGTCAGGTCCAACTCACACCCACCCACACCCACTCGTGTATTTATCTAGCCTTTTTTTAAAACTACACAATTTTTTAGCCTCTATAACTGTACTTGGGAGTTTGTTCCACTCATCCACAACACTATTACCAAACCAGTGCTTTCCTATATCCTTCCTGAATCTGAATTTTTCCAACTTAAACCCATTACTGCGAGTCCTGTCTTGGCTAAATATTTTTAGTACGCTATTTACATGCCCTTTATTTACTCCTGTTTTCCATTTATACACCTCAATCATATCCTCCCAAATTATACACCTTTCTAGAGTGCAGATTCAGGGCCTCAGTCTATCCTCATAGGGAAGGTTTCTGATACATGGGATCAACTTTGTCATCCTCCTTTGTACGTTTTCCAGAGTATTTATATCCATTCTGTAATACGGTGACCAAAACTTTTAGAGGCAACAGCATCTTCCTCTTTCTAACATGTATCTTCCTTTTTCCTTGAGAGTCTAATTCTGGAGCACACTTTGAGCGTAGGTTTCTAACTGGTCTAAACCGATAACAACACTAAAAGTTATGATACAGTTATGTAAACAGAGAGGTAGCGGCCTGGCAGGATGAGGGAGATGGGGGAGGGGTGGAAGGTGTCCATTAGCACGCTCGTACCAATAATAAATAACATGCAAATTACACCATCCCACTGGCTGACGGCCAGGCAAACACGACTACCATTATTCTTGTGTTGTGTTATTCTTGATGCGTATTACTGATAACTGTGCTTCACCATCCTCTATCACACTATACTCCCTCTACAACACTATACTCCCTCTACAACACTATACTCCCTCTACAACACTATACTCCCTCTACAACACTGTCTCCTCTACAACTTTCTCTCCTCTACACAACTTTATCTCCCTCAACCCACTACTCCTCACCTTTTTCTCTCCTCTACCTTTTCACTCCTCTACAACACTCTGCTCCTCTCTATTTTCACTCCTCTACAACACTGCCTCCTCTCTGTACTATGCTCCTCTACAACACTATACTCCCCTCTGTCACACTATGCTCCCTCTACAACATACCTTCCACTCTGGCTTTTCTCTCCTCTGCAACACTATACTCCTCTATCTCTCTCCTCCACAACTATCTCCTCTACAACACTATGCTCCTCACAACACTATGCTCCTCTGTCACACTATCTCTCTACAACCTCTCTCCTCTCTAACCTATACTCACCTCCTATCACACTATACTCCTCTACAACTTTCTCCCTCTACAACACTGTCTCCCTCTATCTTTCTTTCTCCCTCTACAACTTTTCTCTCCTCTACAACACTGTCTCCTCTACAACTATACTCCCTCTGTACTATACTCCTCTATCACACTATACTCCTCTACAACACTTCATCTCCCTCCTATCCACTTTTCTCTCCCTCTCACAAACACTATCTCCCTCTACAACACTATACTCCTCTATCACACTATCTCCCTCTGCAACACTATACTCCCTCTACTGTTCCTCTCTCCCTCTCACACTATACTCCTCTACAACACTATACTCCTCCTGTCACACTGTCCTCTCTACAACACTATCTCCCCCTCTACAACACTCTCCTCTATCACACTATACTCTCTCTACAACACTACTCTCCCTCTACAACACTATACTCTCTCTAACCTCTCTCTCCTCCTATCACACTATACTCCCCTCTACAACACTACTCCCTCCTGTCACACTATACTCCTCTCTCTGACATATACTCCTCTACAACACTATACTCCCTCCTGTCACACTATGCTCCCTCTACAACCACTATACTCCCTCTACAACACTATCTCCCCTCTAATATCACTACTCTCCCTCTACAACACTATACTCCTCTACATTTTCTCTCCTCTACAACTTTCTCTCCCTCTATCACACTATACTCCCTCTACAACACTATACTCCCTCTACAACACTATACTCCCTCTATCACACTATACTCCCTCTACAACACTATACTCCCTCTACAACACTATACTCCCTCTATCACACTATACTCCCTCTACAACACTATACTCCCTCTATCACACTATACTCCCTCTACAACACTGCTCTCCTCTAACACTATACTCCTCTACAACACTATCTCTATCACTATACTCCTCTACAACACTCATCTCCCTCTACCAACCTATACTCCTCTTACAACACTATGCTCCCTCCTCACACTATGCTCCCTCTGTACTATACTCCCTCTATCACACTATACTCCCTCTACAACACTATACTCCCTCTACAACACTATACTCCCTCTATCACACTATACTCCCTCTACAACACCTGCTCCCTCTACCTTTTCTCCTCTGCAACACTATACTCCCTCTATCTTTATACTCCTCTACAACACTATACTCCCTCTACAACCTTCTCTCCTCACAACACTATACTCCATCTATCACACTATACTCCTCACAACTTTTCTCTCCCTCTATCACACAGCCTCCCTCTACAGCTTCTCCTCCCTCTACAACACTGTTCTCCTCTGTTACTCTCTCCACTCTCTGTCCACTATGTCCCTCTACACAACATATCACCTCCTCTACAACACTATACTCCCCTCACAACCCTTCTCTCCTCTATCACACTACTCTCCCTTTACAACACTGTGCTCCCTCCTACAACACTATGCTCCTCCTACCAGCACTATACTCCTCTTCCAACTCATCACTCCTCTATAACACTATCTCCTCTACAGCTTTTCTTACTCCTCTACAACACTATGCTCCTCTACAACACTATGCTCCTCTACTATTTTCTCTCCTCTACATGACACTATACTCCTCTGTCACACTTCCTCTCCCTCTACAACACTATACTCCCTCCTACCCAGCTTTATACTCCTCTAACACTCTTTCTCCCTCTACTGTTTATACTCCCTCTACAACACTACTCTCCTCTATCTGCCTCCTCACCACAGCCACTATCACTCCTCTACAACTCTGCTCCTCTACAACTCTCACTCCCCTCTACAACACTATACTCCCTCTACAACACTATACTCCCTCTACAACTTTCTCTCCCTCTACAACCTGCTCCCTCTGTGCTATACTCCCTCTGCAACACTGTCTCCTCTACCAACTTTATACTCCCTCCTATCACCTGCTGCATCTCACAACACCTATACTCCTCTGCAACACTGCTCTCCTCTACAACACTGTCTCCTCTACCTTTTCTCTCCCTCTAACCTATACTCCTCTACAACCTGTCTCCTCTATCACCCTGCCTCCCTCTCCCAACACTATCTCCCTCTACAACACTATACTCCCTCTCTACCTTTCTCCTCTACAACTTTTCTCTCCCTCTGTCTGCCTATACTCCCCTCTACAACACTACTCCTCTGTCACACACTATACTCCCCTCTGCCTGCTCCTCTCAACACTTCTCTCCCCTCTATCCCACTATCTCCCTCTACAACTTTATACTCCCTCTACCTTTTCTTCTCCTCTATCACACTATACTCCTCTGCAACACTGCTCTCCTCTCAACTACTATCTCCTCTACCTTTCTGCTCCTCTACAACTTTTCTCCCTCTACAACACTATACTCCTCTATATTTTCCTCCCCTCTACAACCTTCTCTCCCTCTCTCACCTCTCTCCCCTCTACAACACTATACTCCCTCCTAGACACTATACTCCTCTGCAAACACTATACTCCCTCTGCAACACTGTCTCCTCTATCACACTATACTCCCTCTACAACACTATACTCCCTCTATCACACTACTCCCCTCTGCCTTTTCTCTCCTCTACAACTTTTCTCTCCCTCTATCTTCTCTCCTCTCTGTACTCTCTCCCCTCTACAACTTTTCTCTCTCCCTCTATCACTATACTCCCTCTACAACACTATACTCCTCTATCACCTCTCTCCTCTACAACACTATACTCCCTCTACAACTTTTCTCTCCTCTGTCACACTATACTCTCTCTACAACTGTCTCCCTCTACAACACTATACTCCTCTCACAACTTTTCTCTCCTCTACAACACTATCTCCCTCTGTCACCTATACTCCTCTGTCTCTATCTCTATCACACTATGCTCCTCTATTTCTCCCTCCTTTTCTCTCCCTCTACAACACTATACTCCCTCTACAACACTATACTCCCTCTACAACACTATACTCCCTCTATCACACTATACTCCCTCTACAACACTATACTCCCTCTACAACACTATACTCCCTCTACAACACTATACTCCCTCTACAACACTATACTCCCTCTACAACACTATACTCCCTCTACAACACTGCCTCCTCTGTAACTTTCTCTCCCTCTATCACACTATACTCCTCACAACACTATCTCCTCTACAACACTGCTCTCCTCTGCAACACTCTCTCCTCTACTGTTTTCTCTCCTCTATCTCTTTCTCCCTCCTACAACTTCTCTCCTGTCTTTTCTCCTCCCTCTACAACCTATCTCCCTCTACAACACTGTCTCCCTCCTATCACACTATACTCCTCTCTACAACCCACTATACTCCCTCTACAACTATACTCCTCTGCTCACTATATACTCCCCTCTAACCTATACTCTCCCTCCTATCACACTCTCTCCCTCTACCTTTCTCTCCTCTACAACTCTCCCCTCTGTCACACTTCTCTCCCTCTACAACACTATACTCCTCTACAACTTTATACTCCCTTCTATCACACTATACTCCTCTACTATTTTCTCCTCTGTCACACTGCTCCCTCCACAGCACTATGCTCCCTCTACAACACTATCTCCCTCTGTCACTATGCTCTCTACAACACTCTCTCCCTCTACAGCACTGTCTCCCTCTAACATATACTCACCTCTATCACCCTGCCTCCCCTCTACAACTTTTCTCTCCTCTACAACTTTTCTGCTCCTCTGCAACACTACTCTCCCCCTCCTATCACACTATACTCCCTACAACACTATCCTCCCTCTATCACACTATACTCCCTCTACAACACTCTCTCCTCTACAACATATACTCCCTCTGCAACTTTTCTCTCCCTCTACAACACTATACTCCCCTCTACAGCACTCTCTCCCTCTACACAACACTATCTCCCCTCTCAACACTCTCTCCCTCCTATCACCTGTCTCCCTCCTCAGCATAATACTCCCTCTACAACACTATACTCCCTCTACAACACTACTCCTCTACAACACTATCTCCCTCTGCAACTTTTCTCTCCTCTACAACCTATACTCCTCTCTACAACCTGTCCTCCTCTACAACACTATCTCCTCTATCACATATCTCCCCTCTGCAACACTATACTCCCTCACAACATATACTCTCCTCTACAACTTCTCTCCCTCTACAACACTATACTCCCTCTATCACACTATACTCCCTCTACAACACTATACTCCCTCTACAACACTATACTCCCTCTACAACACTATACTCCCTCTACAACACTATACTCCCTCTACAACACTATACTCCCTCTACAACACTATACTCCCTCTACAACACTATACTCCCTCTGTTTTCTCTCCCTCTACAACACTATACTCCCTCTACAACCTTTTCTACTCCCTCTATCACTATACTCCTCTATAACCTTCTCTCCTCTATCTTTTCTCCCTCTGCAACACTATACTCCTCTACAACACTATCTCCTCTACAACCTCTTCTCCCTCTACAACACTATACTCCCTCTCTTTCTGACACTATACTCCTCTACAACACCTCTCCCTCTACAACCTATCTCCTCTAACTTTTCTTCTCCCTCTACCTTTTCTCTCCTCTACTATTTTCTCTCCCTCTATCCACACTATCTCCACTCTACAACACTCTCTCCCCTCTACAACTTTTTTCTCTCCTCTACAACACTATACTCCCTCTACAACACTATACTCCCTCTACAACACTATACTCTACAACACTATCTCCCTCTCTAACACTCATACTCCCCCTCTCTAGTACTATACTCCCTCTATCACATATACTCCCTCTACAACCTTTTATACTCCTCTACAACACTATGCTCCCTCTATCACACTCATCTCCTCTACAACACTACTCTCCCTCTACATTTTCTCTCTCCTCTATCACTACTCCTCTACAACCTATACTCCCTCTACAACACTACTCCCTCTATCACATATACTCCTCTACAACACTATACTCCCTCTACAACACTATACTCCTCTATCACACTATCTCCTCTCTAACACTATACTCCTCTACAACCACTATACTCCCTCTACAACTTTTCTCTCCCTCTACAACACTATACTCCTCTATCCCCTGCTCCTCCCTCTACAACCTGCTCTCCTCTACTGACACTATACTCCCTCTACAACACTATACTCCTCTACAACACTATACTCCCTCTACTAACATATCTCCTCTATCACATATACTCCCTCTACAACCTGTCTCCCTCTGCAACACTATACTCCCTCTACAACACTATACTCCCTCTAAAACACTATACTCCTCTATCACCTGTCTCCTCTACAACACTATACTCCTCTACAACACTCTCTCCCTCCTATCACACTATACTCCTCTACAACACTATACTCCCCTCTACAACACTGTCTCCTCTATCTGCACTATCACTCCCTCTACAACACTATACTCCCTCTACAACACTATACTCCCTCTATCACACTATACTCCCTCTACAACATATCTCCCTCTACCTTTATCTCCTCTGCAACACTATACTCACTCTGTACTATACTCCCTCTATCACTGCTCTCCCTCTACAACATATACTCCTCTATAACTTTTCTCTCCTCTGTACTATACTCCCTCTACAACACTATACTCCTCTACCTTTTCTCCTCTTGTACACTACCTCCCTCTACATTTTCCTCCTCTCTGACACTTTATACTCCTCTACAACACTACCTCCCTCTACAACACTATACTCCCTCTATCACACTATACTCCCTCTACAACACTGTCTCCACCTCTACAACTATACTCCTCTACAACACTGCCTCCCCTCTACAACACCTGCTCTCCCTCCTACAACTCTTTCTCCTCTACAACACTATACTCCCTCTACAACACTACACTCCCTCTGCAACACTACTCCCTCTGCAACACCTATCTCCCTCTACTAACACTATCTCCCTCTATACACACTATACTCCCTCTACAGCCTTTCTTCTCCCTCTACAACACTCTCTCCTCTACAACACTCTCACTCCTCTACAACACTACTCTCTCCCTCTACAACATATCTCCTCTACAACACACTCCTCTACAACACTATACTCCCTCTACCTTTTCTACTCCTCTACAACACTGCTCCCTCTACAACACTATACTTCCCTCTAACACTATCACCCCTCTACAACACTATACTCCCTCCACTATACTCCTCCTATCACTATGCTCCCTCTACAACACATCTCCTCTACAACACCCTTTTCCCTCTACAACACTATCTCCCTCTACAACACTCTCTCCCTCTGTCACACTATGCTCCCTCTACAACACTATACTCCCCTCTATCACTATCTCCCTCTACAACACTCTCCTCTACAACACTATACTCCCTCTATCACTATCTCCCTCTATAACACTCTCTCCCTCTACATTTTCTCCCTCTATCACACCTGCTCCTCTACAACACTCTCTCCCTCCTGTCACCTGCTCTCCCACCTCTACAACACTACTACTCCCTCTACAACCTGTCTCCTCTACAGCACTATACTCCTCTACAACCTCTTCTCCTCTAACACCTATACTCCCTCTACACACTATGCTCCTCTACAACACTGCTCTCCCTCCTATCACACTACTCACTCTAAGACACTATGCTCCCCTCTACACACTGTCTCCTCACCTTTATACTCCCTCTACAACACTACTCCTCCCTCTACCTTTTCATGCTCCTCTATCACTATACTCCCTCTACAACCTTCTCCCTCTACAACACTATACTCCTCTACAACACTATACTCCTCTACTACTAACGCACTATACTCCCTCTACAACACTCTCTCCTCTACCTTTTCTCTCCTCTACAACACTATACTCCTCTCTATCACACTATACTCCCTCTACAACACTCTCTCCCTCTACAACTTTCTCCCTCTATCACACTATACTCCCTCTACAACTTTTCTCTCCTCTAACACTATCTCCTCTATCACACTATACTCCCCTCTACAACACTATCTCCTCTACAACTTTCTCTCCCTCTATCACACTATACTCCTCTACATTTTCTCTCCCTCTACAACACACTATATGCTCCTCTATCCTTTTTCTCTCCTCTACAACACTCATACTCCCTCTACAACACTATGCTCCTCTGCAACACTGTACTCCCCTCTGCAACCTTCTGCTCCTCTATCACACTATCTCCCTCTCCAACACTGCTCCCTCTACAACACTATACTCCCTCTACAACACTATACTCCCTCTACAACACTATACTCCCTCTACAACACTATACTCCCTCTATCACACTATACTCCCTCTACAACACTATACTCCCTCTATCACACTATACTCCCTCTACAACACTATACTCCCTCTACAACACTATACTCCCTCTATCACACTATACTCCCTCTACAACACTATACTCCCTCTACAACACTATACTCCCTCTATCACACTATACTCCCTCTACAACACTATATACTCTACAACACTATACTCCCTCCTATCACTATCTCCCTCTACAGCATACTCTCCCTCTACCTTTCCTCCTCTATCACTATACTCCCTCTACAACACTTCTCTCCTCTACAACACTCTCTCCCTACCAACACTATACTCCTCTATCACACTATACTCCTCTACCTTTTCTCTCCTCTACAACACTCTCTCCTCTACCTTTCTCTCCCTCTGCAACACTATACTCCCTCTACAACACTACTCTCCCTCTACAACACTATGCCTCCCTCTACAACACTATCTCCTCTACAACACTCATCTCCTCTGTACTACACTCCCTCTACAACACTATACTCCCTCTATCACACTATACTCCCTCTACAGCACTCTCCCTCTCTAACACTCTCTCCTCTACAACACTATCACTCCTCTCTACCTTTCTCTCCCTCTACCAACTTTTCTACTCTCTGTGCTATGTCCTCTACAGCCACTACACTCCTCTACAACACTACCTCCCCTCTACGACACTATACTCCCTCTACCTTTATACTCCTCTACAGCACTATGCTCCCTCTACAACACTGTACTCCCTCTACAACACTATACTCCCTCCTACAACACTATACTCCCTCTATCACACTGTCCTCCCCTCTACCTCTCCTCTACAACACTATACTCCCTCTCAACCTCTCCTCCCTCTACAACACTCTCTCCCTCTACAACACTATCTCCCTCTACAACACTACACTCCCTCTACAACTTTACACTCCTCACTGCACTATACTCCCTCCTACAATACTATACTCCACTCTACAACACTATACTCCCTCTATCTTTTCTCTCCTCTAGCCTATACTCCTCTACAACACTCTCTCCCTCTACAACCTACTCTCCCTCTACTGACACTATGCTCCTCTGTACACCTCCTCTACTGACACTGTGCTCCTCTACAGCACTATACTCCTCTGACACTGCACTCCTCTGCAACTCTCCTCTGTACTATACTCCCTCCTACAACCTACACTCCCTCTACAACACTGTCTCCACTCTACAACACTACTTTCTCCCTCTACAACACTACCTCCTCTACAACACTATACTCCTCTACAACTACACTCCTCTACAACACTATACTCCTCTACAACACTATACTCCTCTACAACCTACACTCCCTCTACAACACTATACTCACCTCTACAACTACTATACTCCTCTACAACACCTCTCCCCTCTACAACTTTTCTCTCCCCTCCCTACAACACACTCCCCTCTACAACACCTCTCTCCCTCTACACAACACTATACTCCTCTCTACAACACTATACTCCTCTACAACACTGTCTCCACTCTACAACACTGTCTCCCTCTGCCTTTTCTCCTCTACAACACTCTTTCTCCCTCCTATCCTATGCTCCCTCTACAAACACTATACTCCCTCCTTCACAACCACTATACTCCTCTACCTTTTATACTCCCTCTACCCAACACTCTCTCCCTCTACAACCTTTATACTCCACTCTACAACACTATACTCCTCTACAACACTATACTCCTCTACAACTTTACTCCCTCTACCTTTTCACCTCCCTCTACAACACTACACTCCCCTCTACAACACTATACTCCCTCTACAACACTTCTCTCCCTCTACAACTACCTCCCTCTATTTTCTCTCCCTCTACATTTCTTACTCCTCTACCTTTTATACTCCTCTGCAACACTATACTCCCTCTACAACACTATACTCCCTCCCTTCTACTCCCTCTGTACTATACTCCTCTACAACACTCTCTCTCCTCTACCTTTTCTCTCCTCTACTATTTTCACTCCTCTGTAACACTATACTCCCTCTACCAACCTGTCTCCTCTACAACACTCTCTCCCCTCTACAACCTATACTCCTCTAACCACCTATACTCCCTCACTTTCTCTCTCTTTAACTTTTCTCTCCCTCTGCAACACTATACTCCTCTCCCAACACTACCACTCCTCTGTGCCTACTCCTCTGATTATCTCCTCTATTTTCTTTCCCTCTGTTTATCTCCTCTGCAACACTACCTCCTCTACAACCCTACCTCCTCTACAACACTACCTCCTCTCTGTACTCTCTCCTCTACAACACTACTCCCTCTACAACACTACACTCCCTCTACAACCTATACTCCTCCTACAACACTACACTCCTCTTCTGACACTACCTCCCTCTACAACCTGCCTCCCTCTACAGCTTTCTACTCCCTCCTACTAACACTACCTCCCTCTACAACACTACCTCCCTCCTACAACACTTCTCTCCTCTGCAACACTACACTCCCTCCTATGTATGCTCCACTCTACAACACTATGCTCCTCTGTTTTACTCCCTCTCTAACACTATTTACTTTATAACACTTCTCCCCTCTACAACACTCTTTCTCCCTCTACAACACTATACTCCCTCCTACAACACTATACTCCTCTCTGTTTCCTCCACTCCTTTCTAACCTCACTCCCTCGACAACACTACACTCCTCTCTGTACTACACTCCCCTCTACAACCACTCACCTCCCCACTACAGCACTACCTCCTCTGGCTTTACCTCCCACTACAACACTGCTCCACTCATAACACTGCACTCCCTCTACAACACTGCTCCCTGCAGCTTTTCACTCCTCTACAACCTGCCTCCCACTACCCAACTGCCTCCCTCTCTAACTTTTCCTCCTGAAACTACACTCCCTCCTTTCACACTCCTCTACACACTACCTCCCCCTCAGCTTTTCACTCCCTCCTACAACACCTCACTACAACTTTTCACTCCCTCTCCTAACTTCCTCCTCTACCAACACTACCTCCCACCTCTCTACAAACTACACTCCCACTCAGCACTACACTCCACTACAACCTACACTCCGCAACACTGCACTCTCCCTCCTACAACACTACACTCCTACTACAACACTACACTCCTCTACAACACTAACTCCACTACAAAACTACCTCCCTCTAACACTACACTCCCCACTACAAACTACACTCCTCTACCTTTTCACTCCACTATAGAAACTACCTCCCTCTACAACACTACACTCCCACTAAAACACTACACTCCCACTACAACGCTACACTCCCTCTACAACGCTACACTCCCACTACAACACTACACTCCCACTACAACACTACACTCCCTCTACAACACTACACTCCCACTAAAACACTACACTCCCACTACAACGCTACACTCCCTCTACAACGCTACACTCCCACTACAACACTACACTCCCACTACAACACTACACTCCCTCTACAACGCTACACTCCCTCTACACTACACTACACTCCCACTACCACACTACACTCCCACTACAACACTACACTCCCACTACAACACTACACTCCCACTACAACACTACACTCCCACTACAACACTACACTCCCACTACAACACTACACTCCCACTACAACACTACACTCCCACTACAACACTACACTCCCACTACAACACTACACTCCCACTACAACACTACACTCCCACTACAACACTACACTCCCACTACAACACTACACTCCCACTACAACACTACACTCCCTCTACAACACTACACTCTCACTACACTCCCACTACAACACTACACTCCCTCTACAACACTACACTCCCACTACAACACTACACTCCCACTACAACACTACACTCCCACTACAACACTACACTCCCACTACAACACTACACTCCCACTACAACACTACACTCCCACTACAACACTACACTCCCACTACAACACTACACTCCCACTACAACACTACACTCCCTCTACAACACTACACTCCCACTACAACACTACACTCCCTCTACAACACTACACTCCCACTACACTACACTCCCACTACAACACTACACTCCCACTACAACACTACACTCCCTCTACAACACTACACTCCCTCTACAACACTACACTCCCACTACAACACTACACTCCCACTACAACACTACACTCCCACTACAACACTACACTCCCACTACAACACTACACTCCCACTACAACACTACACTCCCACTACAACACTACACTCCCACTACAACACTACACTCCCACTACAACACTACACTCCCACTACAACACTACACTCCCACTACAACACTACACTCCCTCTACAACACTACACTCCCACTACAACACTACACTCCCACTACAACACTACACTCCCTCTACAACACTACACTCCCTCTACAACACTACACTCCCTCTACAACACTATACTCCCTCTACAACACTATACTCCCTCTACAACACTATACTCCCTCTACAACACTACACTCCCTCTACAACACTACACTCCCTCTACAACACTACACTCCCTCTACAACACTACACTCCCTCTACAACACTACACTCCCACTACAACACTACACTCCCTCTACAACACTACACTCCCACTACAACACTACACTCCCACTACAACACTACACTCCCACTACAACACTACACTCCCACTACAACACTACACTCCCACTACAACACTACACTCCCACTACAACACTACACTCCCACTACAACACTACACTCCCACTACAACACTACACTCCCACTACAACACTAGGAGGTAACTTGATTAATATGAAGGTTAAAGACTTGTAAACTAACTGTTGTCTGTGTGATGGTGAGATGGAAGCTCTCTCGCAGCCAGGGAAGCTCTCTCTCGCAGCCAGGGAAGCTCTCTCTCGCAGCCAGGGAAGCTCTCTCTCGCAGCCAGGGAAGCTCTCTCTCGCAGCCAGGGAAGCTCTCTCTCGCAGCCAGGGAAGCTCTTTCTCGCAGCCAGGGAAGCTCTCTCTCGCAGCCAGGGAAGCTCTCTCTCGCAGCCAGGGAAGCTCTTTCTCGCAGCCAGGGAAGCTCTCTCTCGCAGCCAGGGAAGCTCTCTCTCGCAGCCAGGGAAGCTCTCTCTCGCAGCCAGGGAAGCTCTCTCTCGCAGCCAGGGAAGCTCTCTCTCGCAGCCAGGGAAGCTCTCTCTCGCAGCCAGGGAAGCTCTTTCTCGCAGCCAGGGAAGCTCTCTCTCGCAGCCAGGGAAGCTCTCTCTCGCAGCCAGGGAAGCTCTCTCTCGCATCCAGGGAAGCGCTCTCTCGCAGCCAGGGAAGCGCTCTCTCGCAGCCAGGGAAGCTCTCTCTCGCAGCCAGGGAAGCTCTCTCTCGCAGCCAGGGAAGCTCTCTCTCGCAGCCAGGGAAGCTCTTTCTCGCAGCCAGGGAAGCTCTCTCTCGCATCCAGGGAAGCGCTCTCTCGCAGCCAGGGAAGCTCTCTCTCGCAGCCAGGGAAGCTCTCTCTCGCAGCCAGGGAAGCTCTTTCTCGCAGCCAGGGAAGCTCTCTCTCGCATCCAGGGAAGCGCTCTCTCGCAGCCAGGGAAGCTCTCTCTCGCAGCCAGGGAAGCTCTCTCTCGCAGCCAGGGAAGCTCTCTCTCTCGCAGCCAGGGAAGCTCTCTCTCGCAGCCAGGGAAGCGCTCTCTCGCAGCCAGGGAAGCTCTCTCTCGCAGCCAGGGAAGCGCTCTCTCGCAGCCAGGGAAGCTCTCTCTCGCAGCCAGGGAAGCGCTCTCTCGCAGCCAGGGAAGCTCTCTCTCGCAGCCAGGGAAGCTCTCTCTCGCAGCCAGGGAAGCTCTCTCTCGCAGCCAGGGAAGCTCTCTCTCGCAGCCAGGGAAGCTCTCTCTCGCAGCCAGGGAAGCGCTCTCTCGCAGCCAGGGAAGCGCTCTCTCGCAGCCAGGGAAGCTCTCTCGCAGCCAGGAAAGCTCTCGCAGCCAGGGAAGCTCTCGCAACCAGGGAAGCTCTCTCTCGCAGCCAGGGAAGCTCTCTCGCAGCCAGGGAAGATCTCTCTCGCATCCAGGGAAGCGCTCTCTCTCGCAGCCAGGGAAGCTCTCTCGCAGCCAGGGAAGCTCTCTCTCGGAGCCAGGGAAGCGCTCTCGCAGCCAGGGAAGCTCTCTCTCGCAGCCAGGGAAGCTCTCGCAGCCAGGGAAGCGCTCTCTCGCAGCCAGGGAAGCTCTTTCTCGCAGCCAGGGAAGCTCTTTCTCGCAACCAGGGAAGCTCTCTCTCGCAGCCAGGGAAGCTCTTTCTCGCAGCCAGGGAAGCTCTTTCTCGCAGCCAGGGAAGCTCTCTCTCGCAGCCAGGGAAGCTCTCTCTCGCAGCCAGGGAAGCGCTCTCTCGCAACCAGGGAAGCTCTCTCTCTCAGCCAGGGAAGCTCTCACAGCCAGCGACGCTCTCTCTCGCAACCAGGGATGCTCTCTCTCGCAGCCAGGGAAGCGCTCTCTCGCAGCCAGGGAAGCTCTCTCTCGCAGCCAGGGAAGCTCTCTCTCGCAGCCAGGGAAGTGCTCTCTCGCAGCCAGGGAAGCTCTCGCAACCAGGGAAGCGCTCTCTCGCAGCCAGGGAAGCTCTCTCTCGCAGCCAGGGAAGCTCTCTCTCGCAGCCAGGGAAGCTCTCTCTCGCAGCCAGGGAAGCTCTCTCTCGCAGCCAGGGAAGCTCTCGCAGCCAGGGAAGCTCTCTCTCGCAGCCAGGGAAGCTCTCGCAGCCAGGGAAGCTCTCTCTCGCAGCCAGGGAAGCACTCTCTCGCAGCCAGGGAAGCGCGCTCTCGCAGCCAGGGAAGCTCTCTCTCGCAACCAGGGAAGCTGTCTCTCGCAGCCAGGAAAGCTCTCTCTCGCAGCCAGGGAAGCTCTCTCTCGCAGCCAGGAAAGCTCTCTCTCGCAACCAGGGAAGCTCTCTCTCGCAGCCAGGAAAGCTCTCTCTGGCAACCATGGAAGCTCTCTCTCGCAGCCAGGGAAGCTCTCTCTCGCAGCCAGGGAAGCGCTCTCTCGCAGCCAGGGAAGCTCTCTCTCGCAGCTAGGGAAGCTCTCTCTCGCAGCTAGGGAAGCTCTCGCAGCTAGGGAAGCTCTCGCAGCCAGGGAAGCTGTCTCTCGTTGCCAGGGAAGCTCTCTCTCGCAGCCAGGGAAGCTCTCTCTCGCAGCCAGGGAAGCTCTCGCAGCCAGGGAAGCTCTCTCTCGCAGCCAGGGAAGCTCTCTCTCGCAGCCAGGGAAGCGCTCTCTCGCAGCCAGGGAAGCTCTCTTGCAGCCAGGAAAGCTCTCGCAGCCAGGGAAGCTCTCTCTCGCAGCCAGGGAAGCTCTCTCGCAGCCAGGGAAGCTCTCTCTCGCAGCCAGGGAAGCTCTCTCTCGCAGCCAGGGAAGCTCTCTCTCGGAGCCAGGGAAGCTCTCTCTCGGAGCCAGGGAAGCTCTCTCTCGCAGCCAGGGAAGCTCTCTCGCAGCCAGGGAAGCTCTCTCTCGCAGCCAGGGAAGCTCTCGCAGCCAGGGAAGCGCTCTCTCGCAGCCAGGGAAGCTCTTTCTCGCAACCAGGGAAGCTCTCTCTCGCAGCCAGGGAAGCTCTTTCTCGCAGCCAGGGAAGCTCTTTCTCGCATCCAGGGAAGCTCTCTCTCGCAGCCAGGGAAGCTCTCTCTCGCAGCCAGGGAAGCGCTCTCTCTCAGCCAGGGAAGCTCTCTCTCGCAGCCAGGGAAGCTCTCTCTCGCAACCAGGGATGCTCTCTCTCGCAGCCAGGGAAGCGCTCTCTCGCAGCTAGGGAAGCGCTCTCTCGCAGCCAGGGAAGCTCTCTCTCGCAGCCAGGGAAGTGCTCTCTCGCAGCCAGGGAAGCTCTCCCAACCAGGGAAGCGCTCTCTCGCAGCCAGAGAAGCGCTCTCTCGCAGCCAGGGAAGCTCTCTCTCGCAACCAGGGAAGCTCTCTCTCGCAGCCAGGGAAGCTCTCTCTCGCAGCCAGGGAAGCTCTCTCTCGCAGCCAGGGAAGCTCTCTCTCGCAGCCAGGGCAGATCTCTCTCGCAGCGAGGGAAGCTCTCTCTCGCAGCCAGGGAAGCGCTCTCTCGCGGCCAGGGAAGCGCGCTCTCGCAGCCAGGGAAGCTCTCTCTCGCAACCAGGGAAGCTCTCTCTCGCAGCCAGGAAAGCTCTCTCTCGCAGCCAGGGAAGCTCTCTCTCGCAGCCAGGAAAGCTCTCTCTCGCAACCAGGGAAGCTCTCTCTCGCAGCCAGGAAAGCTCTCTCTCGCAACCAGGGAAGCTCGCTCTCGCAGCCAGGAAAGCTCTCTCTCGCAGCCAGGGAAGCGCTCTCTCGCAGCCAGGGAAGCTCTCTCTCGCAGCTATGGAAGCTCTCTCTCGCAGCCAGGGAAGCTGTCTCTCGCAGCCAGGGAAGCTGTCTCTCGCAGCCAGGGAAGCTGTCTCTCGCAGCCAGGGAAGCTGTCTCTCGCAGCCAGGGAAGCTGTCTCTCGCAGCCAGGGAAGCTGTCTCTCGCAGCCAGGGAAGCTGTCTCTCGCAGCCAGGGAAGCTCTCTCTCGCAGCCAGGGAAGCTGTCTCTCGCAGCTATGGAAGCTCTCTCTCGCAGCCAGGGAAGCTGTCTCTCGCAGCCAGGGAAGCTGTCTCTCGCAGCCAGGGAAGCTGTCTCTCGCAGCCAGGGAAGCTGTCTCTCGCAGCCAGGGAAGCTGTCTCTCGCAGCCAGGGAAGCTGTCTCTCGCAGCCAGGGAAGCTGTCTCTCGCAGCCAGGGAAGCTGTCTCTCGCAGCCAGGGAAGCTCTCTCTCGCAGCCAGGGAAGCTGTCTCTCGCAGCCAGGGAAGCTGTCTCTCGCAGCCAGGGAAGCTCTCTCTCGCAGCCAGGGAAGCTGTCTCTCGCAGCCAGGGAAGCTCTCTCTCGCAGCCAGGGAAGCTGTCTCTCGCAGCCAGGGAAGCTCTCTCTTGGAGTCAGGGAAGACAACACACAACACCTGCATCACTACAACACTGAAAACAAAACACAACACCTGCCAACACTGCACCAAACATCACAAACACTGAAGACAACACACAACACCTGCCAACACTGCACCAAACATCACAAACACTGAAGACAACACACAACACCTGCCAACACTGCACCAAACATCACAAACACTGAAGACAACACACAACACCTGCCAACACTGCACCAAACATCACAAACACTGAAGGCAGCACACAACACCTGCCAACACTGCACCAAACATCACAAACACTGAAGACAACACACAACACCTGCCAACACTGCACCAAACATCACAAACACTGAAGGCAGCACACAACACCTGCCAACACTGCACCACACACATCACTACAGACACTGAAGGCAGCACACAACACCTGCCAACACTGCACCAAACATCACAAACACTGAAGACAACACACAACACCTGCCAACACTGCACCAAACATCACAAACACTGAAGACAACACACAACACCTGCCAACACTGCACCAAACATCACAAACACTGAAGGCAGCACACAACACCTGCCAACACTGCACCAAACATCACAAACACTGAAGACAACACACAACACCTGCCAACACTGCATCAAACATCACAAACACTGAAGACAACACACAACACCTGCCAACACTGCACCAAACATCACAAACACTGAAGACAACACACAACACCTGCCAACACTGCACCAAACATCACAAACACTGAAGACAACACACAACACCTGCCAACACTGCACCAAACATCACAAACACTGAAGGCAGCACACAACACCTGCCAACACTGCACCAAACATCACAAACACTGAAGGCAGCACACAACACCTGCCAACACTGCACCAAACATCACAAACACTGAAGACAACACACAACACCTGCCAACACTGCACCAAACATCACAAACACTGAAGGCAACACACAACACCTGCCAACACTGCATCAAACACATCATTACACATCACTGTTTTCGAAAGCCTAACAAATGATTCTAGAGATGATGGCCCCTGCGACCCGGTCTCGGTCCAGACCTGAACTGAAAAAAGAAATATTACAGGAATAAGAATTATTTAGAAAATTGTAGAAAGTAAATAAAGATGTGTACTACACGTAAGTTAAAGTTTGTAAGATTTACTTACTATCTTACACCTGATGTGCCAGATACTCAACTATCACCACAATGTAGATATTTTATATCACGACGGTGACACGTCAACACTGTCACGACGGTGACACGTCAACACTGTCACGACGGTGACACGTCAACACTGTCACGACGGTGACACGTCAACACTGTCACGACGGTGACACGTCAACACTGTCACGACGGTGACACGTCAACACTGTCACGACGGTGACACGTCAACACTGTCACGACGGTGACACGTCAACACTGTCCTCGCTGTGATAGCTGAATAATCATGTGACAAAAACTGCTCTTGACCGTCCACTCAGAGTGGTCAGGCAACTTAAACTGTCTTACCTCCCTCTCTTCCTATCTACCCACAACCTTTCTTCTCTCCGCTGTAGCTTACCTCAGTCCTTCCCCTACCCTTACTTAGCGATAGCAGACCCCTGGCTGCCTTCAAGAGAAGGCTGGACAGATACTTAAATTCAGTACCCAATGTGGAAAATTAACTCCAGTTTGGAAAAGGAAGGGGGGTATCTCTCAGTCCCCTCAGCCCTGTGAGGGGCTTAGCCCTCTCGGAAGGGGCTAGTGAATTCTTCTACTTCCTGGTTCTCAGGACATCTAGCAAACACGTGTCAGAGTTGGGCCTCTCATGCTGATATCTGGGCGTTCTTTGCTCTTTACCAGACTTGCTGGCCAATTGCTCTTTCCCTATAGCAGGAAAAATACGTGAAAACTTGCGCCCCACTTGATCTACAAGTCGGGGTATTATAACTTCCAGCCCACAGCTAAACAACAGGAAAACAGCCCTCTTGTGTTAAACTCTGTTGCAAAAGCTAGCAATGAATTTCTCTAAAGCTGAGGTCAACGTTTCCTTTGTGGGATGAGCTAGGACGCCCAGCATCGCCCGTGAGGTTAGATTAAGTACGCAGTGTGTGAACACGTCACGAAATCTCCTTCTGAGAACACTGTATCGACATCCTGGGTCCCAGACTATTCAACAACTTACCAGAAGATATCAGAAACACGGCTGGAACAAGTGTAGAAGCCTTCAAGTGGAAACTGGATAAGTATCTTTACCAGGTGCCAGATCAACCAGGCTGTGATGGATATGTGGGGCAGCGGGCCTCCAGCAACAACAGCCTGGTTGACCAGGCAAGCACCAGACGAGCCTGGCCCATGGCCGGGCTCCAAGAGTAGTGAAATTCTCGAAATTCTTCAAAGGTATATCAAAGGAGAAAGACAGTGAATTATGCGGTAGACTCTGGAATACTGACAGTCTCCACTAGGAAGTTGAACAAGTGTAAACACGACTGAAGTAATCCGCGGTAGAGTTACGATAAAGTACGTTTAACTTGCGTAAGAAGAGTATACCTACTCCCACTAAATCGTCATTGAATGGGAAATACCATGTAGGCACTTATCAAGCTGTGAATACAACTGACAGTAAAAAGACTGCCACACCTAAACGTACTCCCAAATGTGTACTGTGCGATGGATCGCACTGGCCGCAGTGTTGCGATCAGTACTCAACCGTAGAGACAAGCAAAACACGTGCTCAACAACTGAAAAGGTGTACTAAGTGTCGGAAAGTGAACTTGGCTATTAAGTTGCCCCCACACCCACCAGCTGGGCTGTGATTCGTACGTCAGGCTGCGTGCCGCCAGCAGTAACAGTCTGGTTGATCAGGCCCTGATCCACCGGGAGGCCTGGCCGTAGCTCGATTGCTAGCGCACGGTATGGCTGGACAACATTAGAACGTGTTTCCATAAGACACCTGCTGTCCATGTTCACCTATCAGTAAAATAGGTACCTGGGTGTTAGTCGACTGGTGTGGGTCGCATCCTGGGACAAAATTGACCTAATTGTCCGAAATGCTGAGCATAACAAGTGGCTTTCTATATAATAGTATGTCATTGATGTCAGCTAGGACTGTATACCTTGTACATGTACTTGTAGAAATATATTATTATTAGTATTATGTGAGCTAAGTAATTAAAAATCCTCACAGCACCGTTAAATTGTTCTCAGCGGTTGTTACATATTTGACGCGGCCAGAACCATATTTTTTGGTCATGGTTTCACCAAGATCAGCATCAACACAAGTTTTCCCATTGGAAAACTTGTGTTGATGCTGTATTGGAGCTTTTGGTCACTAAGTATACTATGGAGGAGCTTAGACATGGGTAAAATTCCAGTCACTAATAACAACGGATATAGCTCCACTCCATAAAGGTGGCAGCAAAGCATCAGCTAAGAACTCAATAGCTCTAACGTCCCACATCGTAAAAACCTTTGAAAGGGTGCGAAGAAGCACGACTGCGAACCACTTGGATTCCCCCTAAAAAACTGCACAATCCAGGGCAACATGGGTTCAGAGCAGGTCGCTCCTGACTCTCGCAACTACTGGATCACTATGATATGGTCTTGGATGCACTGGAAGTAAAACAGAATGCATATGTAATATACAGACTTTGTAAAAGCTTTTGACAAGTGTAATCATGGCTTAATAACGCACAAAATACGTGCTAAAGGAATAACTGGAGTGGGGAGATGGCCCTTTAACTTTCTAACCAATCGAACACAGAGTAATGGTTAACAGAATTAAATCGGAAGCTGCCATAGTGAAAAGCTCTGTTCCACAAGGCACAGTATTCGCCCCCATCCTGTTCCTCGTCCTCATATCAGACATAGACAGAGATGTAATCCACAGTACCGTGTCATCCTCTGCAGATGAGACTGTCAACTATTGAGGACACGGTTAACCTCCAAGAAGATATAAACCAAGTTTTCAAATGGGCAACAGAAAACAATATGGGGTTCAATGAAGACAAATTCTATTCCGTTATGGAAAACCGGGGAAGATAATAACTAGAACTGAATATACTACAAACTCTGATCATACAATAGAGAGGAAAAATAATGTGAGGGACCTGGGAGTGGTAATGTCTGAGGATCTCACTTTCAAGGATCACGGATCACAACAGGGCCACGATCACAACTACAAAGAAAATGCTAGGATGGATAATTAGAACGTTCAGAACAAGAGAAGCCAAGCCAGTGATAATCCTTTTCAAATCATTTGTTCTCTCTAGGCTGGAATATTGCTGTACATTAACATCTCCGTTCAAGGCAGATGGAATTGCAGATCTAGAGAGTGTACAGAGAACCCTTTACTGCACATATACGTTCTATCAAACACCTTAACTACTGAGAACGCCTGGAAGCACTTGACTTGTACTCATTGGAACACAGGAGAGAGAGATATATCTACACCTGGAAAATCCTAAAAGGAATGGTCCCGAATCTGCACACAGAAATCACTCCCTACGAAAGTAAAAGACTTGGCAGGCGGTGCAAAATACCCCCAGTGAAAAGTAGGGGCGCCATTGGAACACTAAGAGAAAACACTATAAGTGTCCGGGGCCCAAGACTGTTCAATAACCTCCCACCAGCCACAAGGAGAAATACCAGTAGGCCCCTGGCTACCTTCAAGGGGGAGCTGGAGAGATAAGTCGGTGCCCGATCAGCCGGACTGTGGTTCGTACGTTGGACTACGTGCGGCCAGCAGTAACAGCCTGGTTGATCAGGCCCTGATCCACCGGGAGGCCTGGTCGTGGACCGGGCCGCGGGGGCGTTGATCCCCGGAATACTCTCCAGGTATAGGTTAGGTCATGTTCTCAGTAGTACCATACCAGTAACCAGTCACCAGTGTCACTAGTGACTCACTACCAGCCGTCTGTGTGAATCACTTGTTATTCACTGTTACAGCTGACCTTAGCATGTTTTAAACGCCGGTCACCCCTAGGAACCATCTCGTGAGGCAGTCGTAAGGATAGAGAGCAGAGAGGCAGGTCAGGTTAGGCACTTCCCATATATTACGTTTTAATTATACTCCATTATTGCCTATGTGAGTGTCCTTTACCCAATCCACGTTACCGAACCCAACGGGACAATGTGTATGATGGGCCAGGTCATTTGTGTGTTGGGTCCAGTCATGTGTGTGTGTGGAGGGTCAGGTCATCTTGTGTGTAGTTGGTTAGGTCTTGTGTGTGTGGTGGGTCAGGTAACTTGTGTGTAATGGGTTAGTCCTGACGTGTAGTGGGTTAGTCCTGATGTGTAGTCCGATAGTCCTTACGTGTTGTGTGTAGCGGGTTAGTTCTGACGTGTTGTGTGTAGTGGGTTACTCCTGACGTGTTGTGTGTAGTGGGTTACTCCTGACGTGTGGTGGGTGAGGTAACTTGTGGGTTAGTTCTCATGTTTGTCGGATCAAGTTACTTTTCTTGCCGTGGCTGGCAAATCTTCCTTGTGTTGACAATGGAGTCGTCTTCCCTCTATTCTTTAACCAGTATGGATAACAGTTTGCCGAATAGGCCGGCGATCAAACCTGGACTTAAGTACCGTCAGTGCCGGTGCCAACAGAATTGTTACTAGTACTGTACCATCATAAGCATTACTGATACCACCTGTACCAGTAGCGCCTGTATCGGTAACTACCATTTGCTAAGGTATACCTTTGAAGAGTTCGAGAGTTTCAGTATTCTTGGAGCTCGGCCATGGGCCAGGTGTAGTCAGTTTGATTTAAAGTCCATGAACTGATACACTTAATGAAAAACAAGGTTGCAGTAGGCATACTGCGAGATAAATCGACAATGAAGGATCCAAACCTGTCTGAAACAAGGAGATCCCTGGCTTGAAGAAATTAATGGGTTTCTAAAATATGTTCTTGATTAGCTGGGTTGTGGTTCCTACTACGCGGGCTCGGTACAGCGACAACTAGCAAGTAGTGACTAAGCGTCACCACCTGGCCGACGGGGGCGACGAGCCCTTGAAATTACAAGTGGTACGTTATTGCTGAAACATCCTCCATAAAAGCTGCGCTCACGCGCGCGCGCACACACACATACACACACATACCTAGTCAAGCACGTCAAGAAATTAGAGAAAGTGCAAAGGTTTGCAACAAGACTAGTCCCAGAGCTAAGGGGATTGTCCTACGAAGAAAGGTTGAGGGAAATCGGCCTGACGACACTGGAGGACAGGAGGGTCAGGGGAGACATGATAACGACATATAAAATACTGCGCGGAATAGACAAGGTGGACAAAGACGGGATGTTCCAGAGATGGGACACAGACACAAGAGGTCACAAATGGAAGTTGAAGACTCAGATGAATCAAAGGGATGTTAGGAAGTATTTCTTCAGTCATAGAGTAGTCAGGCCGTGGAATAGCCTAGAAAGTGACGTAGTGGAGGCGGGAACCATACATAGTTTTAAGGCGAGGTATGATAAAGCTCATGGGGCAGGGAGAGAGAAGACCTAGTAGTAATCAGCGAAGAGGCGGGGCCAGGAGCTATGACGACCCCTGCAACCACAAATAGGTGAGTACACACACACACACACACACACACACACACCACACACACCACACACACACACACACACACACACACACACACACACACACACACACACACACACACACACACACACCACACACACACACACACACACACACACACACACACACACACACATACACATACACACACACTACTGATCTTTGGTGATTTTAACCACAAGGAAATCGATTGGGAGAACTTGGAGCCACATGGGGGCCAAGATACATGGAGGGCTAAGATGATTGAGGTGGTACTGGAAAATTTCATGTACCAACACTTAAGGGACACTACCAGAGAGAGAGAAGAGGATGAACCAGAGAGACTGGACCTAGTATTCACCTTGAGTAACGCAGATATTGAGGACATCACATATGATAGACCCCTTGGGGCCAGCGATCATAAGGTTTTAAGCTTCGAATACACAGTAGAGTTACAAGTGGAGGGGAAAGCAGGAAGGCCAGGGCGTATGAGGCCAAACTACAAGAAAGGGGACTACGTGGGAATGAGGAACTTCCTGAACGGGGTTCAGTGGGACAGAGAACTGGCAGGGAAGCCAGTAAATGAGATGATGGAATATGTAACAACAATATGCAAGGAAGCTGAGGAGAGGTTTGTACCCAAGGGTAACAGGATAAATGAAAATGCCAGGATGAGTCCATGGTTCACCCAAAGGTGTCCGGGGCCCAAGACTGTTCAACAGCCTCCCATCAAGCATTAGGGGAATTGCCAATAAACCCCTGGCTGCCTTCAAGAGAGAGCTGGACAGATACCTAAAGTCAGTGCCGGATCAGCCGGGCTGTGGCTCGTACGTTGGACTGCGTGCGGCCAGCAGTAACAGCCTAGTTGATCAGGCCCTGATCCATCTGGAGGCCTGGTCATGGACCGGGCCGCGGGGGCGTTGATCCCCGGAATAACCTCCAGGTAACCTCCAGGTAGGTAAACACTCCATCATAAGATGTGGTCCTGGTCGCGTCAGTACATACTTCCTCCTGTGGCAAGTCCTGCTTCTGGGTGCTCTCTAGGGAGTACCTTTTCTCTCGACGTATATATTACCTGGAGTTTACCTGGAGAGAGTTCCGGGGGTCAACGCCCCCGCGGCCCGGTCTGTGACCAGGCCTCCTGGTGGATCATAGCCTGATCAACCAGGCTGTTGCTGCTGGCTGCACGCAAACCAACGTACGAGCCACAGCCGGGCTGATCAGGAACTGACTTTAGGTGCTTGTCCAGTGCCAGCTTGAAGACTGCCAGGGGTCTGTTGGTAATCCCCCTTATGTGTGCTGGGAGGCAGTTGAACAGTCTCGGGCCCCTGACACTTATTGTATGGTCTCTTAACGTGCTAGTGACACCCCTGCTTTTCATTGGGGGGATGTTGCATCGTCTGCCAAGTCTTTTGCTTTTGCAAAAGAGAGTTTATCACTATTCCTATTTTAGGGACTAAAATATTGTCGTGAGGTGGCGAGAAAAAAAAGGTTACATGCAGCCTTCATGAGCCTTGTGTGGGTGATGGCTTCAAGCCTCATTCAGCATCTAGGGGGTAGCAAGCTCGTCATTTTTATTCATTATTAGTTTTCACATGTAAGTCACATAATCTGTGTTCATTGATTGACAAATACAGGGCTCGATCACACTACAGGGAAACTGGCAAGGTTCCTTAGTGACGCTCTCGATCACTCGGTCATAAGTGCCTTTTGAACTGGTCAGCCTGGTCTTTCCAGCCCGGGCACATCACTGAGCCTTAAGCATGGACTTATTGAAATACAAATACACTTAGTTAAGTACTGCAGTTGCATCAGACTTAAATGTTGTTTATTATTCACATTGTTCACGTCAATGATGTACTTGATGACGTGGCACATCTCGCCCACTCTGACCTCTCTATACGAGTTTAATTTAAATTAATTTACACATTGATGGGCAAAGTGCGTCTCTTTTTTTTCGATTTTTTTTTAGAGTTTTATGCTAGTGGTAACTTAATTATTCACATGTTGTTGCCGTGGCAACCATGCTGACACTCTCATGCATAAATAGGCAGGAAATTGACCTCTGGTGTCCCATTTTTGGGACCAGAATGTATTCACATGGAAACCATGTCGAGCAAAGTTTTTGCAGTAATAATTGCGCATGTAAAACATCTGACACAGAACTGCACATTCTTAAGTGGAAAATTGTGTGAATTTCCCACAGTGTTTTTAATTCTTTTTGCTATATATGTATTTCTTTTTCCTGTTACGTAAGATTATTTTGTGTCAACACGTGGTGGTGGTGGTGGTAGTCGTGGTGGCGGCGGTAGTGGTTATTGGTGGTGGTTGTCGTACTCAGTCGTTGGGGTGGTGGTCGTCGTGGTAGCCGTCACGAAACGCTACGAGACTTGAGGTCAGGGCTGACCTCGTCTAACAAAAACAGTAAGAACAACAGCAGCAACACTGGTAATCGGGATAATGTCATGATCAACTGTTGAGAGCTGCGAGCGATACTTTAATATGTCAAAACAGTCTGGAAACAAGGCACTTGAACTCAAGTAATGATTCCTGACGTAATGTTCATGTGGCAATGTCTTCCAGTGTGGTACGAGTACGCTAACACCTTAATATTAATGCATAATCTTTACTATTTTTCTTTACTCATAAGAGCCAGGACACACCTACTGAAGTATATGTAGTTAGTGATGTATCCTATTATCCACTGCTACACACTCATCACAGAAACCTTTCGTTACTACGATGTTTCACTCACTGGTGGCTGTCAAGTACAATACGTGGAACATATAAAAACTGTATATAAAGCTAATGGAGCAGGTGAAGTACTGGCAGGTCAGGTCAGGTACCGTAACAGACGAGGTCAGGTAATGCCTGGCAGGGGTCAGGCTAAGGGGTCAGGTCGTGGCATTTGGTGTTTATTATGTTGACACAACATTATCTGTGCAGTGGGTTTAGACAATATATATATATATATATATATATATATATATATATATATATAATATATATATATATATAAAATATATATATATATATATATATATATATATATATATATATATATATATATATAGATCCTTCGTATGTGCAGCAGTGAATTCCTAGATGTTCTGATCAGTCAGGCTATTGATATCTACATTTAATGCAAGGTAGATACCACAGCCTGGCTGATCAGGAGCTGCTCTAACTCCAGGAACATATTAATCGTATCACTACACAAAGTCACATTTACTAAGTGTGACTTTGTAAATGGTCCAAGTCGGACCGAGGCGTCGTCGTGGGCTCCTCTCTTCTATGTGCGGGTTGTCTGTGTGCATTTTCCCACATCTTGGAATGTATTAATATTTCTACAAAAAATAAAAATAGATCAATTTTGTACACTGCGTCTTAAGAGAGTGATTTTAACACGATATTGCTGCACGTCCATCAGCGCTCTGTCTCCTCATGGTAAAATTTAAAGTAAACAATACACTGGTAGTATTGGCATCCATCTGTCTCTGTGTCTCTGTCTGTCTCTGTCTTTCTGTCTTTCTGTCTCTGTCTCTGTCTCTGTCTCTGTCTCTCTCTCTCTCTCTCTCTCTTTCTCTTTCTCACTCTCTCATAATGTATATCTAGAATATTTAGAAAACGTACATCCTTCCTTAACTCAGGCTGGACAGTATGGTTTGACTGCGTCGACGATATATCGACATGTTGAGTCTTGCACCAGAGTCTGCCATCATACACAAGGGCCATTACCAATAGAACCCCAGCTGTCTTAAAGTGGGAACGTGATAAGTTCCAGTGGGGGCGTACGTTGGCCTGTGTACGACTGGCACCAATAATCTGGTCGATCAAGTCAGCGACCAGGAGGCCTGATCTGGGACGGCGATTCCCCGAAACCACCTCAAAGTAGCCCACTACCAACGATAGGCCTACCACCCTGCTAGGTACCAGACACTACCACCCTGCTAGGCACCAGACACTACCTGCGAGATATACATAAAATTGTGAAAGACCTGGACAAGACTCACATTGTGGTGAGAAGTGGTGTACCTTGAGTAACAAGTTAGTTGTACCAATCCGTACCATCTTGTCAGCTGTACCAAGACTGTACCATCTTGTCAGCTGTACCAAGACTATACCCCTCCCCCCACACGCTCGCTCACTCACGGGTATTACGTCGGGGGGGGGGGGGTTAACAAGATAAATAGCTCACAAAACCACTCTTTTTACTTGATATTTAACAAAGAAGTGTTTTTATAAGAATTTCAGAAATATTAGGACTGAGCGAAACGTCGTCAGTAATTTCCTCTATTAACTACGAGTTACTGTGAAGAGACCTTATCTGGCACCTCTGAACTACCCAGTACAATGTGACTAAACCATACCCCCGGCCGGGATTGAACCCGCGGTCATAGTCTCAAAACTCCAGCCCGTCGCGTTAGCCACTAGACCAGCTAGCCACAATAAGATTCATCCAACTAGGTATATTTCTACACCATAGGAAGGTTAGCACAGGCACCTCTGTGACCACAAATGCAAGTTTTTACAGACGAATCTCCAGCTAGCGTGGCCGTGACGAACTCTAGCTCAAGTCCCTTCACTGCCGTCAACATGACTTAAGAAATCGTAATGACACGATTGCAAATAAACCATACCCCCGGCCGGGATTGAGGTGCCTGTGCTAACCTTCCTATGGTGTAGAAATATACCTAGTTGGATGAATCTTATTGTGGCTAGCTGGTCTAGTGGCTAACGCGACGGGCTGGAGTTTTGAGACTCTATGACCGCGGGTTCAATCCATGCCGGGGGTATGGTTTATTTGCAATCGTGTCATTACGATTTCTTAAGTCACAATGTGACTGTGTGGACACACTGCATCTCCTCAGATACAGGAAGACTGAAGAACTCAGTGAGTACTGGACACATCTCAGGCGCACCATATCATAGAAAGAAAATAAAAAGGCACAATAAAGTAAACAAACCATACCACGGACGGGGATAGAACCCGCGATCAGAGAGTCGCGGGTTTTATCCCCGTCCGTGGTATGGTTTGTTTGCAATCGTGTCATTACGATTTCGTGAGGCACAATACTGTGACTGGAACAATACACAATAACCCGCACTTAGGAGAAAGAAACTTGTGACGACGTTTCGGTCCAACATGGACCATTAACTAGTCACACTACTTATTGGTCCAAGTCGGACCGAAACGTCGTCATTAGTTTCTTTCTGGTATATGCGTGTTATATGTGTATAGAAAGAAAGGTAAGAAAAAACAATGAATATAATAATATCAGATGACCAGAGAAGTTAGTAACGTGAAGGAAGTTAGTAACATGAAGGAAGTTAGTAACGTGAAGGAAGTTAGTAACATGAAGGAAGTTAGTAACGTGAAGGAAGTTAGTAACATGAAGGAAGTTAGTAACATGAAGGAAGTTAGTAACATGAAGGAAGTTAGTAACGTGAAGGAAGTTAGTAACATGAAGGAAGTTAGTAACATGAAGGAAGTTAGTAACATGAAGGAAGTTAGTAACGTGAAGGAAGTTAGTAACATGAAGGAAGTTAGTAACATGAAGGAAGTTAGTAACATGAAGGAAGTTAGTAACATGAAGGAAGTTAGTAACATGAAGGAAGTTAGTAACGTGAAGGAAGTTAGTAACATGAAGGAAGTTAGTAACGTGAAGGAAGTTAGTAACGTGAAGGAAGTTAGTAACATGAAGGAAGTTAGTAACATGAAGGAAGTTAGTAACGTGAAGGAAGTTAGTAACATGAAGGAAGTTAGTAACATGAAGGAAGTTAGTAACATGAAGGAAGTTAGTAACATGAAGGAAGTTAGTAACATGAAGGAAGTTAGTAACGTGAAGGAAGTTAGTAACATGAAGGAAGTTAGTAACGTGAAGGAAGTTAGTAACGTGAAGGAAGTTAGTAACATGAAGGAAGTTAGTAACATGAAGGAAGTTAGTAACATGAAGGAAGTTAGTAATATGAAGGAAGTTAGTAACATGAAGGAAGTTATTAACGTGAAGGAAGTTAGTAACATGAAGGAAGTTAGTAACGTGAAGGAAGTTAGTAACATGAAGGAAGTTAGTAACGTGAAGGAAGTTAGTAACGTGAAGGAAGTTAGTAACGTGAAGGAAGTTAGTAACATGAAGTTAGTAACGTGAAGGAAGTTAGTAACATGAAGGAAGTTAGTAACGTGAAGGAAGTTAGTAACATGAAGGAAGTTAGTAACATGAAGGAAGTTAGTAACATGAAGGAAGTTAGTAACGTGAAGGAAGTTAGTAACGTGAAGGAAGTTAGTAACATGAAGGAAGTAACATGAAGGAAGTTAGTAACGTGAAGGAAGTTAGTAACGTGAAGGAAGTTAGTAACGTGAAGGAAGTTAGTAACGTGAAGGAAGTTAGTAACATGAAGGAAGTTAGTAACGTGAAGGAAGTTAGTAACGTGAAGGAAGTTATTAACATGAAGGAAGTTAGTAACGTGAAGGAAGTTAGTAACGTGAAGGAAGTTAGTAACATGAAGGAAGTTAGTAACATGAAGGAAGTTAGTAACATGAAGGAAGTTAGTAACGTGAAGGAAGTTAGTAACGTGAAGGAAGTTAGTAACGTGAAGGAAGTTAGTAACGTGAAGGAAGTTAGTAACGTGAAGGAAGTTAGTAACGTGAAGGAAGTTAGTAACGTGAAGGAAGTTAGTAACGTGAAGGAAGTTAGTAACGTGAAGGAAGTTAGTAACGTGAAGGAAGTTAGTAACGTGAAGGAAGTTAGTAACGTGAAGGAAGTTAGTAACGTGAAGGAAGTTAGTAACGTGAAGGAAGTTAGTAACGTGAAGGAAGTTAGTAACGTGAAGGAAGTTAGTAACATGAAGGAAGTTAGTAACGTGAAGGAAGTTAGTAACGTGAAGGAAGTTAGTAACGTGAAGGAAGTTAGTAACGTGAAGGAAGTTAGTAACGTGAAGGAAGTTAGTAACGTGAAGGAAGTTAGTAACATGAAGGAAGTTAGTAACGTGAAGGAAGTTAGTAACATGAAGGAAGTTAGTAACGTGAAGGAAGTTAGTAACGTGAAGGAAGTTAGTAACATGAAGGAAGTTAGTAACGTGAAGAAAGTTAGTAACATGAAGGAAGTTAGTAACGTGAAGGAAGTTAGTAACGTGAAGGAAGTTAGTAACGTGAAGGAAGTTAGTAACGTGAAGGAAGTTAGTAACATGAAGGAAGTTAGTAACGTGAAGGAAGTTAGTAACGTGAAGGAAGTTAGTAACGTGAAGGAAGTTAGTAACGTGAAGGAAGTTAGAAACATGAAGGAAGTTAGTAACGTGAAGGAAGTTAGTAACGTGAAGGAAGTTAGTAACGTGAAGGAAGTTAGTAACGTGAAGGAAGTTAGTAACGTGAAGGAAGTTAGTAACATGAAGGAAGTTAGTAACGTGAAGGAAGTTAGAAACGTGAAGGAAGTTAGTAACGTGAAGGAAGTTAGTAACGTGAAGGAAGTTAGTAACGTGAAGGAAGTTAGTAACGTGAAGGAAGTTAGTAACGTGAAGGAAGTTAGTAACATGAAGGAAGTTAGTAACATGAAGGAAGTTAGTAACATGAAGGAAGTTAGTAACGTGAAGGAAGTTAGTAACGTGAAGGTCACGAATATGACAGCTCTCTCATAACCTTACACTCTAGTGTTCTCCAGTCACAGCGTCACTTAACGTCACTTTCTAGTGTTCTCCAGTCACAGCGTCACTTAACGTCACTTTCTAGTGTTCTCCAGTCACAGCGTCACTTAACGTCACTTACTCTCTAGTGTTCTCCAGTCACTTAACGTCACTTACTCTAGTGTTCTCCAGTCACAGCGTCACTTAACGTCACTTTCTAGTGTTCTCCAGTCACAGCGTCACTTAACTTCACTTACTCTCTAGTGTTCTCCAGTCACAGCGTCACTTAACGTCACTTACTCTAGTGTTCTCCAGTCACAGCGTCGCTTAACGTCACTTACTCTCTAGTTTTCTCTAGTCACAGCGTCACTTAACGTCACTTTCTAGTGTTCTCCAGTCACAGCGTCACTTAACGTCACTTAAACTCTAGTGTTCTCCAGTCACAGCGTCACTTAACGTCACTTACACTTTCAAAACTCATGTTGATTTATTTTGTGTTAGGTTAGTTATTTAATCATAACTAAAAAATTGACTACACGTCTGGCAGCACTGATCTGAGCAGCTCCAGGCAACGTCGCAATCTGTACGAGTATCTCTCCTGGTTTGAGGATGCGCTGACCTGTGTTCAACGTGTCCTCATATTACTGGCCCATGACCGGGCTCTGGCAGTTGAAAAACTCTAGGAACTCATCAGAGGTATATCATCTTTTGAAGACTCTTGTTGCAAGACACTTTACCAAGATATTATTATTAAGAGGTGAAGAATCCTCTTATTATTCATGTATGTGATAGTAGTGGTGGTGATGGTGGATGATAGTAGTGGTGGTGATGGTGGATGATAGTAGTGGTGGTGATGGTGGATGATAGTAGTAGTGGTGGTGATGGTGGATGATAGTAGTGGTGGTGATGGTGGATGATAGTAGTAGTGGTGGTGGATGATAGTAGTGGTGGTGATGGTGGATGATAGTAGTAGTGGTGGTGGTGGATGATAGTAGTGGTGGTGATGGTGGATGATAGTAGTAGTGGTGATGGTGGATGATAGTAGTGGTGGTGATGGTGGATGATAGTAGTAGTGGTGATGGTGGATGATAGTAGTGGTGGTGATGGTGGATGATAGTAGTAGTGGTGATGGTGGATGATAGTAGTAGTGGTGGTGGATGATAGTAGTGGTGGTGATGGTGGATGATAGTAGTGGTGGTGGTGGATGATAGTAGTGGTGGTGATGGTGGATGATAGTAGTGGTGGTGATGGTGGATGATAGTAGTAGTGGTGGTGGATGATAGTGGTGGTGATGGTGGATGATAGTAGTGGTGGTGATGGTGGATGATAGTAGTGGTGGTGATGGTGGATGATAGTAGTAGTGGTGGTGGATGATAGTAGTGGTGATGGTGGATGATAGTAGTGGTGGTGATGGTGGATGATAGTAGTGGTGGTGATGGTGGATGATAGTAGTGGTGATGGTGGATGATAGTAGTGGTGGTGATGGTGGATGATAGTAGTGGTGGTGATGGTGGATGATAGTAGTGGTGGTGATGGTGGATGATAGTAGTGGTGGTGATGGTGGATGATAGTAGTGGTGGTGATGGTGGATGATAGTAGTGGTGGTGATGGTGGATGATAGTGGTGGTGGTGGATGATAGTGGTGGTGATGGTGGATGGAGTACTTGTGGTGATGGTGATGGAGGAGTGTGATAGTCTTGAGTGGTGGTGGTATTAATAGTGGTTGGAGTCTGTAAGTGTCGAATGGTTGTAGCGTATAGTGGTAGTTGTGGTGGATGGTGGTGGTAGAGGAAGGTGGTATTAGTGGATGTGATGGTGGCGAGGGATTGTGGTGGTAGTGATAGTGTCGGATATTGCTGGTGTTGGGTGTTTGTCTTGGATGGTGGTGGTAGTGATAGTGTCGGATATTGCTGGTGTTGGGTGTTTGTCTTGGATGGTGGTGGTAGTGATAGTGTCGGATATTGCTGGTGTTGGGTGTTTGTCTTGGATGGTGGTGGTAGTGATAGTGTCGGATATTGCTGGTGTTGGGTGTTTGTCTTGGATGGTGGTGGTAGTGATAGTGTCGGATATTGCTGGTGTTGGGTGTTTGTCTTGGATGGTGGTGGTAGTGCTTGTGATGACTGGCTCTTCGCTGACACTTAATGCGAGAGATAAGGTAGTAACTGTCTTCTCAGGCGCTCATAACTGCTGTGAAGGTCTTCTGGGCCCTCATGGCTGGTACCTTGTGGGCTCTCATGGTTGGTACCTTGTGGGCCCCTCATGTCTTTTACCTTGTGGGCCCTGGACTGGAGGCGCAGCCAGTGGCCACCCATGGCCCTCCAGAATTACAACTACTGATGCCAATAACAAAATCTCCCCAACAAACACAGAATACAACCTCGTTCATATTTGCTAATATACAGGGCCTTAAGCCATCCACCAACAACAAAATACCTTTTATCAGTGGACTTCTAGTGGAGTCTAATGCAATGTTTGCAGCCTTCACAGAGACACAAAAGATCACTTTGACAGTGAAATATGGATAAGTGGTTACAACCTTTTTAGATGCGACAGAAAAAACAGGCAACAAGGGGGGGTTGGCCTGTATGTCAAAGAGTCCCTTATCTGCACGGAGTTGCTGAACACCACAAATGAGGTAGTTGAAGTTCTATCAATAAAGATCGAGAACCAAAACCTAGTCATTGTGGTTGTATACAAGCCACCAGATGCAACCACACAACAGTTCAAGGAACAGCTACTGAAAATCGATTACTGTTTGGAAAACCTTCCAGTTCCATCCCCAAACATCTTACTGCTTGGTGATTTCAACCTAAGGCATACAAAATGGAAGAATGTAGCAAATAATGTTATAGCTGAAATAATCCCCAGAGGCAGCGCAGATGAAAGGTCACACACACATGAGCTACTAAGTCTCTGCGAAAAACACACCTTAAGCCAGCAGTTAGTGGAGCCAACAAGACTAGAAAACACACTTGACCTTCACAAATAATGAGGATCTGATAAGAGACATAAGAATATCAAAAACAACTAATTCCGATCACAATCTAATCGAAGTCCAGACGTACATGCATAGGGGTCCTGAACAGCAGAATGCATGTACCTGTGAAGGTGTCTTCACAAAATACAATTTCAACAAGAACATCAACTGGGACCAGGTAAACCATGTCCTAAACGAAACATGTTGGGAAGATGTCTTAAATGACATGGATCCAAACCAGTGCCTTGAAAGGATCAACTTCCTGGTAGCCGAAGCATGTTCTAGGCATATTCCCGTAAGAAAGAAGAAGAGCAGGAGTAAACTGGAGAGAAAAAGACGCTCCCTCTACAGAAGACGACGAAGAGTCACTGAGCTCCTCAGGAGTGCTAGAATATCTGATACACGAAAGGAGGCACTGACCAGGGAAGTGGAAACTATCGAACTTAAGCTAAATGACTCTTACAGGAACCAGGAGAGGCAGGAGGAGCTTAAAGCTATTAGTGAAATTGAAAGAAATTCAAAATATTTCTTTTCATATGCCAAAAACAAGGCAAATACCACATCTAGTATCGGGCCCTTACTCAGACAGGATGGGACTTACACAGATGACAACAAGGAAATGAGTGAAATATTGAAATCCCAGTACGACTCTGTGTTTAGTGAACCACTAATCGGTCTGAGGATCGACGACCCAAATGATTTCTTCATGAATGAGCCTCAAAACTCCATAAATGTATGCCAGATTTCCGACATTACCCTAACTCCGATAGATTTCGAAAAAGCCATTGACAACATGCCTATGCACTCAGCCCCGGGCCCAGACTCGTGGAACTCTGTTTTCATTAAGAACTGCAAGAAACCCCTCTCGCATGCCCTAAGTACACTATGGAGGAGGAGCTTGGACATGGGTGAAATTCCAGTCACTTAAAATAACGGATATAGCCCCACTCCATAAAGGTGGCAGCAAAGCATTAGCTAAGAACTATAGACCAATAGCTCTGACGTCCCACATCATAAAAATCTTTGAAAGAGTGCTAAGAAGCAGGATTGCAAATCACCTGGATTCCCAAAATCTGCACAATCCAGGGCAACATGGGTTCAGGGCAGGTCGCTCCTGCCTCTCAACTACTGGATCACTATGACATGGCCTTGGATGCACTGGAAGAAAATCAGAATGCAGATGTAATATGCACAGACTTTGCAAAAGCATTTGACAAATGCGATCATGGCGTAATAGCCCATAAAATACGTGCTAAAGGAATAACTGGGAAAGTGGGGAGATGGATCTTCAACTTCCTAACAAATCGAACACAAAGAGTAGTGGTCAACAGAGTTAAATCGGAGGCTGCCATAGTGAAGAGCTCTGTTTCACAAGGCACAGTACTCGCCCCCATCTTATTCCTTATCCTCATATCAGACATAAACAGAGATATACACCACAGCACCGTATCATCCTTTGCGGATGATACTAGGATCTGCACGAGGCTGTCATCTGCTGAGGACGCGGTTAACCTCCAAGAAGATATAAACAAAGTTTTCCAGTGGGCAACGGTAAACAATATGATGTTCAATGAGGACAAATTCCAACTACTCCGTTATGGAAAACTGGAGGAGATAATAACTAGAACAGAGTATACTACTGACTCCGGCCATACAATAGAGCGGAAAAATAATGTAAGGGACCTGGGAGTAGTAATGTCTGAGGATCTCACTTTCAAGGATCACAACAGTGCCACGATCGCACGTGCAAAGAAAATGATAGGATGGATAATGAGAACTTTCAAAATGAGAGATGCCAAGCCCATGATGATCCTTTTCAAATCACTTGTTCTCTCTAGGCTGGAATACTGCTGTACATTAACATCTCCATTCAAAGCAGGTGAAATCGCAGATCTAGAGAGTGTACAGAGATCCTTTACTGCACGTATAAGTTCTGTCAAGCACCTTAACTACTGGGAACGCTTGGAAGCACTTGACTTGTACTCGTTGGAACGCAGGAGGGAGAGATATATCATAATCTACACTTGGAAAATCCTGGAAGGAATGGTCCCAAATCTGCACACAGAAATCACTCCCTACGAAAGTAAAAGACTGGGCAAGCGATGCAAAATGCCCCCAATAAAAAGTAGGGGCGCCATTGGTACACTAAGGGAAAACACCATAAGTGTCCGGGGCCCAAAACTGTTCAACAGCCTCCCATTAAGCATTAGGGGAATTGCCAATAAACCCCTGGCTGCCTTCAAGAGAGAGCTGGACAGATACCTAAAGTCAGTGCCGGATCAGCCGGGCTGTGGCTCGTACGTTGGACTGCGTGCGGCCAGCAGTAACAGCCTAATTGATCAGGCCCTGATCCATCGGGAGGCCTGGTCATGGACCGGGCCGCGGGGGCGTTGATCCCCGGAATAACCTCCAGGTAACCCTCATGGCTGGTACCTTGTGGATACTCATGGCTGGTACCTTGTGGATACTCATGGCTGGTACCTTATGGACACTCATGGCTGGTACCTTGTGGATACTCATGGCTGGTACCTTGTGGACACTCATGGCTGGTACCTTGTGGATACTCATGGCTGGTACCTTGTGGACACTCATGGCTGGTACCTTGTGGATACTCATGGCTGGTACCTTGTGGACACTCATGGCTGGTACCTTGTGGACATTCTTCTTCTTGATTCGCCGGTATTCTCCCGGCTCCGGCCTTTTCTCCTGGCTGGTACATTGTGGATACTTATGGCTGGTACCTTGTGGATACTCATGGCTGGTACCTTGTGGATACTCATGGCTGGTACCTTGTGGACACTCATGGCTGGTACTTTGTGGATATTCATGGCTGGTACCTTGACGCTCATGGCTGGTACCTTGTTGACACTCATGGCTGGTACGCTATGGGCCCTCATGACTGGTGCCTTATGGGCCCCACATTAATAAGTGAGCTTGCGCGCAGTCATAATTCATGTGGCAGCATGGTACAGGCAGCCTCATACTAGCGTCCATACTGGACACTTTAATTGTGAGAGATCCTCTGTCATCCCTAATTGCTTTTTCCTCCATAAAACATGACTTTAATGGCCTTGTCTGAAGCCAGACACAAGGCCAGTAAAATTATATCTCTCTCATTGAGTGAGAGTCTGTTTCGTGTGGATTCTCTCTTTACGTTGGCCTTGGAATGCACAAATACAACCGCTTATTAGATTTAGATTTTGCCGTCGAAGCTGATAGTTTATTGTGCACCCCATATCCACCCCGTGGAGGGTACCACAAGAGCATGGATACGTAAAATGCCTAGAAAATATGCCCCAAAAGGGTTAAACGGTCTACATCTGGATTTATATCTACAATTGTCTTACATGTTGCTACCAAATTTAGGATATTTGCTTAATATGTCTGGTATCTTATATTCATTAATAAGATACCTTGATAGCTCACATAGGTTATTATACTATATATATATTCCTCAATAAATGGACAGTGAAGCACCTGGTGTTCAAGAAAGTGAGCATAAGGTTGACCACATACTTTGCATTTAGTCTGAGTATCGTCTGTGTCAGCCAAACTCCCAGAAGTACTGGTGACCAAGCCTTAGCCTGACTACTACACCATTCAGTCTGTTGACATTGCAAGTTGCTCCGAAAATATGTTCAGATCCACTCAGGCTTCTAACTACCTTCCTTTGACATTCAAAATATTTGGTATTCAAAAACATCACTAACAATGTAGCGTCGTTTTTTTTTTTCCAAGTCAACGAACTCCACGAGAGTGACTCGGTAAGCAGCACCCAGTGATTCACTTTAGTGTTCGACCGCCTTCAATTCAATTCAAAGTTTATTCTCTATAAGGATTACAATGCTGAGTTCACAGAATTTGGTTATTGTGTGGTTTACATGTAGTAAAATAATGATTACAGAGTGTACCACTAGAACACCTAGCATGGCTAGGCATTTCGGGCAGACTTAGTTTAATTCTTCATTTTAAAATATTACAAATTATGAGGTAAGTTGGTATTATGGCTAAGTGACTAAATACTAGTTTGTGAGTTTAGCAATGTGAATGCTTTTGTTTTGGCACAGTACATAGTTTCAGTATTGGAGTATCACAGGATTCATTATTTTAAGATTGAGATTAATATTTCTGTTTATGGTCAAATGGGTGAGTGAGTGTAAGTGTGAACCACCAGGTGGTATTCGTGTAGTTAGTTGATGGGGTGTATCAGGGAGATAAGATGTTTTCTAATGGTAGTTTTGAAGGTGATGAATGTGTCTGCAGTTCTAGAGTTCTCAGGTAGGGTGTTCTAGATTTTAGGGCCTTTGACATACATTGAATATTTGTAAAGGTTTAGTCGGACACGGGGAATGTCGTAGAGATGTTTGTGTCTGGTGTTATGCCTGTGGGTTCTGTCACAACTATCAAGAAAGCGTTTTAGGTCAAGGTTGATAATGGAGTTTAAGGTCCTGTAGATGTAGATTGCACAGTAGTAAGTGTGGATGTACTGAACAGGGAGTAAGTTTAGATCTATGAAGAGTGGGGGGGGGGGGTGTTGCCAGGGATGGGATTTAGTGATTATTCTTACTGCAGCTTTTTGTTGGGTTATTGGCTTTAGGTGTGTTGCTGCAGTTGATCCCCAAGCACAAATAGCATAGGTGAGGTATGGATAAATAAGTGAGTGGTATAGTGTGAGAAGGGCATTTTGCGGCACGTAGTATCGTATCTTGGAGAGGATCCCAACCGTTTTGGATACTTTTTTGGTTATGTGTTGGATATGGGTGCTGAAATTCAGGTTGTTGTCAAGGTATAGGCCTAGGAATTTGCCCTCATTATGTCTGGTAATTAGAGTGTTGTCGATCTTAATGTTAATTTGTGCATCTCCTGCTCTGCTACCAAACATAATATAGTAGGTTTTGTCAGTGTTAAGCGTAAGTTTATTGGCTGTCATCCAAGTCGATATTTTGATCAGCTCCTCGTTAACAAAGGTGTTGAGGGTGGCAAGATTAGGGTGAGAGATGACATAAGTCGTGTTGTCAGCAAAGAGAATGGGTTTCAGGTGTTGGGATACGTTTGGAAGATCATTGATGTATATGAGGAAGAGCAGGGGACCAAGGACACTTCCCTGCGGAACTCCAGTATCAAGTGGCCGTGTTGTTGATGCTGTGTCTTTAATAGTGACATACTGATACCTATTAGTAAGGTAAGATTTGAAATAAGCAAGCGCATGGCCTCTTATACCGTAATGGTCAAGTTTGTGGAGTAGGATGTCGTGGTCTACTGTGTCAAAAGCTTTTCTTAGGTCAATAAAAATTCCTAGTGGATATTCCTTATTTTCCAATGCTGTGTAAAGCAGATCTAGCATTTTTATGATTGCATCATTAGTGCTTTTATTTTTCCTGAATCCAAATTGGCAGGGGTTGAGTATGTTTTGTGCCGTTATAAATGAATATAGTCTCCTGTGCACGAGTTTCTCAAAGATTTTGGATAGCAATGGTAAGTTTGATATTGGTCTATAGTTGTTTAAGTCTGTAGAGTCACCACCTTTATGTATTGGTGTAACCCTTGCCATCTTGAGTAGTTTCGGGAAGGTGCTAGTTTCTAGTGACCTGTTAAAAAGTAATGAAATAGCATGCGAAAGGACATGGGCTGCTCGCTTGTACAGTAATGGTGGGACATGAGACAGATTCCCTGAGTTATTTTTAAGTGACTTAATAATCTCGGTGACTTCCGTGGGCTCAGTTGGTGCAAGATAGAAGGAATTTGGGAAATTCCCATCTAGGTAGTCCCCGGCATAGGCATTGGTATGTGGGATTTTATTGGCGAGATTAGATCCTATGGTTGAGAAGAAGTCGTTTATCTTGTTAGCTGTGTCAGTGGGATGTAGTGGTGTTTCATTAGGTTTAGTTAGGACAATATTCTTGTTTTTTTTCAGTTTGTGGGTCCCTAGAATCTGAGAGAGTGTTTTCCAGGTCTTTATATCTCCTCTTGTGTCTGTGAATCTACTGGAGTAGTATAGTTGTTTGGCTTTCTTTATTACTTTGGTGAGAACTGATGAATAGTGTTTAAGAATATCTTTGTGTATTAAGCCCTGTCTATATTGCTTTTCATATTGGTGTTTCTTGTCAATGGATTTCAGAATGGTGCTGGTTAGCCATGGGCAATCAAGCCGTTTGTTTGTGATCTGTTTCGTTTTTATAGGACAATGTTTGTTGTATAGTCTAAGTAATTTGTTAAAAAAATGTCTGTTCAGTCATCAATACCATTGGCCTTGGAGAATTCTGTAGGCCAGTCAACAGTCTCTAGGTCAGCTGTGAACTTCCTTATTGGGGCCTCGTCATGGAGTCTAAATGAGACTTTGTTGTATTCAAGTGGTGGTTTACTAATGTTTGTCAGGCGGAAGATAGGGTAGTGGTCTGTAGTGCTATCTGTGATTATCCCTGATTTAAGGGGGGCTAGTATATTGGTCCATATGTGGTCTATTATGGTTGCACTTGTCTCAGTGAGCCTGGTTGGTTTAGTTATTGTTGGTATGAGAAGTGTGTTGTTCATATTGTTGATGAAATCAGTTACAGGCTGATCATCCAGTATGCCAAGGTTGATGTTGAAGTCTCCAGCTAAGAGAAGGTGGTGCTTATTCATTTGTCTGTTTGTTATTAGTGACTTTAATTTCTCACTGAAATTTGGGATGTTTGTGTGAGGTATCCGGTAAATGGCTCCAGTATTGTTTATCATACACACACAACGCATATTTTTTTTTTTTTGAGCACAGGTTGTTGGTTACTAGATGGGAGCAGCGATGCTGCCAGCCATCACAACTACATTAACACACGACCGTAATAACGAGCTCATTACCTAATACACCTGAATAAGTAGTCTTAAAGAATCTTCGGGAAAGTAGCGTACAAATTATTATTATTATTATTATTATATTATTATAAGACCTTTGATCTCTCTTTGATATGTTTCGAGAATATTTCTACTCCCGGAGCCCGGCTACGGGCCAGGCTCGTCTGGTGCTAGCCTGATTAATCAGGCTGTTGCTGCTGGAGGTCCACTGCCCTTCATGTCCATCACAGCCTGGTTGATCTGGTACCTGGTGAAGATACTTGTCCAGTTTCCTCTTGAAGACTTCTACACTTTTTCCAGAAGTGTTTCTGATATCTTCTGATAAAATGTTGAATAATCTGGGGCTACGAATGTTGATACAGTGTTCCCTTATTGTGCTCACCGCACCCCTACTTTTCACTGGGTTTATTTTGCACTTTTCCCATATATCTCGCCCCAGTATGTTATGACAACGTGCAGATTTGGGACCAGGCCCTCGAGTACTCTACAGGTATACTGTTATCATGTATCTCTTTCTCCTCTTCGTTAGGTACACATTTAACAGTTTGAGGTGTTCCCAGTAATTTAAATGCTTTACAGGCTCTATGAGGGCAGTAAAGGATCTCTATATTTGTTCCAGCTCTGATATTTCTTCAGCCCTGAGCGGGGCCGTCAGTACTGAGCAATATTCCAGATGAGGGAGCACTAGCGATTTGAAAAGTGTCACCATCGGCATTATTTCCCTTGTTTTGGAAGTTCTCATTACCCACCCCGTCATCCTCCTGGCTGTCGTGGCCTTTGTTTTATTGTGTTCTTTGAAAAAAAGGTCAGCTGACATAATTATTCCCAAGCCTTTCACGAATTCCTTTCGTTCTATTTGACGATCCTCTGGAGTTTTGTATACAGTGTTCCTTCTGAGTTCATCATTCTTTCTATACCTAAACAGTTAGACCTTATCACCATTGAACGTCATATTCAGTATTATTATTATTGTTAATTTTCATAGAGAAGCGCCAAAACCGTAGGGGTCATACAGCGTTTGGGGAATGGGAGTCAGGTTTAATCCAAGGAGAGGGAGATCAGGCTTAATTTTTTGAATGAAGTCTCTCACCTTCGTGAAGGATCCTCCCTTGAGAGGGTAATGGAGAGAAGATAGTTGAGAGTGTGTTCTAGACAGTGTTCAGTTAACATGATGGTTGACAGAGTGGTATAGTGTGTGTGTGTGTGTGTGTGTGTGTGTGTGTGTGTGTGTGTGTGTGTGTGTGTGTGTGTGTGTGTGTGTGTGTGTACTCACTAATAGTATTCGTCTAATTGTGGTTGCATGGGTCGAGTAATAGCTCCTGGCCTCACTTCTTCACTGGTCGCTACTAGGCCCACTCTCTTCCTGCTCTACGAGCGTTGTCATACCTCTTCTTAAAGCTATGTATGAATCCTGCCTCCAGTACATAACTCTCCAGATTGTTCCAGTTCCTGACAATTCTGTAGCTGAAGAAATACTTCCTAACACCCCTGTGACTTATCAGCTTCCACTTGTGACCCCTTGTTGTGTCACATCTCTAAAACATTGTCTCTATCTACCCTGCCAGTTCCTCTCAATATTTTATGTTGTTATCATGTCTCACCTATCCCTCCTGTCTGCCAGTGTTGTCAGGTTCAGTTCCCTTAACCTCTCTCCTCGTAGGACAAACCCCTCAGTTCTGGGACTAGTCTTGTTGCACTTTCCCAGATTTCTTGACGTGTTTGACCAGGTGTGGGTTCCATACTGATGCTGCATATTCCAATATGGGTCTGACGTACACTGTGTACTGTCGTGAATGACTCCTTAGATGTGTGTGTGTGTGTGTGTGTACTCACCTAGTTGTACTCACCTAGTTGAGGTTGCGGGGGTCGAGTCCGAGCTCCTGGCCCCGCCTCTTCACTGATCGCTACTAGGTCCCTCTCCCTGAGCCGTGAGCTTTATCATACCTCTGCTTAAAGCTATGTATGGATCCTGCCTCCACTACATCGCTTCCCAAACTATTCCACTTACTGACTACTCTGTGGCTGAAGAAATACTTCCTAACATCCCTGTGATTCATCTGTGTCTTCAGCTTCCAACTGTGTCCCCTTGTTACTGTATCCAATCTCTGGAACATCCTGTCTTTGTCCACCTTGTCAATTCCTCTCAGTATTTTGTATGTCGTTATCATGTCCCCCCTATCTCTCCTGTCCTCCAGTGTCGTCAGGTTGATTTCCCTTAACCTCTCCTCGTCGGACATACCTCTTAGCTCTGGGACTAGTCTTGTTGCAAACCTTTGCACTTTCTCTAGTTTCTTCACGTGCTTGGCTAGGTGTGGGTTCCAAACTGGTGCCGCATACTCCAATATGGGCCTAACGTACACGGTGTACAGGGTCCTGAATGATTCCTTATTAAGATGTCGGAATGCTGTTCTGAGGTTTGCTAGGCGCCCATATGCTGCAGCAGTTATTTGGTTGATGTGCGCTTCAGGAGATGTGCCTGGTGTTATACTCACCCCAAGATCTTTTTCCTTGAGTGAGGTTTGTAGTCTCTGGCCCCCTAGACTGTACTCCGTCTGCGGTCTTCTTTGCCCTTCCCCAATCTTCATGACTTGGCACTTGGTGGGATTGAACTCCAGGAGCCAATTGCTGGACCAGGTCTGCAGCCTGTCCAGATCCCTTTGTAGTTCTGCCTGGTCTTCGATCGAGTGAATTCTTCTTATCAACTTCACGTCATCTGCAAACAGGGACACCTCAGAGTCTATTCCTTCCGTCATGTCGTTCACAAATACCAGAAACAGCACTGGTCCTAGGACTGATCCCTGCGGGACCCCGCTGGTCACAGGTGCCCACTCTGACACCTCGCCACGTACCATGACTCGCTGCTGTCTTCCTGACAAGTATTCCCTGATCCATTGTAGTGCCTTCCCTGTTATCCCTGCTTGGTCCTCCAGTTTTTGCACCAATCTCTTGTGTGGAACTGTGTCAAACGCCTTCTTGCAGTCCAAGAAAATGCAATCCACCCACCCCTCTCTCTCTTGTCTTACTGCTGTCACCATGTCACCATGTGTGTGTGTGTGTGTGTGTGTGTGTGTGTGTGTGTGTGTGTGTGTGTGTGTGTGTGTGTATGTGCGCGTGCGAGACACTTCAAACGCTCTCTCACAATAGATGTTAGGGTGCATAGTAAAGGTATAAAATCAATCGTCAGTGCTACGAGCAGGGACCCGCATTGCGTTGTTACTATGCTCTCATCCCTCCCCCCCCCCCGGATCCCTCATAACCTCCCATATCTCCCCTTACCTTCTCCCCCATACCCCGTAACATCCTCCCACATTCCCCTGACCACCTCCTACAACCCCCCTAATACCTTCCCACATTCCCCTAACCACCTCCCACATCCCCCTAACCTCCCAAAGTCCCCCTAACCTCTTCCCACAACCTCCTCTCACATCCCCCTAACCTCCTCCCACATCCCCCCTAACCTCCTTCCACATCCCCCCTAACCTCCTTCCACATCCCCCCTAACCTCCTCCCACATCCCCCCTAACCTCCTCCACACTAATCCCACCCCCCTAACCTCCTCCTACATCCCCCCCTAACCTCCTCCTACTAACCTCCTCCCACCCCCCCTAACCTCCTCCCACACTAATCCCACCCCCCTTAACCTCCTCCCACATCCCCCCTAACCTCCTCCCACATCCCCCCTAACCTCCTCCCACATCCCCCCTAACCTCCTCCCACATCCCCCGTCACCGCCTCCCACATCCCCCTAACCTCCTCCCACATCCCCCCCTAACCTCCTCCCACATCCCCCTCCCTCATCAGGCTCTGGGTAACTTTGACGTGGTGTTGAGGTTTAAGTAATATAATAATAATGACTATTTCTACAAGTACATGTATAAGGTACACAGTCTTAGCTGACATCACTGACATACTACTATATAGAAAGCCACTTGTTATGCTGAGCATTTCGGGCAAATTAGGTCAATTTTTGTCCCAGGATGCGACCCACACCAGTCGACTAACACCCAGGTACCCATTTTATACTGATGGGTGAACATGGACAGCAGGTGTCTTATGGAAACACATCCTAATATTATCGAGCCGTACCGGAGATGCGAACTCCGGACCTCAGTGTATGAGCTGAGTGCGTTAGCCATCGAGCTACGGGACACCAAGTGGTTTGGGCTTAACAAGATGAAGGCGTGATCTGGGAGCGGGCCGCTGATGCGTTGACCTCCACAAACATCCTTGAGGTATATGAGTTATCCTCCGGGTTTCCGTGCTGGCCTGACATACTTCAAGACGGGCCTAACATACGTGATTTATATTGTTCTAAATTAATTTTGGTTCAGGTTCCTGAAAGCAGTTCTGAGTTAAGCTGTGTGTGCTGCTTCGTGCATATGCTTGTTTGTGTATACTCAGGAAATTATGTTGCAGGGGTTGGGTCTCGGCTCCTGGCCCTGCCTCTTAGACTGATCAGCATTACCGATTTTTATATTAAAGCTGTAGTGGGTTGCCTCCACCACTGTCTCATCCACCGTATTCTACTTTTCAACCAACTTGAGACTAAATACTGAAACTTTCTACCATCTCAGTAATTGTTTTTAGCTACCACCTGTGTCTCTTCCTCGTTCTTAATTCAGTCTTTTCTTATCTATTTTTTTTATTTACGTTTTTGGGGTTATAGGGATGGAGTCTCAGTTTAACTCTCACCCTTTAAAAACTATCAACACGTTTTACTGATTCCTGACCTCCAAGGACTCCATTATGCTTCCTCTTGTATATAATGTTTACTTCCACTCTCTCTTTATGTAGTCGCTCTACTTACTACTTACATTTGTAGATTTTGGGCCGAGGCGGCTAGATTGTGCATCCCATAATTCAATATCATTTTCACGGTCTACCTGGAGGAAGTTCAGAGGGTCAACGCCCCCTCGGCTCGGTCCCAAACCAGGACTCCTGGTGGACGGCCTGATCAATCAGGCTGTTGGTGCTAGCCGCACTAAGCCCAACGTAAATACCACAGTCCAGTTGATCAGGCACTAACTTGAAAATTTTGCCAAGTTCTTTCTTGAAAACAGTCAGGGGTCTGTTGGTAATCCCCTTTATGCATGAAGGGAGGATATTGAAAAGTCTTGGTCCCTTCACACTTGTTAAGTTTTTCTTAGTGTACTCATTGCACCCTTGCTTATCATTGGGGGGTATTTTGCACAGTCTGCCAAGCCTCTTACTTTCATGGGGAATGATTTGTGTGTAGATGTGGGACCAATCCTAGAATTTTCCAGGTGTGGATTATAATTTCTCTCTCATCCCCACATTCCAAGGAGTACAGCTCTTTGGGCTTCAAACGTTCCCAGTAATTTAGGTGCTTGACTGAATCTGTGCGAGCAGTGAAGGTTCTCTGCACATTCTCCAGGTCGGCAATTTCTCCTGCCTTGACCGGAGCTGTTAGAGTATAGCAGTGCTCCAGGCTAAGAGAATAAGTAATTTAAAGTGTCATCATTAGCTTGGCATTCGTTATTTTTAAAGTTTTAGTTATTCAGCTTATCATTTTCATTGTGGTTGTAATAGTGACACTGTTGTGATCATTGAAGGATCACATTAGTCTTACGCTCTGTTGAGTGATTCGAATTTGTTTTGCACTCTTTTCCAGTCTTAATTTCCTCTGTCTTTCCATAACAGGATAACTGAAAATGATATTGTTGTCAGTGGCTCACTGGAACACTTTGTTTATACCAGTCTGGAAGTTTACTGTGTCCTCATTATTTTATACTTATACTGATTCTAGTATTTTCTGCAAAGAATGATGCCGTACTATAATTTATACCTTTGTCTGTGTCAGATATGAGAATGAGAAAGAGAACAGGTGCCAGCACTGTGACATGGGGAATATAACTTTTTACTGTGGCAGCCTCTGATTTCCCTCTGTTCACTATTACACTCAGGGATTTATTCGTTAAAAAAAATAAATATCCATCTACCCACTTTTCCAGTTATTCTGTCTGCATGCGTTTTGTTCATTATTACACTATGGTCGCATTTATGAAATTCTCTGGGAAGATATGTGCATATTATATTTGCATTTTGCTTGTCTTCCGGTCCATTCACAACCATGCTATAATGGTCCAGTAGTTGCGAGAGGAAGGAGCGACCAGTTCCAAACCCATGATGACCTGGGATGCGCAAAGTTTGTGAATCCGTGTGATTTGCGATCTTGCTTCTTAAAACCCTTTTAAACATTTTTTATGATGTGGGACGTCATTGTTATCAGTATATAGTTCCTTGCTATTGTTTTGCTGCCATCTTTGCGGAATAGGGCAAGTGACAGGGATTTCTTGAAGGTTCTTGATGAACATGGAGTTCCATGCCTGTGGGCCTGGGGTGGTGTGCGTGGGCATGCTGCTAATGGTCTTTGTAAGGTCAAGTGGGGTTACCGTCGTGTCAAACATTTTGGAGATGCTGGCAAAGTTAGAGTTTCATTCATAAAGAATTCATCCGGATCATCAATCTTTAGTCTGATTAATGGCTCACTGAACACAGTCATATTGAAACTTCAGTATTTCCCTCATTTCTTTGGTGTTGTCACTGTAAGTTCCAACTTGTTTAATCAAGTGCCCGATACTAAATGTGGTATTTTGCCCGGGATTTTACATACAAGACCTATATTGGATTTCTTTCAATTTTATCAGTTGCTTTTGTTTTCTTCTGTCTTTCCTTCACTCTGTAGGATTCATTCATGTCAAGTATCTCTGTCTCTCGCCAGTGTCTTCTTTCGCACTTTATACAGTCTAGCAACCTTGAGGAGTTCTGTGATTCTTCGTCCTTGTTTGTAGGTAGAGGTAATGTCTCTATGACTTACGAAATCGTAATGACACGATTGCAAACAAACCATACCACGGGCGGGATTTGAACCCGCGGTCAGGAGTTTTGAGACTCTCTGACCGCTGGTTCAAGTCCCGCCCGTGGTATGGTTAATGTCTCTAGCTTAGATATTATTGTTTTCCATAGTGATATGTGCGTTGAGCTTACTTCTAGTGCCAAAGAGTTTATGCTTTCTAGACATTAGCTCGGATCCATGTTATTCAATATGTCATGTTTAATTAAAGGCATGATTTATTTGCTCTCATTTGATGTTCTTGTTGTCAGAGTTGAATTTGGTAGAAATAAATTGATTGTGTCTTGGTGCTCAGGACTCGTGTGTACGCAGGTCTGAAGTGAGACCAGGATGTCCAAGTTTATTGTCTTCCACAGAGTTGTATCTCGTACCAGATCATTGTTCGTGAATATAAAGTGAAGGCTATTTTCTAGTCTTGTCGCTTCCACTATTGGCTTTTTTAAGGAAAATCTATTAGATTTAATATATTCGTGTGAGACTGCATGTAAATTAGCTCCTGGAATTGTGTCTGCTGTTACAGTATTTGTTACATTCTTCCATTTTAGATGTCTTAAGCCGAAATCACCAGCGACAAAAATATATGGGGCCGGATTTGATAGATTTTCCAGACTGGACTTTATTTTCAGTAGTTGGTTGCATATGGTGGTTTATATACAAGTACAATAACTGGATTCTGTTTTTCGGTCTTCTACTACTACATCATTTGTAATGTTAAGTAACTCGGTGCATATGAACGACTTTAACATTCAGGCAACATTTCCCTTTGTTTTTCCGGTCGCATCTAAGTAGATAGACTTCAGATATCCATATTTCGTTATTAAAGTAATTTTAATACTAGTGTGTGTAAAAGCTGCAGCTTATTCATATAACATGCAAAGTGCTCTAAGGAAGTGATAAGGTAGACAGGCGAGAAACTGTAACTCGGGGACACTGCTGGCAGTTAATCATAGATGAACCATAGAGATGTTAGGAGGTATTTCTTCAGTTTCAGAGTGGTAGGAAAGTGGAATAATCTTAGGGAGATGGTAGTGGAGGCAGGCTCCATACATAGTTTTAAGAGCAGGTACGATAGGGCACACGAGGCAAAGAGTGAGTGAATCTAGAGAGTCGCAAATTAAGAGGCAGGGTCAGAATATGAGACTCAACTCCTGAAACCACAAATAGGCGAGTACAAATAGTTGAATACATATGTAATTACACATACATACACGTAGCTATACATATTTTTATTTCTTGTTGCATTGGAATTTTACGACCACTCTCCAATCTTCCTTTGGTAGAGGACGCTGGGCTTATGGAACACGGGGGATACCTTTCTGGGATCACGCAGGGACCGAAATACATCTAATATTTCTAGTGCTTGACGTACATATTCCAGTGTCTTACTACTTTGGTAATGTTTTGTTATGTTGTTATGGGTCATCCAGGTATCCGCCTATTTAACTTTCCCTCCCTTGGCTCATTATCATCTCTGACACACTGCTCCTATCCATTCCTTCTAGTCCCTTGAGTATTTTGTACGTCATGATCATGGCTTCCATGATTCTGCTCTCTTCTAGAGTTCATGAGTCTCTCCTCGTAGACCATCCTTCTCACTTCCAGTACTAACCTTGAGATATGTGTACTCACCTAATTGTGGTTGCAGGGATCGATTCATAGCTCCTGGCCTCCTGTGTGTGTGTGTGTGTGTGTGTGTGTGTGTGTGTGTGTGTGTGTGTGTGTGTGTGTTAGTTACCATTTTGTCCTAGGCACATGTCGATTAGACACTAGGCCTGTTGTGTGTGTGTGTAGGTGTTAGTTACCATTTTGTCCTAGGCACATGTTGATTAGACACTAGGCCTGTTGTAGGTGTGTAGTGTGTGTGTGTGTGTGTGTGTGTGTGTGTGTGTGTGTGTGTGTGTGTGTTATCATTTTGTCCTAGGCACATGTCGATTAGACACTAGGCCTGTTGTAGGTGTGTAGGTGTAGGTTGGTGTAGGTGTGTGTGTGTGTGTGTGTGTGTGTGTGTGTGTGTGTGTGTGTGTGTGTGTGTTTTGCATATTCTGACATCACCTGTTTATGTGATCTTATTGCATATATATATATATATATATATATATATATATATATATATATATATATATATATATATATATATATATATATATATATATATAATATTTCTCTTCTGTATAGTAGTTAGGGAAATCACAGTCAGACTGACCAGCGAGCTAAACATCTGGTTCCTAGATGATGACACACTAGCAGGTACAAAGGAGTCCTTCCTACATGATCTTACACAGGTAATGGCACGGGGACAGGAAATGGGTCTCATCCTGAATCCATCCAAATGTGAAATCATCTCAGTCAATCAACAAGTGATAAATGCAGTGTGTATGTGTGTGCGTGTGTGTGTGTGTGTGTGTGTGTGTGTGTGTGTGTGTGTGTGTGTGTGTGTGTGTGTGTGTGTGTGTGTGTGTGTGTGTGTGTTTACTTCATGTTACATTGTAGTACCTTGTCTTGTTTGTCTGTTTTTCTGTCTTTATATATAAGTTTGTGTCTGTGTAGATATCTAAGAGAGAGAATAAACGAGAGGTGAGAGGAAAATGAATTAAGGAGAGTGAAGGAAGGAAGGAGGGAGGGAGGAAGGGAAAAGTGTGAAGGGAAGGTGTGAGAACAGTGGTGACTATGCTGGTGTGACCAGGGATCTTGTGTACCAAGAGGATGAATCCTGTTCAGCTACCTCAAGGTCCTCCTCCTCCTCCTCCTCCTCCTCCTCCTCCTCCTCCTCCTCCTCCTCCTCCTCCCTTACACACCAAACTCCCCTTTAATAGTGTTTGTTTACTCATATGGGTTATTTAGAGCTAAACAGTAAAGGCTTAATCCTCGTGTTAACTGATCACCAGCCTGACACTGCTCTTGCATTCAGGCTTCCATAGACCCGTTTTTTGAAGAGAATGGCACAGAAATACAGTTTAAAACGGCAGCTGCATTGACCAAAAGAAAAATTAAGGACCACAAAAAAATAGACGAAGATATTTATGGACGTTAAGGTATTGTGACTTGATAATGTTCAGTGTGTGGGCATTAGTCTCTCTACCATGGTGTGGGTATCACCTACAATTACATTCCCTGGTATATAAACCACCATCAGCAACGGCTGTGGAATTCACAGATCAGATAAGGAAGTTAGATAGTCGTCTTGAAAGGCTGGAAAATACACCAAAAATTATCCTCCTTGGAGATTTCAGTCTCCTAAGCGTATAATGGAAGATGGTTCATCACAACATTATATCAGAAATAGTTCCTGGAAGCACTCTGGCTTAGACGGCAGATACCAGGCACTAAACAACGAGGAACTAATCAGAGACTTTACAATCACATAAACTATACTCTGGCAGCAATATCATAATAGTAGAAACGAGTATTAACCAAGAATTGAGGAACTCCGGTAATAATATACGCGAAGAAAACTTCATTAAGTTTAACTTCAACAACCATAGAACTAACTGGGACAAAATTAACAGAGAACTCTCAGACATATCCTGGAAAACATTCATGAGCACCTAAATACTCACCAGTGCCTGGAAAAGCTGAACACAAGTATACAAGGTCTTTATTAAATATGTATCATTGAAGAAACCTAAAAGATCATATGTATAAAGAAAGCGTAGGAGATGGTACAAAAGAAAAAAAGGGTTAGTGAATTGCTTGAAAACATGGATATGTCACAACGAAGGAAAGATAGCTTTCACCGAAAGATCTCTGATATAGAGCAAAAACTTAGTATGTCGTAGAAAACAGAAGCACAACGGCGACCAAAGGCCATTCAGAATATTGCAAGAAACCTCAAATATTTCTATTCATATGCAAAATCCAAGCTAGAAACTACCTGAAGAGTGTAGTGAAACAGCGACTCAATGAGTGATACAAGTCAGTGACAAGTGGCACTACACAGTGAAATAGTACCTCAGTAGTACCAGTAATATAAAACAAGTGACTAGTGGCACTGGCACCAGCTACAATAAGGCACTTTATAGTATCATTAAGCCTGAGTAAAGCACTTGTGGAGATTACTTAATGGATTACAATTTGTGGATTAGCTGGTGGGGAAAGGAGAGTGATAGGAGGGAGAGGGTTGGGAGCTAGGGTAGGGGTTTTGTGGGCTAGGCGGGGTTTGCTACGACATAAAATGAGAGACTGGGTTGATTGTGACTGTCGCCAGTAACGCGAGTTTGGCTGGTGTGTGGTTGGGTATGGGTGAGGGTATGGGTGAGACTGGATGCTAGCAGTTTTGACTGATTACAAACTTGTATATTTTTAAATATACTGCGTACCTTCATGCAGAATGTTTAGGTTCGAATCCTGCTGTGGATTGAGAGATAATGTTTAAATAATTTCGCACGTTTGTGAATTGTTTCAGCAAGAAGAGCGTTGCTATTTAAGTCAAAATCGCAAGTTTTAGTTATTCGGGACGCAAGCGAAAATTTGTGTATGCAATTATTTCGAAAAAATCATTCTGTACCTAACGAAAAAAATATATTTCATTGTGTTTGTTTATTATTAAATTATCGTAAAATTGAATATCAAAATGGTATGCAATACCGACAGGTTGGTAGGTAAGACACATAGGCAACAGTTAAGCAACTTTATTCCGAAACGTTTCGCGTACACAGTAGGCTTCCTCAGTCGAGAACAGAAAATAGGCAGGAGCAGTAGACATGTGAAGACCATGTGATCAGTCCATCACCCTTAAGTCGTAGATTTTAGGTTGTCAGTCTCTCTACTATTACTCTGCACCTCTCCTTCCGACAGTATATAAGTCTCCACACTGTCGCTTGATCTTCAGATTGTTTCAGACTATGGAACACAACTCTTCTCCAGGCTGAAGGACTGACAACCTCAAATCTACGACTTAAAGGGTGATGGACTGATACATCGTCTTCACATCTCTACTGCTCCTGCCTACTTTCTGTACTCGACTGAAAAAGCCTACTGTGTAGGCAAAACGTTTCGGAATAAAGTTGCTTAACTGTTGCCTACGTGTCTTACCTATTGTAAAATTATCTAAAATATATTTAGTTGGATTAGGGTAAATTAAATTGCACTTGTTATAAGGTTAGATAAGTTTTCTAAGGTTTTTTTTTGGTACAAAATTATTTTTTTACATTAACATAAATAAAAAAATATATCTTTAAATGTATAAGAGAAAATTTTAGAAAGGACTTGATTTTAAACAAGTTCTTGGTAACTGACCAATTTTACCTATTCGGTACGACATATATGTACAAAATAACTGTAGATTAGTATGTCACATCCTCGCATGCCTATATCAGTAATATCTAAATTTAACAGTGTATGTATACCATGTCTCTCAGTGAATATATATTCTGAGAGTTTAATCCCAGTTTTAGGGAGTGAAGTATTCTTGACTGGCAGTGTGCAGATGATACGCATTCTTTAATGATCCTAGTGTAGTTGATAAATTTTAAACCGCATTAACCAACCCACCACCAGTTGAGCCTCATAGTATTCAGCTCATTGATGGGACGAGTCTAGTCTTCTTGGTATCTACTGCGTTACTAGAGTTGAACAATTGCCTTTAGCATGTAGATGATTTTGTTAAAAAGACTTAAAAGCTGTGTTGTATTTTAGGTTTGTGCACAACCAGCATAACCCAAACTAGCATGGTTTTAGATCAGGACGATCATGCCTGTCACACCTGCTGAACCATTATGACAGAATTACGGAGGCGTTGCAAGACAACCAAAATGCAGATGCGATTTACTCATAAGAACATAAGAAAGGAGGCACACTGCAGGAGGCCTGTTGGCCCATACTAGGCAGGTCCTTTACAATTCATCCCACTAACAAAACATTTGCCCAACCCAATTTTCAATGCCACCCAAGAAATAAGCTCTGATGTGCAAGTCCCACTCAAATCCAACCCCTCCCACTCATGTACTTATCCAACCTAAATTTGAAACTACCCAAAGTCCCAGCCTCAATAACCCAACTAGGTAGACTGTTCCACTCATCAACTACCCTATTTCCAAACCAATACTTTCCTATGTCCTTTCTAAATCTAAACTTATCTAATTTAAATCCATTACTGCGGGTTCTCTCTTGGAGAGACATCCTCAAGACCTTATTAATATCCCCTTTATTAATACCTATCTTCCACTTATACACTTCGATCAGGTCTCCTCTCATTCTTCGTCTAACAAGTGAATATAACTTAAGAGTCTTCAATCTTTCTTCATAAGGAAGATTTCTAATGCTATGTATTAATTTAGTCATCCTACGCTGAATGTTTTCTAACGAATTTATGTCCATTCTGTAATATGGAGACCAGAACTGAGCTGCATAATCTAGGTGAGGCCTTACTAATGATGTATAAAGCTGCAGTATGACCTCTGGACTTCTGTTGCTTACACTTCTTGATATAAATCCCAGTAATCTATTTGCCTTATTACGTACGCTTAGGCATTGCTGTCTTGGTTTAAGGTTGCTGCTCGCCATAACCCCTAAGTCCTTTTCGCAATCTGTATGGCTAAGTTCTACATCATTTAACTTATAAGTACTAGGGTTATGGGCACTCCCGAGCTTCAGAACCTTGCATTTATCTACATTGAACTGCATCTGCCACTTTTCTGACCAAGAATAGAGTTTGTTTAAATCCTCCTGAAGTTCCATAACATCTACGTTTGAATCAATTATCCTACCTATCTTTGTGTCATCGGCGAATTTGCTCATATCACTAGTAATTCCCTCATCAAGATCATTGATATATATTATAAACAACAACGGGCCCAAGACTGATCCCTGTGGAACGCCACTTGTTACAGATCCCCACTCGGATTTAACCCCATTTATGGACACTCTCTGCTTCCTGTCAGTGAGCCATGACTCGATCCACGAGAGCACTTTTCCCCCAATGCCATGAGCTGCCACTTTCTTTAACAGTCTATGGTGCGGAACTCTATCAAAAGCCTTACTAAAATCTAAGTAAATAATATCAAATTCTTTATCGTGGTCAACAGCCTCAAAAGCTTTACTGAAGAAAGTTAATAAATTAGTTAGACAAGACCGGCCTCTTGTGAATCCATGCTGAGTATCATTAATCAAGCTATGCTTATCGAGATGGCTTCTTATAATCTCAGCTATAATTGACTCTAGTAATTTGCCTACAATTGAGGTCAGGCTTATTGGGCGGTAATTTGACGGTAACGACTTGTCCCCTGTTTTAAAAACAGGAATTACATTAGCCATCTTCCACATATCAGACACTACACCTGTTTGAAGAGATAAATTAAAAATATTAGTTAATGGTTCACAGAGTTCCATTTTGTATTCCTTAAGAACCCTTGAAAAAACCTCATCAGGACCCGGCGACTTATTTTGCTTCAGTCTGTCTATCTGCTTCACAACCATTTCACTAGTGACTGTGATGTTACATAATTTATCCTCTTCTAGCCCACTATAAAAATTAATTACTGGAATATTGTTAGTGTCTTCCTGTGTAAAAACTGAGAGAAAATAATTATTAAAAATCGAGCACATTTCATTCTCTTTGTCAGTAAGGTGCCCATAGTTATTTTTAAGGGGACCTATCTTATCTCTAACTTTTGTTCTATAGACCTGGAAAAAACTTTTTGGGTTAGTTTTAGAATCCCTAGCAACTTTAATTTCATAGTCCCTTTTAGCAAAGGCTTTGACAGATATCTCAGTAGTACCAGTAACCAGTTACCAGTAGATGACTCACTACCAACCGTCTAGAGTCATCCACTCCACCGAGTTCATTCCTCCAATAAGAACGAACAGATCCCATGTGGTCTGGTGTGTTTCGATTCCTGCTCCAGGAAGATCTTATTCTGACTGTGAAGCCACCAGCACCCATCAGTGACTTTGTCATGAACCAAGAATTACTGTATCGAACAGCCGAGTTGGGTACTCCTAGCAGAAGAGTATACCAGTTAGTAATTCCACAGTCACTAGTGAATGTAGCCTTACAGCTAGTTCATGATGTACCAGGTGTTGCGCACCCGGGTATGGATCGTTCAGTAAAACAAGCCAGATTGAAATACTTTTGGCCTCGTATGGCAACTGATATTTCTGAGTATGTTAAGAAATGTAGTGTCTGCATGCAACATAAAGGTAATGCTAATGGTCCTAATCCAATCCAAGTGTATCCAACTACTAGCAAACCGTGGGAAAGAGTTGCACTAGATTTGTTAACTAATTTCCAATGTTCCCTCCAGGGCAATAAAAATCTGTGTGTTATGGTAGACCATTTCATCAGATATTGTGAGTTCCTATTGCAGATAAGACTACCGAGACAGTAGCTAAAGCGTTTAAAGAACGCATTATCTGCAGGCATACCACCCCTAAGTCCCTAGTAACAGATAATGGAGGTGAATTCTCTAATGAGATTCTTGAAAATTTGTGTACCTTGTACAAGATCTCTAAATCCACCATTGTTCCTCATCATCCTGCCAGCAATGGGTTAGCGGAACGAACCAATAAGAAAGTACTTGATGTCTTGAGAGCCACTATCAATCCCAACACCGAAACTTGGGATGAAGTTATACCTGATGTGCAGTGTGCTATAAATTCTGCTTACAATGTTTCTATAGGTGACACTCCACATTATGCATTGTACTGTGTAGATAAACGCTTGCCTTATGAGTTGCTATTTTCTAATCCGAAACCAAATTACAACCCTGATGATTTCATAGCAACTCGTACCAGCCTAGCTCAAAGCGTCTTTAGAAGAATCCGTGAAACACTTCATAAATCAACAGCAGAATTTACAAGAGTCGCAAACACTCGAGCAAAGCCGTCCAAAATCAAAGTAGGTTCGAGAGTTATGCTGACTAACTTTAACAAAACGTCTGCACTGCCTAAGCTTGATCAAAAGTTTGTTGGTCCTTATCGAGTAGTCGAACATATCACTGGCAATAAGTATAAGGTTAGAGAAATTAGTACTGGTCAGTATAAAGAATCGCATTTAGATCATATGAAGTTAGTATGTGATGATAATGATGTTCCAACCCAGACTAATGTGACAGACCCTGACAATCCTCCTGATCCTGTATTCTCTACCTCTAATACTCTGTCAGACGATCAACCTGAATGTCGTTATTCCCTTTGTACACAACAGGTATTGAGAAATCCTCAAGTATCATTTGTAACTACCAATTCAGATTTGCCTCAAATACAGCATGAGTTAGCCAGTGCAACAGAGTTTGATCCTCCCAGAGATGACACCCATTCTGCATATGTCACCCATTCTGCATATGTCAATCTCACCCAAGCAGAGTTGGGGTTAAATGTAAATAACCTGTATAGATGAATAATTACAGTATCAACTTATCAGTATTCAAGAATTTTTTTTTGTGTTCACGTTCTCTCCGAATTCTGAGAATTAACAGTCTAGATTTGAGTGCACCGAATCTGCCTTTCTGTTAAACAATTCTTTCTTTGTATATATTTCTTCCTCAGAATCCGTAGATCACATGAATACAGATTGATCGATCAAATTTTTTTTTATCACTTCTATTGTGTAATCCCAATGTTGAGTTTCATTCAATGAATTGTGCTGTATCATACCTTGTATTGAATTACAGTTTCATTACAGTAAGTTTCATTATAGTCAATTACGTAAGCTTCCATTCCAATATTCTCCTTATGTTTTAATGCTCAATTGTTGTGTACTTTGACATTGTATAAAATCAGCCCAAGCTGTACGCCTGCCGTCTCTAGTTTGTATTAGCTGTATGTCGGGACGACATACATTAGCATCGCCGAGCTCTCAGTAGTACCAGTTACCAGTAGATGACTCACTACCAACTGTCTGTGTGAATCACTGACTGTTATTCACGTTGCTGCTGACCATAGCATGTTTTTGAACACCGCTCACCCCTAGGCACTGGTGGGTCAGTCTGAGATAGGGAGCAGAGAGATGCAGGGCGGCTGATGGGGCTTCCCATACTTTCCGTTATAATTATACGTACTAACCAGCCTACGTGTGTTTTTTTACCCCATCCACGTTATCGAACCCACATAACAGATGCGATCATGGAGTGATAGCGATATGGGAAAGATATGGAAAGAAGAGATATGGGAAGAAGTGCAAAATAAACCCAGTGAGGAGCAGGGGTGCAGTGGGTACAGTAAGGGAATACTGTATCAACATTCGGGGTCCCAGACTATTCATCTTACCAGAAGATATCAGAAACACGGCTGGAACAAGTGTGGAAGCCTTCAAGAGAAAACTGGACAAGTATCTTCAGGTGCCAGAAAACCAAGCTGTGATGGATATGTGGGGCAGCAGGCCTCCAATAGCAACAGCCTGGTTGACCAGGCAAGCACCAGACAAGCCTGGCTCATGGCCGGGCTCCGAGAGCAGTGAAACTATCGAAACTCTTCAAAGGTAATATGGAATATTATAGTGGAGTGGTAGTGACCCAGCTGATGGTTCATCACTCTGAAGAACAGACACAAACGTCAAATGTCAGTTTTTTTTTTCCTGAGGGAGTTATGACAAAAAAAAAAAAAGAAGGAACTGGGGGAAATATCGAGGATATCTTGTCTAGTGAAGTGTTCGAGGCATCGAGGTTATCACCAGCTCTCCCTACGTTGTGAGTACTCTGCCTGCAACACTGTTGTCACCAAATCTCCTACATTGTGAGTACTGTGTGAAACACTGTTGATGTAACTAACGCTTCCTTCACTGATCAGTAGTGTTCAGTGAACATAGTTCACACAAGGAGAGTGACACCATTGGCAGCAGGGGAAAGTGGGTCAAGGAACCGCTTAAATGCCCCACCTTCAAAAACGAAAAGAAAGACTACGAGAAAACATATAATTAAAACTATAATTCTCATACATAACCCAGGAGAGAGGGAGTCATGGTAGTAAAACTTCAAAAACTACAAAGTACATTATACACTGCTTTTGTCAAGTGTTAAACTACTACCACACAGAATGAATATAACTGGTCTGTCAAGACCCGCACGTTGTAAGAAGACAGCACAGCTTCGGGATACTCTGTTGAAGACAACCTTTTACCTGCACAACAGGTTTGTTCAAGTCTTCCGGTCTGTTATTGTCGGTGAATTTGCTCTTGTCGCTATTTATTTCATCATTGTGGAAATAATGGAGGGTTTTGGATGTGCTTCTTGTTTGTTACAGATTAGAACTTGCTAAGGCCAGTTTTCTCTTATGACTTTTGCCGAAATTTTCACCCTTTTTTTTGTGAATTTTTGTAAGCGAGTCCAGTCATTGTTCCTGCTAAGGAACATTGGGACCAACCCTCTCCCAGGTCTACAATTACACTGCCTCACATCTCAACTGCTCTTTCTCTCTTGGGAAGGAGATGGGGCTTTCTGATTTGTTACTTGAGGATAACTAAGCGCTCCCCTATTGGATAGAGGCATTTGGCTCTTGACCCGGATAGATGTGGTTCCCGAACGGGGACTCGAATTGCTAAAGAGTTAATATATATTATGAATAAAAAAGAGGGACAAAACTTATCCCTGTGGTACACTGCTTTTGACAGGTCCCTGCTATGAATATTTCACCCAGTTTGTACACACTCCTGTGCCTGTCAGCAATGCCTCGATCTATAAGAGAATGTTTTCTCCAATATCATGTGCTGCCTTTGCGAGTCCGTGTTCAGACTTTAGATAAATTATGGTCATCATTGTGACTTCTAATTATATCTAATATTATTGGTTCTAATAATTTTTTTTCACTATTCAAGTCAACCTGATTGAATGGAAATTTGATGGTAGAGACTAATCTCTTGCTTTGTAAACAGGAATTACATTCGCTATCTTCCACTTCAGGTACAAGACCTGTTTATTTAACAAACTAGCAGTTCACTGCAGCTGTTTGGTAAGTTCCTCCAATCATTTCAAGACCAGTCAGGCTGTGGTTAGTACGTTGCACTGCGTGCGGTCAGCAGTAACAGCCTGACTGATCAGACCTTGGTCCATTAGTAAGCTTGGTGTAGGACCATGCTGCGGGGACATTAACTCCCAGAAATATCCTTCAAGTAAGTTCCATCATGCAGTCTGTAAGAGTTCTGGAAAACAGTTCATTGGGACCCGTGAACTTGTTTTAATTGGCTCAAATTGTTTAATAAACACATCTGTAGTGAGTGAGATATTACGTACCTCTGACCGGAGTAGGTCACACGTGATCTGTTTTTCTCTGATTCTTTAAATTTGTCAATTATTGTGACTTAGTTTCTTGTAGAAAAGTTGACGGGATTTTTTTTTTTAAATTGAACACGTTTCTTTCTTAATATCAGTAAGTTATCCAGTATTAGTTTTAAGTGTGGACTCAGTTTCTCCCTAATGTTTGTCACGTGAGTTTGAAAAAATCCTTTCGGATTAATCTTCGATTCACGTGTAACCTTAATTTCATAATTTGGTTTAGTTTTTCTTGTGTTTTGATCTTTTAATATGAACATATTGATCCATAAGGTGACCCCTCGCCAGTTCTGATGCACAGAAAAAAAATCCTCTTTTTCTCCTAACAGATGTTTTAATCTTCTGCTCCTTCATTTGGGATAAGTTTTATTTGATTTAATGTCTCTGTGGGGAATATGTGTTCTTTGGGTAGCTTGTACAGTATATTGGAAAATATCGTATTGGAAGTTCTCGTCTTTTTATCTGTAACCAAACTTCTATGCATGTTTTTAAAAAGAAATATATTTTAATTTTAATTTTAACTAATAATCATTGGTCAACTTAATCCTATTCTGCACTAAGCAATGTTTTTTTGATTTAATGAAAATCTTGGACCTTTACTTTATTATTCCTAGTGCCATATTCGCAAGTAATATTAAAATTTAAAGATTTGTGATCACTTGTGCCAAGTTTTCCTGTCATCTCTACATTGTTAACGAGGATCTCCTTGTTTACCAGAACTAGGTCATGCAAGTTATTGCACCTAGTTGCTTCTCTCACAAACTCTCATGAAAAACAGTCCTGCACAGACTGTAGCAAGGTCTCTGTTCTCTGGATTCCCAGTCCAGGAATTCCAGTTAATTTACTTAAAATTTATCTTTGCTAGGATTACATTTTTTTTGTCTGGAAGCCTTGAATATTTCGTGTTAGTCTTCCTTGGATGCTCTCCAAGCTGGGAGGCTTTGTCTTACATATTTAATAATTAAACGTTCGTTCTGTTCCTTCACATTTTGTAATTTTTTTTAATGCAGTAATTAAAGCATTGTTTCTTGACCTCTCCCGAGCCTGAGCTCAGTGTGTTCTTGTCTCTCGAGCCTGAGCTCAGTGTGTTCTTGTCTCTCGAGCCTGAGCTCAGTGTGTTCTTGTCTCTCGAGCCTGAGCTCAGTGTGTTCTTGTCTCTCGAGCCTGAGCTCAGTGTGTTCTTGTCTCTCGAGCCTGAGCTCAGTGTGTTCTTGTCTCTCGAGCCTGAGCTCAGTGTGTTCTTGTCTCTCGAGCCTGAGCTCAGTGTGTTCTTGACCTCTCCTGAGCCTGAGCTCAGTGTGTTCTTGTCTCTCGAGCCTGAGCTCAGGGTGTTCTTGTCTCTCGAGCCTGAGCTCAGGGTGTTCTTGACCTCTCCTGAGCCTGAGCTCAGTGTGTTCTTGTCTCTCGAGCCTGAGCTCAGTGTGTTCTTGTCTCTCGAGCCTGAGCTCAGTGTGTTCTTGTCTCTCGAGCCTGAGCTCAGTGTGTTCTTGACCTCTCCTGAGCCTGAGCTCGGGAAGTTCGTTTTATTTATGAGGAACTGTGTTTACATGATAAAGTTCAATTCTGGACGACACGTCGTAATGAAAGTTCCCCTCAGAACGTATCTTTTTCACAGCACTAACAATTCACTAACCATTGGGTCAACATGCGTGGTCCACGACTCCTCAACCTCCTACCAGCAGATATAAGAAATAGTTCTGAAACAAATATAGAAGTTTTCAAGTATAAACACTGCAGGCAGCGTAGAAACAGCCAGATTGTAGTAATATGCAGCAGGGCTGCGGGCCATGGGCAGCAACAGCTTGATTGTATCATATAAAGTATGTCACGAACAGACGTATAAATCAGACGCATATGCAACGTTTAGAAACTTTCACTAATTAGAATACGTTTCACTCACCAGAAGAATTTTTTTTCGATCCAATGATTTAAAACTTTACTGGTGAGGGAAAAGTATCCTTAAAATAATAGTCACAATACCGTGACTAAAACAATACACAGATAACACGTACATAGGAGACTGAAACTTGTGACGACGTTTCGGTCCGACGTGAACCATTAACTAGTTATACAGAAGCGCGAAGGAGAGGGAGCCAGTATATAAGCCACAGTTCTGGAAGTCTAGCTTCAAGCCACCGGGATCAAAACCAGCTACAGGGTCAGTAATTTTGAAAAGCACCTCGGAAAACAATCGTTGCTGAGCCTGGCTGTGGTGCAGCCATGGTCATGGAAGCTGCAAAGCAGTAACAGCTCGCCTTGTTGGACACTAGAGCACTGATTTCTGGTACCATCACCAGGCAGCAAGTAGCCTGGCACTTGAGTGGACGTAGGTTCTTACAGGGACCTCATTAATTATAGATTACTGAGGTGTCTGTAATGACCTCTGGGATATTTTAGGGGATTTTTTTTGCGAAAATTTTGATGTATTTTCAGTGATATATGACTGTTTGTGCTCTGTGTTTGTGCATGAGAGTAGTTTTATTTTTTTTTGTTGTTGAATAGTTTTATTTTGGATGCTCGTAATTTGTATTGAACTCTGATTTTTATCCATTGATCCCTGAGTGTTTCCCTTAAGTTAAGAGCGCTCTTTAAATCTGTCATCTTGATCTGGGGTGATCACTTGGGCTCCCAAGTTTGCCCTTAGGTTAGGTAAGGTTCGTCAGGAAACAGGACAAATGTTTCCTGACGCGGGTCTTAGTCAGATGATGACCCGCCTTTGGAGCTTTTGGTCATCTGACCGAGGCCTTCCGCTGGCTTACCGGTCCACCCCTTTAAAAATTATGGTCATTTATAACCATTGTTATTATATATTTTGCCCTGATTTCGCTGATGTCAGGAACTTTCACCCCGCGAGATGAGTCTCGGTGAAAGCTCTGAGTTGATCCTCACCTTTGAACTCGCTTTCTGTAGTTTGTGCTCTCTGGGAAGTGTATCAGGGAGAGGCTGAGCGTTCAACCTTTCTCCAGTGATGAGATGATGACTTAACAACCGTGCAGTGAAAACCAGCAAGCTGACTGACTAGGGCGTCAACCAAGAGGCCTTACCCGAGATCCAGCCGCGGGGGCGATGCTCACCGTCGTCAGGTAAACCAACCCCCCCCCCTGCCTATTAACCACTCAACCCATTAACTGCCCAACCAACCGACCGCCAACTACCTGTCGACTCCAACCTGTCAACTTTGTGTATAAGGGTGATTACCAACCTCTTCTGGCTGTCTTCAGTGCCTGACCAGCCGGGCTGTGCTTCGTACGCTGGACTGCTTGTGGTCATCAGTAATAACCTGGTTAATCAGGCCTTGATCCGCCGAGTATGCTTGGTCCGGGACCGGGCCTCGGAAGCGTTGACCCCCGGAAACATTCTTCAGGTAATCCATCAGTTCTTCACCAGTCAACCATCAGTCTGCATACAGCCAGTTAACTGGACCGCTGCATTGCGACACCTGTTCTCGGTTAAAATACACGTACCGTGCATGCCCTTAACACGGCTCTCTGCTCTCGTGCAGTCCTTGATGTAGTCTTCCCACTGCTTAGACCCTGTACAGAGTGCTTCCAGTTGTCCTACGGCTGGAGTGACTATAAACCTCGGGAGTGCTGTCTGCTTGCTGCCTCCAATGATTAGTAAACTATTCCGGCTACCCGTGTTTCCATCATCACGGTGTAAATATACCTGGGAAACAATTACTGCCAATACCACAGTGAACAACAATCTGTCAACCACAACTATTTATCCAGCAACAATCCATCCACCTACCCTCCACTTCCGCTAATAAAAGTGTATCATATCAAATTGGTAAGAGGAAGGATGTGGCTTGGTAAGTAGATAATTAGAGAGCTGGGTAGAGAGGGAGGCCGCACGCTTGATACGTATAGGGTCGGTAGACAGAGAATGAGAGAGACAGTATGTAGGGTGTTAGAGTGGAAGGTACGTAGAGAAGTAAGGTAAGACACATATGCAACAGTTAGGTATCTTTATTTTGAAACGTTTCGCCTACACAGTAGGCTTCTTCAGTCGAGTACAGAAAAGTTGATAGAAGCAGAAGATACTTGAAGACGATGTAATCAGTCTATCACCCTTAAACTTTTGAGGTGGTCAGTCCCTCAGTCTGGAGAAGAGCATTGTTCCGTTGTCTGAAACAATATGAAGTTGAAGTGACAGGATGGAGCCTTTTATAGTGCCAGGAGGTGAGACGTAGGTTGCGTTGGGAGGGCAGGTCCCTCTCAAACCCAGCCGTTCTCACTTGTAGAGATTGTCGAAGTTGATGGTCTGTACCAAGATACCCTTGTGTTGCAGTGTCTGACAGAATGAACATTAAAATGGTATAAAATACCGACAGATTGTTAGGTAAGACACATATGCAACAGTTAGGTATCTTTATTTTGAAACGTTTCGCCTACACAGTAGGCTTCTTCAGTCAAGTACAGAAAAGTTGATAGAAGCAGAAGATACTTGAAGACGATGTAATCAGTCCATCACCCTTAAAGTTTTGAGGTGGTCAGTCCCTCAGTCTGGAGAAGAGCATTGTTCCGAGACAACGGAACAATGCTCTTCTCCAGACTGAGGGACTGACCACCTCAAAACTTTAAGGGTGATGGACTGATTACATCGTCTTCAAGTATCTTCTGCTTCTATCAACTTTTCTGTACTTGACTGAAGAAGCCTACTGTGTAGGCGAAACGTTTCAAAATAAAGATACCTAACTGTTGCATATGTGTCTTACCTAACAATCTGTCGGTATTTTATACCATTTTAATGTTCATTCACGTAGAGAAGTAGTTAAATATTTACTACTGGAGGATGACTAGCAGTCAGCGTCAAGGCGAGCTTGTACTTTGTCTCCACAGATTTACACAGACACTGCTGACCAGTGTTGACACTGTCTTGTGGAAGAGCACATTCTCATACTCGGTGTGCACGATAATTTTACAGAGGCTGAAGTGTGCTTGCTTGTACTAAGCCTCCAGCTAGGGCTAAGCTAGCTCTATCTCTCTCTATCTTTCTCTCTCTCTCCCTCTTTTTCCCTCTCTTTCCCTCTTTCCCTCTCTCTCCCTCTCTCTCCCTCTCTCTCCCTCTCTCTCCCCCTCCCTTTCCCTCTCTCCCCCTCCCTTTCCCTCTCTCTCCCCCTCCCTTTCCCTCTCTCTCCCCCTCCCGTTCCCTCTCTCTCCCCCTCCCTTCCCCCCTCTCTCTCCCCCCCTCTCCCTTTCTCCCTTTCCCCCCTCTGTCATTTACCTCTCAGTTCGCTCTAGGGTCTACCTACCTGTAGTCGATTCCTATTATAACTGATTCCAGCGGCACGGTCCCACACCAGGTGTCCTGGTTGATGGTTTGGCCACTCAGGCTGTTATTTCTAGCGACACGCTGTGTAACGTAGGAGTCTCTGTCGCATAGTAAGATAGGAAGTTATAACTTCGTCATTTAGTTAGGTAACCCTGAATCAGTGGAGTTTCATAAGACACTGGGAATATGATTGCCTAGAAACTTGGTTAATTACACACAAATTTAATTAGGAACTAGCGTTGCCCTCCTCGGAGAGATTCGTAATTTAATATTGCATTGCTGACTCAGTAGAACAGACATTCTGCTTCCCTAACTTATATTTACGTAGAATTTGCTGAATCGCCGGGAATTCTTGTATTCCTTGTCATTCATTATATATGTCAGTTACATGTGTTCCTTCGTTAAGTAAACTGTCTCTCTAGGGTAGAGTTATGAAATAATGTTGATTCTGAGTGAAGGTGATGGATGCTGGTAACGGCGGTGCACCAGTGTGACCAGGTGGTGGCACCTGCCAGGTAAATAGTACCAAGCAAGATGTATTATAGCACTGCTGCTGCTGCGTCGTGGTTGTCGTCTGCTGTTCCTGCTTGCGCCGCTACCAGCGACAACTTCATCACACGAGATGCAGAATTGAGACACTTATGCAACATATGGGAATCTTTATTGAAGAAACGTTTCGAAACACAGTGGCTTCATCAGTCTTATAAAAAAGCAGGAAGGTATAAGGAGAGGAGGAATTTGAGGTAATCAGTCCCTCAGCCTGGAGTCGACGTGTTCAGTCCATCAATCGTGTACTTTCTAAAATATTGATGGACTGAACACATCGACTCCAGACTGAGGGACTGATTACCTCAAACTCCTCCTCTCCTTATACCTTCCTGCTTTGTATAAGACTGATGAAGCCACTGTGTTTCGAATGTTTCTTCAATAAAGATTCCCATATGTTGCATGTCTCAATTCTTCAGCTTTTCGGTTTTCAAAACCATTCATCACACGAGATGCGTCACAGTACACCCAGGTCCCCGTGTCCTGACACTCAGTACAGTAACACTGTTAACTGTTGTACATACAGTAATAATTATGAAATATTCATAACATCCATTACCAATAATTGATTAACTGTTTTAAAAAACGAAAGGTTGTGCATAAAGATTCGCAACAATATTCGTTATGAGAAACTGATCTTTCTTGGCCGAGTTACAGATCACTGGTAGAACTGAGGGATTAAAAGTATGAGTGTTTTTACCAGTGATAAAAGAAGGGAGAAATAGGTAAGGAAGGGAAGGCCTGAAGGGAGGAAAACGTAGGTGGGTACGAAGGAAAGAAGGAGGGAAGGTGGAGTGTGTGTAAGCCGGTGTAGTTGCACCCAGATTTTCAATCCAGACTCAATTTCTCTCCTCTGAGACTGAGTCGATCAGACTTAATCCAGCTTGATGTGTGCTCAGTCAAGCTTGAGTTATCACAAGAACACACTCACCATTTCCAGTTCTGAGCTACGTGCCTTCTTGCCCAGCCCAGCCCAGCCTGACCCGGCCCTGCCAAGCCTGGCCCAGCCCAGCCCGGCCCAGCCCAGCCTGGCCCAGCCCAGCCCGGCACAGCCCGGCCCGGCACAGCCCGGCCCGGCACAGCCCGGCCCTGCCCGGCCCAACCCAGTTTCAGCCTTGCTCTACTGCTGTACGTTTGTGCCTGAAAATGGTTGCAGGGACCATCACTTCCGTGGGTTGGTCTCAGACCAGGCCTCCTGGTGAATGAACCAGGCTATTTCAGGCCACAGTACGCAGTCCAACATATGCAACACAGTCTGGCTGACTAAGAACTACCTGGAGGAACTTGTCCAGTTCCTCTTGAATTCACTTTGGAGTCTGCTCGTAAGTATTCATGTATGAAGGAAGGGCGTTGAAAAGTCTTGAATTCTTTACGCTTAAGTTGTCTTAGTGTACCTGTTGATTCTTTACTCTGTTTATTTTCTACCTCGTCAAACTTCTTGGTCTCGTGGAGAGTAATTTCAGCGTGCAGATTTGGAAGAAGTTCTTAGTCTTTACCACGTGTAGATTCTGATGCATCTTTCTTGACTCTGATCTAGGGAATATAATCGGAAGGACTTTAGGTATCCTTAGTTATTTAAATGTTGGAATTAATACAGTGAAAACTGCAGTTTCACCTTCGTGAAGTAGTGGTGTCGGTACACAGCAACGTTTAAGTCTTGAGTATTATCATTGACTGTACATCTCTTATTCTGAAGGTTTTTTCTATCCAGCCAATCATTTTGTATGTAGTTATGGAAACATTGTTGAGATCCTTGAATGTAAGATTATTCCACATTACTTCAAAGCCTCTTAAATTTCTCTTCCGCTCTATTGAGTTATGTGAGCTTGTTATATACTTTTTTTTATATCTGTTTCTCTAACAAAGTAACTGAAAATTGTCCACAATAATGTCGGCTTTGTGGCCATGTGTCCTCCGTTGATTGTAGTCATACAAATTATAGTAACGATACTATATACACAAGGAATAATACTTCTGTGGTAGATATGAGAATGAGAAAAAAATGGATCGAATTCTGTACTTTGAGGAACAGAATTTTTTACTGTAGTGGACTCTGAATTAAGTTTATCGGTTATTTCTCCTGGAGTCAGAATTGTTAAAAAATAAGGATCCATTTTCCCTCCTTTTTTTTATATAAATATTTTGTGTCGCACAGTGATCACACTTGTCCAAGATTTTTTTTCACAGTCTCTATATAATAACTCAGAGAACGAGAAGGATTTGGATACATGTTAAGTTAGTCTTAAAATTAGCAGGTCAGTGCTCCGAACACTGTACCACTTTGATCAGTGCTCCGAACACTGTACCACTTTGATGGTATTTGAATTAGATCTTGCCATAATATTGTTGATGTGAAATTTATCTTTGTAAATCTTCATGTGTGGTCATAGTGAGGCTCATGCTAACCTTCCTAGGATGTAAAAATATACCTACCTGTGATAAATGCTTGTGACCAGTTTCCAGTTTACCTGCTACCGCAGTCCGGCTCTGGGCCAGGCTTGTCTAGTGCTTGCCCGGTCAACCAGACTGTTGCCGTTAACGGTCCTCTGGTCCAGGCTGGTCTGGTCAGCCAGGCTGTTACTGCTGGTGGCCTGCTGGACCAGGCTTGTCTGGTCAACCAGTCTGTCGCTGCTGTTGCCTCACTGGCCCAAGCTTGTCTAGTTAAACAAGCTATTTCTAGTGGTGGCCCTCTGGTCCAGGCTTGTTTGGTCAATCAGGCTATTGCTGCTGCTGGTTTACTGGCTCAGGCTTGTCTGGTCATTCAGGTTGTTGCTGCTGATGCCCGCTGACCCACATATCCATCACAACCTGATTGATCAGGCAGGTACGTGTTCAGTTTCCGCTTGAAGACTACACTTGTCCCATCAGTGTTTCTGGTATTTACTAGTAGACTGTTGGATAGTCTGGGACCACGCATGTTGATACAATGTTCACTCATTGTGCGTACGGCGCCTGCTTTTCACTGGCTTTATTTTACATTTCCTCCCAAGTCTCTCACTTCTTTTTGCACACATTTTGTGTGCTGATGCACAATTATGACACGTTAATAAATGTTATTATACCAGCATAGTACAATGTTTCGAACACTGGCCTTAAAGTTTTAGGACTGGCTTGACAAGGCTTCGAACCCCGCCCCGTTACCCGAGTTATTTACAGTCGTCTTATTACAGTTTCGTGAGACTACATATATTACGTCGACATTTTTTTCTAGTGCATCGAGATGCTTGTAATGTTCAGTTCTTGTGAGAGACAGAAGCGACCTGTTCTGAACTCGTGTTGCCCTGAGTCGTGTAGATGGTGCAGAACTTTTACACACATTTAAATAGTTTTAGTTTTGCTGAACTGTATTGTTTGGAGTAACATTATATCTGTTGTTCCTAGTGACTGTGTGATGATGGAGCAACATTATATCTGTTGTTCCTAGTGACTGTGTGATGATGGAGTAACATTATATCTGTTGTTCCTAGTGACTGTGTGATGATGGAGTAACATTATATCTGTTGTTCCTAGTGACTGTGTGATGATGGAGCAACATTATATCTGTTGTTCCTAGTGACTGTGTGATGATGGAGTAACATTATATCTGTTGTTCCTAGTGACTGTGTGATGATGGAGTAACATTATATCTGTTGTTCCTAGTGACTGTGTGATGATGGAGCAACATTATATCTGTTGTTCCTAGTGACTGTGTGATGATGGAGCAACATTATATCTGTTGTTCCTAGTGACTGTGTGGAGTAACATTATATCTGTCTGGATGGTGTCTGAGCCCAGACTTCCTCTCAGTGTGATATTTAGGGTATATGATTGTATTATATATATATATATATATATATATATATATATATATATATATATATATATATATATATATATATATATATATATATATATATATATATATATATATATATAATACACACACACACACACACGGAGTTCGACAAGTCAGAGTTCACTAGCATTTTATCAATAACTTGTACAGAATCTACAAGGGATGTGTGAGAGAGGGAAGGGAGTTCACACCATAAATGCTGCTGGTCGTATGTAACTTGTTTGTTGGTGTTTGTGTTAGTGTGTGATGTTTATGGTGATACGAGTTTTTTTTTTTATTGCAAAGAGCGCTGGATAATCTCTGGATTGTAGCGCTGTACAACCTGCACAGTAAATCTCTCTGCCCTAGCAGTGCTTGTGCCTGTATTATACATCCCTGGTAGCACAGCAGTGCTTGTGCCTGTATTGTATATCCCTGGTAGCACACCAGTGCTTGTGCCTGTGTTGTATATCCCTGGTAGCACACCAGTGCTTGTGCCTGTATTATACATCCCTGGTAGCACAGCAGTGCTTGTGCCTGTGTTGTATATCCCTGGTAGCACAGCAGTGCTTGTGCCTGTGTTGTATATCCCTGGTAGCACAGCAGTGCTTGTGCCTGTGTTGTATATCCCTGGTAGCACAGCAGTGCTTGTGCCTGTGTTGTATATCCCTGGTAGCACAGCAGTGCTTGTGCCTGTGTTGTATATCCCTGGTAGCACAGCAGTGCTTGTGCCTGTGTTGTATATCCCTGGTAGCACAGCAGTGCTTGTGCCTGTGTTGTATATCCCTGGTAGCACAGCAGTGCTTGTGCCTGTGTTGTATATCCCTGGTAGCACAGCAGTGCTTGTGCCTGTGTTGTATATCCCTGGTAGCACAGCAGTGCTTGTGCCTGTGTTGTATATCCCTGGTAGCACAGCAGTGCTTGTGCCTGTGTTGTATATCCCTGGTAGCACAGCAGTGCTTGTGCCTGTGTTGTATATCCCTGGTAGCACAGCAGTGCTTGTGCCTGTGTTGTATATCCCTGGTAGCACACCAGTGCTTGTGCCTGTGTTGTATATCCCTGGTAGCACAGCAGTGCTTGTGCCTGTGTTGTATATCCCTGGTAGCACAGCAGTGCTTGTGCCTGTGTTGTATATCCCTGGTAGCACACCAGTGCTTGTGCCTGTGTTGTACGTCCCTGGTAGCACAGCAGTGCTTGTGCCTGTGTTGTACATCCCTGGTAGCACAGCAGTGCTTGTGCCTGTATTGGTACTGTGTTGTACGTCCCTGGTAGCACAGCAGTGCTTGTGCCTGTGTTGTACATCCCTGGTAGCACAGCAGTGCTTGTGCCTGTATTATACATCCCTGGTAGCACAGCAGTGCTTGTGCCTGTGTTGTACATCCCTGGTAGCACAGCAGTGCTTGTGCCTGTGTTGTATATCCCTGGTAGCACAGCAGTGCTTGTGCCTGTGTTGTATATCCCTGGTAGCACAGCAGTGCTTGTGCCTGTGTTGTATATCCCTGGTAGCACAGCAGTGCTTGTGCCTGTGTTGTATATCCCTGGTAGCACAGCAGTGCTTGTGCCTGTGTTGTATATCCCTGGTAGCACACCAGTGCTTGTGCCTGTGTTGTACATCCCTGGTAGCACAGCAGTGCTTGTGCCTGTGTTGTACGTCCCTGGTAGCACAGCAGTGCTTGTGCCTGTGTTGTACATCCCTGGTAGCACAGCAGTGCTTGTGCCTGTGTTGTACGTCCCTGGTAGCACAGCAGTGCTTGTGCCTGTGTTGTACGTCCCTGGTAGCACAGCAGTGCTTGTGCCTGTATTATACATCCCTGGTAGCACAGCAGTGCTTGTGCCTGTGTTGTACGTCCCTGGTAGCACAGCAGTGCTTGTGCCTGTGTTGTACATCCCTGGTAGCACAGCAGTGCTTGTGCCTGTGTTGTATATCCCTGGTAGCACAGCAGTGCTTGTGCCTGTGTTGTATATCCCTGGTAGCACACCAGTGCTTGTGCCTGTATTATACATCCCTGGTAGCACAGCAGTGCTTGTGCCTGTGTTGTACGTCCCTGGTAGCACAGCAGTGCTTGTGCCTGTGTTGTACATCCCTGGTAGCACAGCAGTGCTTGTGCCTGTGTTGTATGTCCCTGGTAGCACAGCAGTGCTTGTGCCTGTGTTGTACATCCCTGGTAGCACAGCAGTGCTTGTCCCTGTGTTGTACATCCCTGGTAGCACAGCAGTGCTTGTGCCTGTGTTGTATGTCCCTGGTAGCACAGCAGTGCTTGTGCCTGTGTTGTACATCCCTGGTAGCACAGCAGTGCTTGTCCCTGTGTTGTACGTCCCTGGTAGCACAGCAGGGCTTGTGCCTGTGTTGTACGTCCCTGGTAGCACAGCAGTGCTTGTGCCTGTGTTGTACATTCCTGGTAGCACAGCAGGGCTTGTGCCTGTGTTGTACATCCCTGGTAGCACAGCAGGGCTTGTGCCTGTGTTGTACATCCCTGGTAGCACAGCAGTGCTTGTACACGTGCTGTACATCCCTGGTAGCACAGCAGGGCTTGTGCACGTACTGTACATCCCTGGTAGCACAGCAGGGCTTGTGCACGTGCTGTGCATCCCTGGTAGCACAGCAGGGCTTGTGCACGTGCTGTACATCCCTGGTAGCACAGCAGGGCTTGTGCACGTGCTGTACATCCCTGGTAGCACAGCAGGGCTTGTGCACGTGCTGTACATCCCTGGTAGCACAGCAGGGCTTGTGCACGTGCTGTACATCCCTGGTAGCACAGCAGGGCTTGTCTGTGTTGTACATCCCTGGTAGCACAGCAGTGATTGTGCATGTGTTGTACATCCCTGGTAGCACAGCAGTGCTTGTGCACGTGCTCTACATCCCTGGTAGCACAGCAGGGCTTGTGCACGTGCTGTACATCCCTGGTAGCACAGCAGGGCTTGTGCACGTGCTGTACATCCCTGGTAGCACAGCAGGGCTTGTGCACGTGCTGTACATCCCTGGTAGCACAGCAGGGCTTGTGCACGTGCTGTACATCCCTGGTAGCACAGCAGGGCTTGTGCATGTGTTGTACATCCCTGGTAGCACAGCAGTGCTTGTGCATGTGTTGTACATCCCTGGTAGCACAGCAGGGCTTGTGCACGTGCTGTACATCCCTGGTAGCACAGCAGGGCTTGTGCACGTGCTGTACATCCCTGGTAGCACAGCAGGGCTTGTGCATGTGTTGTACATCCCTGGTAGCACAGCAGGGCTTGTGCATGTGTTGTACATCCCTGGTAGCACAGCAGGGCTTGCGCATGTGTTGTACATCCCTGGTAGCACAGCAGGGCTTGCGCATGTGTTGTACATCCCTGGTAGCACAGCAGGGCTTGTGCATGTGTTGTACATCCCTGGTAGCACAGCAGGGCTTGTGCACGTGCTGTACATCCCTGGTAGCACAGCAGGGCTTGTGCACGTGCTGTACATCCCTGGTAGCACAGCAGGGCTTGTGCACGTGCTGTACATCCCTGGTAGCACAGCAGGGCTTGTGCATGTGTTGTACATCCCTTGTAGCACAGCAGTGCTTGTGCACGTGCTCTACATCCCTGGTAGCACAGCAGGGCTTGTGCACGTGCTGTACATCCCTGGTAGCACAGCAGGGCTTGTGCATGTGTTGTACATCCCTGGTAGCACAGCAGGGCTTGCGCATGTGTTGTACATCCCTGGTAGCACAGCAGGGCTTGCGCATGTGTTGTACATCCCTGGCAGCACAGAAGGGCTTGCGCATGTGTTGTACATCCCTGGTAACACAGCAGGGCTTGCGCATGTGTTGTACATCCCTGGTAGCACAGCAGGGCTTGTGCACGTGCTGTACATCCCTGGTAGCACAGCAGGGCTTGTGCATGTGTTGTACATCCCTGGTAGCACAGCAGGGCTTGTGCACGTGCTGTACATCCCTGGTAGCACAGCAGGGCTTGCGCATGTGTTGTACATCCCTAGCAGCACAGAAGGGCTTGTGCACGTGCTGTACATCCCTGGTAGCACAGCAGGGCTTGTGCATGTGTTGTACATCCCTGGTAGCACAGCAGGGCTTGTGTCTGTGCTGTACATCCCTGGTAGCACAGCAGGGCTTGTCTGTGCTGTACATCCCTGGTAGCACAGCAGGGCTTGTGTCTGTGCTGTACATCCCTGGTAGCAGCAGCCAGCAACTTCCTAGTCATTTTATAGCCAGGCAGAGTTATAAAGGAGTTTGTGGTCTGGGCAGCAAGGGAGAGAGAGCAAGAGCACAGTGCTATCACTCTCTTTAATAGCTCAACTTTTCGTAATATCTCGCGCTTTTGTTCAAGATTACTTTATCTCATTTCCATACTGTAGTAGAATAGGTATTGTGGTGCGAGGCTGGCTTTTATTTTGGTAAGCATCATTAAATATCAGTATGCTGTGTAAGAATCATCAGACATCAGTGTGTAATGTTTGTAAGCATAATCACACGTCTATGTTGTATGTGTAAGCATCATTAAACATCAATGTCTGATAGGCGAAGATCCAACTAAGAATGTGCATACAACATCCCTGTCATCTGGATACTAAAAAATAACGATATGAAATTCATCTTACACAGTATCGTGTGTATTATTAAATGACTAAGGTTTTAATTAACTAAACACATCGACAAGTGCGTTCATAAGGAGTAACTGGCAAAGTGGGCAGGTGGATATTTAACTTCTTAACAAATAGAACTCACAGAGTAGCAGTACACAGAGTGAAATTGGAGGCTGCCACAGCGAGAAGCTCTGTAACTCAATCTGTATAATCCTACGGGTTTAGTGCTCCCCCTTGATAATAATAATAATAATAATGTACCTCAAGGCACAGTGCTCCACTTCTGTTTCTCATTCTTATATTAGAATCAATGAACCAGATATCTCTTAGTGAGAGGGACATCCGTCGAAGATATAGCGAATCTTCCGTCAGATATTAATCAAGTCTCCAGTGGACCTCAGACAACAATGTGATGTTCAACGAGGACAAGCTTAATTTTTTCCAGTATGGAAGAATGGAGGAAATAAAGACTAACGGAGAACGAGATAAACTCAAATCAGAGAGGTGGAAAGCTGATCAGGGATAGTGGAAGTATTGAAAACCGAAAACCTAGAAAATGTAAGAAATTTCCTTAGGGGCCTGCCAGATATATATAAAGTGGGGAAACAAAGGTAGTGAACAAGGAGCTGAAATAAGGGTCGAGTCAGTAACGTAGAACAGGACAGAGGACACGACAGAAGATATTGAGAAAAATGAAAGGAAGGATGAAACTTCTATAGCAGGAAAATAAGACAGGGAAAAACCTGGGAAATATGCTCAGAGGAAAAGTAAACGAGAGTCCAGATAACTGAGCAGAAATCTAGGAGTCAAACTCAGTAAATGCAGGCAGTCAGGATATCTGGAAATATTATGTTAAAATTATGTGCCTATATGGGAGAAAATCCTGGTATAAACATACCAGAAAATTTGCAGACATGATTAGCAAGGGAAAAAGTCATTTTAAAAGCGAATGCAGGTACTTCCATCCGGTGATGTGCATAGCTTCGATGCAACTCAGTGCATGTTATAACATTAGTTGTAAAGACCACCACGTGAAAGGAACACTACACTTCAGAGGAAGGAAAAACAAACAGCATCCTTTTTTAGACATAGTAAGAAATGATCGGACCCAAGAACGAGACTAAACATGGAAATACTACAAATGGGAAAGAGTGGCATAACAGTGGGACAAAGCAAGCCAGGTATCCACTCAACAGGGTCAGATATACAACAGACAAAGGCACAAACAATACTGGAGAAACCAGGTATACCAGGGACTATACCAGGTAGTACATCACCAGTGGTACTAACTAAAAATATACTGAACCATAACATTCCAGATGGTAAATCCTGCTTGAAATCAAATAAATTTAGTTATATTCGTGGGCTCCACTCAGAAGCGAATGCCATGTTTGGAGCATTTACAGAAACACACACAAGGCATGTTTTGGATGGAGAGATAATGATAAAAAACTATAACATATATAGCTGTGACAGAATTAATAGGTCATAGGGAGGAGTAGGATTCAGCGAAAAGTACTCTCTGTTGCACAGAACTGCTGAGTTCTTCGAAATGATTCAGTAGAAATCCTAGGTATTAAAGTTGAAAACAGGAATCTGGTAATTATTCTAGTATATAAACCACGGTCAGCAACTGCTGAGGAATTCACAGATCAGTAAGGAAGATAAATAGCTGTCTTGATAGGCTAGAAAATCCCCCGTCAAATATTATACTCCTTGGAGATTTCAGTATCTCAAATGTAAAATGGAAGATGACTCAGCACAACGTTATACTGTACCAGAAATATCTCCTGGCAGCACCCTGGCTCAATGGGTACACACCCGGAAACTAATGAGGCTTTGGGAAAAGTTCGCAGTGAACCAATGGATAACTGATCCCACTAGAAATTAAAATACAATGGATCTGATATTCACAAACAACAAGGAACATAATTACAAAAACAATATACGAGACAACAATTACAGAAACAATATACTCTGACCACAACATCATAGAAATACAAACGAGTATTAACTCAGTGTTAAGGAACTACAGCCTTAAAGTTAGAGAAGGGATGTTCAGTAAGTTCAATTTCAACAACCATAGAACTGACTGGGACAAAATAAACCAAGAACTATCACGTCATATCCCGGGAAATTTTTGAGCGCCCTAAATTCTCACCAGTGCCTGGAAAAGCCGAATACTAAAGCGTACAAGGTCTGTACTAAATATGTACTAGTGAGGAAACCCAGAAGAGCAGATATAGAGAGCGTAGGAGATGGTACTAAAGAAGAAGACGGGTTACCGAATTGCTTAAAAACATAAATGTCACAACGAAGGAAAGATAGTCTGAGTTAGAGCAAAAACTCAGGACGTCGTATAAACAGAAGAAGCACAGAACAAAGGTTACAAAAGATCATCCAGGATATTGCAAGAAACTCAAAATATTTTTATTCATACGCAGAGTTTAAGAGAAAACCTACCTGTAGAACTGGACCATTAATGAGACTAGTATGCTGATGATGAACTGGAAATAAGCGAAATTATAAAAGAACAGTATGAGTGTTCAGCAACCCACTAAATGGCAACAAGGTAGAGAATCCAGAAACTTTTTTTATTCCATCGGAAGGCCGTCCACACCAACTAACATTAATATTTATCCCATAGAATTCAAAAGAGACATTGAAAACATGCCGACTCACTCAGCACCTGGACCAGATTCATGGAATTCCCTACCTGGAGTCTACCTGGAAGGCATTCCGGGAATCAGCGCCCCCGCGGCCCGGTCCACAACCAGGCCTCCCGGTGGATCAGGGCCTGACCAACCAGGCTGTTACTGCTGGACGCACGTAGTCCAACGTACGAACAACAGCCCGGCTGATCCGGCACTGACTTTAGGTATCTGTCCAACTGCTTCTTGAAGACAACCAGAGGTCTATCGGTAATTCCCCTTATGGCTGGTGGGAGGCTGTTGAACAGTCTTGGGCCCCGGACACTTATTGTGTTTTCTCTTAGTGCGCCATTGGGTCTCCTACTTTTCACTGGGGGTATCTTGCATAACCTTCCAAGTCTCTTGCTTTCGTAGGGAGTGATATGTGTGTGCAGATTGGGGACCAGTCCCTCCAGAATCTTCCAGGTGTAGATTATGATATCTCTCGCCTGCGCTCCAGTGAGTACAAGTCAAGTGCTTCCAGGCGTTCCCAGTGTTTGATGGAACTTATACGTGCAGCATAGGTCCTCTGTACATTCTCTAGATCTGCAATTTCACCTGCCCTGAGTGGGGATGTTAATGTACAGCAGTATTCCAGCCTAGAGAGAAAAAGTGATTTAAAAAGGACCATCACTGGCTTGGCATCTCTAGTCTTGAATGTTCTCATTATCCATCCTATCAGTTTCCTAGCAGATGTGATAGTGACACTGTTGTGGTCCTTGAAGGTGAGATCTTCAGACATTACCACACCCAGGTCCTTCACATTACTTTTCCGCTCTATTGTGTGATTAGAGTTTGTAGTATACTCAGTCCTAGTTATTATTTCCTCCAGTTTTCCATAACGGAGTAGTTGGAATTTGTCTTCATTGAACATCATATTGTTCTCCGTTGCCCACTGGAAAACTTGGTTTATATCTTCTTGTGATTTGCCGTGTCCTAAAAGTGCAGAGTACCACTAGCACGAGCCTTCAGTATTTGGATCTAGGTGAAATACCAGAGACCTTAAAGAGTACTGACATAGCTCCTTTGAATGAGGGAGGTAGTAGAGCACTAGTTGAAAATTACAGACCAGTAGCCCTAACATCCCGCATCGTAAAAATCTTCGAAAGAGTGATGAAAAGTCAGATTGCAAATTTTGTGGAACAACAAAATCGACATAATCCAAACCAGCATGGTTTTAGAGCAGGACGATCATGTCTGTCACAGCTGCTGAACCACAATGACAGAATTACGGAAGCATTGGAAGACAGCCATATCGCAGATGTGATATACACAGATTTTTGCAAAGACGTTTGACAAATGCGATCATGGTGTGACTGCACAAAATGAGGGTCATAGGCATTACGGGAAAGGTGGGCAGATGGATTTTCGGGTTACTAACACATACAACACAAAAAGTAGTAGTAAACAGATCAAAATCCAGCACCAGTTAAGTAAAAAGCTTAGTTCCCCAAGGCACAGTCCTGGCACCTCTGCTGTTTCTTATCCTAATAGCAGACGGATAAAAACACCCGTCACAGTTTTGTATCATCATTTGAAGATACTAAAATAAACATGAAAGTCACTACGGTAGAAGACAGGAAAATATAAGCAGGATTTTCAAATGGACAGTGGAGAACAACATGCCATTCAATGGTGACGAGTTCCAGCTGCTTAGGTATGAAAAAAATGAAGAATTCAAAGGGAACACTTTATACAAAACTCAAGAGGACTGTCAAATAGAACGAAAGAAACATGCGAAAGAACATAAGACAAAGGTCACGACAGCTAGGAGGATGACGGGGTGGGTAATGAGAACCTTCAAAGCAAAGCAAATAATGCCAGTGGTGACACTTTTTAAGTCGCTTGTGCTCCGTCATTTGGAATATTGTTCAGTGTTGACGGCCCATTCAGGGGCGTCACTGCCATAACATACTGGAGCGAGAGATATGGGAGGATGTGCAAGATAAACCCAGTGAAAAGCAGGTGCAATAAAAAAAATAAGGGAACACTGTATCAACAATCGTGGTCCCAGATTATTCAACATCTTACCAGAAAATATCAAAACGACTGTTGGGTTAAGTGTATAAGCATTTGCAGAGCAAGCACACTTTTTTTACATAAAGAGTGTATGTTATAGGTCATTTAACATAGCAATGTTTTCTAAAAGATCGTTTTATTAAGGTTTTAGTAAGAGTTAGAAAAATCCTTTTATTAAAGAAAACGAAGAAGAATAATTACATGAAATTACATCACTGCACAGTTTAACTTGCTATCAAAATAATGACCTTATTAATGTAATGCTAACCTTCCTATGACAGGTTAATTGACTCGCCTCTCTGTGACAAGTTAGTTTACTCACATGTCTATGCATGGTTAATCAACGAGTTAAACCATTCATACGAATTAGTAATTTTCTGACGATATCTAAGTTGAGAATCAATAAGCTGCTGTAAATGACGTGACTGAGCGTTGTCGCACTTTTTCTTGTTGCGCGTCAGTGCCAGCCGCTTCACACACACCGACTACATCTTGCCAGATACCTTGCCAAGAGTTTTCACAGCGTTTTTCGTAAAGTTCAGATAGGACTGACTTGAGCACAGTGCACAGCAAAAGTTATGCTGGAGGTAATATACTGAAGGTGGTCAGATAGTGACTTTGTTATTTGCAGTAAAGTTCATCATGGTAAAAGTGATTATAAATGACATATCAGTGAGACTATATATTCTTGTATGTGTCACCCTGTGTTCATGTGAAGTTGTCATGTCTAGTAGGGTTGCAGAAAATGTTGGTAATGTTAATTTGACAGCAAAACAATCAGTGTCTTGACAGGACCATCTCTGGTCTGATAGCCAGTAGTGTAATGCAGTGTAAACATCGCAGGTTATAGCATAGTATCGTGAAGACGTTTCGCCCATCAGGAACTTTCATCAATTCACAGAGAGAATAAGCCATAGTTATATATAGGGGTTGAAGAGAGATCTTGAGGTGAAAGACGTGGTGAAGTCACATGTAAATAAGCAGCCCAGTAAGTAAGGTTAGGTGATGAAGAATTTAACACATAAAGGTATACAGGTTAGGTGGTCGTAGTATTTTTAACATTGGGAGAATAAGTCAGTAGTAATAATGTTTGCTAGAATTACCCACAGTATTTTAGGTAGGACACATGTTCAGCTATTGAGATATTTTCCTACGGCAACCTTTCGCTCTCTAGGAGCTTTGTCAAGCGTGACAAGTTTGACAAAGCTCCTGGAGCGCTGAGTGAGCTACTCCATCAAAGTGCTCCGTAAATGCCTTCTGCGCTGCCGCCGCTGCTGCTGCTATTAAATGTGAATTACCCTCTCTCAGGATGGGGAAGAGAGGAACGTAGAGGGCATAAGATATGGAAGTAAATATGAGGGGTAGCTAGCTTCAACTAGAGGGAGGGAGGACAGTTATCTCTGAGGCATCTCCTTCCATCCCTCTCCCAAACGATGGATTCTTAAATCCTCTGGTACTGTGACGATCAGGCTATCTCCAAAGGGATAGTTGGCGTCGAGCCACTGCCATCCCTCTCCCTGATAATGGATGCTGATATAATCTGGAGGCTGGGGAGGGGATTGGAGTGGAGGGGGGTGTTGAACCTCATTTGTTAACGCAGCATAAGTTATTACCCTTGTAATGGTCGTTACGTTAACTGCTAGTTACTTTTCAATTATGGACTAGTGGCTCAGCTTGTCAGTATACCGTTATAACATGTTGCGGTTGTAAGGTGGTTGTGACGAGGTTGTGATGTGGTCGTAAGGTGATTGTTACGAGGTTGTGCTGTGGTTGTAAGGTGATTGTTGCAAGGGTGTATTGTGGGTGTAAGGCGATTGTTGCAAGGTGTATTGTGGGTGTAAGGTAATTGTTGCAAGATGTATTGTGGTTGCAAGGTAGTTGTTGCAAGGTGTATTGTTGTAAGGTGATTGTTGCAAGGGTGTATTGTGGTTGTAAGGTGATTGTTGCAAGGGTGTATTGTGGTTGTAAGGTATTTGTTGCAAGGTCACGGCAGCCAGGAGAATGACGGGGTGGGTATTGAAAACTTTCAAAATAAGGGAAATAATACAAATGGTGACACTTTTCAAATCGCTAGTGCTCCCGCATTTGGAATATTGCTCAGTGTTGACGGTCCCGTTCAAGGCAAGAGAAATATCAGAGCATGAACAAATACAGAGATCGTTTGCGGCCCACATAGTCAGTAAATCATTTAAATTACTGGGAATGCCTTAAAATCTTGAATATGTACTCATTGGAGCGGAGGAGAAATACATGATAATATATACCTGGAAGGTACTCGAGGGCTTGGTCCCAAATCTGCACACTGCCATAACAACATACAGGAGCGAGAGATTATGGGAAGAAGTGCAAGATAAACCCAATGAAGAGCAGGGGTGCGGTGGGCACAATAAGGGAAAACTGTATCAACATTCATGGCCCCAGATTATTTAACATGCCAGAAGATATCAGACACACTGCTGGTGCAAGTGTGGACGTCTTCAAGAGAAGACTGGACTAGTATCTTGGCAAGGAGCTAAGTTAACAAAGGATTCTCGGAAATGTGGGGAGGCACGCATCCAGCAACAACAGCCTGGTTGACCAGGCAAGCATCAGACGAGGGAAACGTTTCGCCACACTGGCTTTATCAGTCCATTATAAAGTAGAAATGGGTAAGGAGAGGAGGAGTTTGAGGTAATCAGTCCCTCAGCCTGGAATCGATGTGTTCAGTCTGTACTTTGTATTGGACTGATGAAGCCACTGTGTGGCGAAACGTTTTTTCAACAAAGATTCCGATATGTTGCATAAGTGTCTCAATTCTTCAACTTGTCGGTTTTCAAAACCATTCATCACATCAGACGAGGGCTCTGGGAGTAGAAAAACTCTCGAAATTCATCCAAGGCATATCAGAGGTAGGTGTTTTATTGTAAGGTAATTGTTGCAAGGTATACTGGAATGAAAGATATTGGAGAAAGTGTAGAATAAATCCAATGAAAAAGTAGGAGTACCATATGTACTATTAAAGAACACTGCCAACATCCGTGGTCCAAAACTCAACATACTGCCAGCAGATAGAAATGTTGCCAGAACGAAGGTATGGGGTCCGGAGGCTGTTGACAGCATGGTTATTGTCCCTTGCTGGGGTGGAGAGGTTGGGTTAGAAAGGCAGGGGTGGAGAGGCTGAGCCCACCATAGTTATAGGGAAGTTCCTGGCTGGGGGCAAGAGCTAGTGCCACGCCCCCTTTCCTTTGCGCCCCCCCCCCGTCCCCCGACTCTTCAAGGGTATCGATCTCGGCACCACGGCGCCTTGAAGGGGAGGGGGGGGGGTCGAGGCTCGTCCTTCCCTTACTCCTCGACCACCTTCATCTCGACCACGTCCTACTCCAGCCCATCCTCCAGTCCTTCCTCTTGCACCTTATTCTTGCATATTCCAAGTCGATTTCTTATATAGGGTTATCAGCAAGTTTTTTGATACACTTTTTCGTTAAGTAAAATAAGGTTAGATTGTCGCTTGGTCATAAAACTTGATCATATGCAACATATTATACTCCAGTAAGTAAAATATTGCATGGCGATGGTGAACAACAGCGACCCACCCAACACACTCAGCCTTGTTGTCTCTTGTATGGGTAAATGTATTGGAAGATCCTGTGTAGCAAGAAGCCGAATGACCGCCGACAAATTGAGAGAAATAGTCACGAATGCAGTCAGTAGGACATCTTTATTGAAAACGTTTCGGTCCTAGGACACTGGTCATTTCAGATGCATTTATTGGGAATAATCAAGGTCCTAGGAGCGAAAAGTCTTGAAATAATATTGTCTTAAGTCAATGTATTCCTGACTGTTTCTCTGAAGATGCTGTTAAGTTCAAAGATCAAGGAACGTGAAGCCTGGATAACAAGAACCTTCAAGAGGCACCAAGTCAGTGGTGATACTTTTTAAAGCCTCCGTGCAAGTGTTCTCCACTACCAACACCATTTAAGGCACGGGAAATTTAAAACCTTGTGTAAATTTAAACACCATAATTATTGGGAAAATTTAAAATCTGTCAACTATACTCGTTGAAATACTGGTAAGAAAGATCCATCATCGTGATTTATAAGTGTAAAATACTCGTGTCCAACCTAACCTAACCCAACTTAACCTAACCCAACCTAACCTAATCCAGCCCAACCCAATCTAACCTAACTTAATGGAAATATAAACACATATGCAGTATAATGTGATCCTTTATTGACTACGTTTCACCCACACAGTGGGCTTTTTCAAGTCACAAACAGAACTACCTGGGGTGGAAGGAACGCGAGTATTTATAGTCAGGTTCAGAATGCTGAGGTCAGGTGGAGAATGCTGCATTCTCCACCTGACCTCAGCATTCTGAACCTGACTATAAATACTCGCGTTCCTTCCACCCCAGGTAGTTCTGTTTGTGACTTGAAAAAGCCCACTGTGTGGGCGAAACGTAGTCAATAAAGGATCACATTATACTGCATATGTGTTTATATTTCCATTGTGTCGGTATTTTATACCATTTATTTCCATCCTAACCTAACTTAACTGAAAATGACCTAACGAAATCAGTCTTGTAATTAACCTAACTTCTCTATTAATAATGTCCTTAACCTTGTGTTTCGGTGTTAATAACGGAGAGATTTCCCATTTCGTTACAATTTGTTGCAAAATAAATATATGACTTAGAGCAAATTGTTTTTCCTCCGTGTGCCAGCCCACAGTCACCTGGACCACCCGTCACCGCCTGCAAGGATTGACTGAGGTTCACCTCAACATGATTTTGGGCAATGTTCACCTCGGCTCGCTTGTGCACAACATTGACACTTGTTCACAACACTAGCTGTTGTTCACAGCACTTTGACACTTTTCATCTGTCCGCCCCTCCCTTCTCCCTACTCACATCCACCTGCCTTTTGTCTAGGAACTCTTACACTTCCCCCTAGCCCGACTCCTGACCCCCTTCACACCCCTTAGCCAAACTTCCTGACCCCCGCCAAACCTCCTAGTCCCACTCAGTGACCCCTCACACCCTCTAGTCCCACTCAGTGACCCCTCACACCCTCTAGTCCCACTCAGTGACCCCTCACACCCTCTAGTCCCACTCAGTGACCCCTCACACCCTCTAGTCCCACTCAGTGACCCCTCACACCCTCTAGTCCCACTCAGTGACCCCTCACACCCTCTAGTCCCACTCAGTGACCCCTCACACCCTCTAGTCCCACTCAGTGACCCCTCACGCCCTCTAGTTCCACTCAGTGACCCCTCACGCCCTCTAGTTCCACTCAGTGACCCCTCACACCCTCTAGTCCCACTCAGTGACCCCTCACACCCTCTAGTCCCACTCAGTGACCCCTCACGCCCTCTAGTTCCACTCAGTGACTCCTCACACCCTCTAGTTCCACTCAGTGACCCCTCACACCCTCTAGTTCCACTCAGTGACCCCTCACGCCCTCTAGTTCCACTCAGTGACCCCTCACGCCCTCTAGTTCCACTCAGTGACCCCTCACGCCCTCTAGTTCCACTCAGTGACCCCTCACGCCCTCTAGTTCCACTCAGTGACCCCTCACACCCTCTAGTTCCACTCAGTGACCCCTCACACCCTCTAGTTCCACTCAGTGACCCCTCACGCCCTCTAGTTCCACTCAGTGACCCCTCACGCCCTCTAGTTCCACTCAGTGACCCCTCACACCCTCTAGTTCCACTCAGTGACCCCTCACACCCTCTAGTTCCACTCAGTGACCCCTCACGCCCTCTAGTTCCACTCAGTGACCCCTCACACATTTCCTACTCAGAGCAAAGTTAAATCCAGTACTTATGATTACAAGTGGAGTAACGTTGAGGTTTGTGGTGTGTTCTGTGAGACCAGAAGTGACCTTAACGGAGGTGAGGTCACCCTGGTGTTGTCTTCTGTCTGGGGGAGGCGGAGTAGGTCACGTGTTCACCAGCCTGTTGTTACAGCAGTGTGTAGGTCACGTGTTCACCAGCATGTTGTTACAGCAGTGTGTGTCACGTGTTCACAGTATGTTGTTCACCAGCCTGTTGTTACAGCAGTGTGTAGGTCACGTGTTCACCAGCATGTTGTTACAGCAGTGTGTAGGTCACGTGTTCACCAGCATGTTGTTACAGCAGTGTGTAGGTCACGTGTTCACCAGCATGTTGTTACAGCAGTGTGTAGGTCACATGCTCACCAGTATGTTGTTACAGCAGTGTGTAGGTCACGTGTTCACCAGTATGTTGTTACAGCAGTGTGTAGGTCACATGCTCACCAGTATGTTGTTACAGCAGTGTGTAGGTCACGTGTTCACCAGTATGTTGTTACAGCAGTGTGTAGATCACGTGTTCACCAGTATGTTGTTACAGCAGTGTGTATGTCACGTGTTCACCAGTATGTTGTTACAGCAGTGTGTAGATCACGTGTTCACCAGTATGTTGTTACAGCAGTGTGTAGGTCACGTGTTCACCAGTATGTTGTTACAGCAGTGTGTAGATCACGTGTTCACCAGTATGTTGTTACAGCAGTGTGTATGTCACGTGTTCACCAGTATGTTGTTACAGCAGTGTGTAGGTCACGTGTTCACCAGTATGTTGTTACAGCAGTGTGTAGATCACGTATTCACCAGCATGTTGTTACAGCAGTGTGTATGTCACGTGTTCGCCAGTATGTTGTTACAGCAGTGTGTAGCTCACGTGTTCACCAGTATGTTGTTACAGCAGTGTGTAGGTCACAGTGTGTGCTCACCAGTATGTTGTTACAGCAGTGTGTAGGTCACGTGTTCACCAGTATGTTGTTACAGCAGTGTGTAGATCACGTGTTCACCAGTATGTTGTTACAGCAGTATGTCACGTGTTCACCAGTATGTTGTTACAGCAGTCACGTGTAGATCACGTGTTCACCAGTATGTTGTTACAGCAGTGTGTAGGTCACGTGTTCACCAGTATGTTGTTACAGCAGTGTGTAGATCACGTGTTCACCAGTATGTTGTTACAGCAGTGTGTAGGTCACGTGTTCACCAGTATGTTGTTACAGCAGTGTGTAGGTCACGTGTTCACCAGTATGTTGTTACAGCAGTGTGTAGGTCACGTGTTCACCAGTATGTTGTTACAGCAGTGTGTAGGTCACGTGTTCACCAGTATGTTGTTACAGCAGTGTGTAGGTCACGTGTTCACCAGTATGTTGTTACAGCAGTGTGTAGGTCACGTGTTCACCAGTATGTTGTTACAGCAGTGTGTAGATCACGTATTCACCAGCATGTTGTTACAGTAGTGTGTATGTCACGTGTTCGCCAGTATGTTGTTACAGCAGTGTGTAGCTCACGTGTTCACCAGTATGTTGTTACAGTAGTGTGTAGATCACGTGTTCACCAGCATGTTCTTACAGCAGTGTGTAGGTCACGTGTTCACCAGTATGTTGTTACAGCAGTGTGTAGGTCACATGCTCACCAGCATGTTGTTACAGCAGTGTGTAGGTCACGTGTTCACCAGTATGTTGTTACAGCAGTGTGTAGGTCACGTGTGTATGTTGTACACATAGATCACGTGCTCACCAGCATGTTGTTACAGCAGTGTGTAGGTCACGTGTTCACCAGTATGTTGTTACAGCAGTGTGTAGGTCACGTGTTCACCAGCATGTTGTTACAGCAGTGTGTAGGTCACGTGTTCACCAGTATGTTGTTACAGCAGTGTGTAGGTCACGTGTTCACCAGTATGTTGTTACAGCAGTGTGTAGATCACGTGTTCACCAGCATGTTGTTACAGCAGTGTGTAGGTCACGTGTTCACCAGTATGTTGTTACAGCAGTGTGTAGGTCACGTGTTCACCAGCATGTTGTTACAGCAGTGTGTAGGTCACGTGTTCACCAGTATGTTGTTACAGCAGTGTGTAGGTCACGTGTTCACCAGTATGTTGTTACAGCAGTGTGTAGGTCACGTGTTCACCAGTATGTTGTTACAGCAGTGTGTAGGTCACGTGTTCACCAGTATGTTGTTACAGCAGTGTGTATGTCACGTATTCACCAGTATGTTGTTACAGCAGTGTGTAGGTCACGTGTTCACCAGTATGTTGTTACAGCAGTGTGTAGGTCACGTGTTCATCAGTATGTTGTTACAGCAGTGTGTAGGTCACGTGTTCACCAGTATGTTGTTACAGCAGTGTGTAGGTCACGTGTTCACCAGTATGTTGTTACAGCAGTGTCACCAGTATGTTGTTACAGCAGTGTGTAGGTCACATACTCACCAGCATGTTGTTACAGCAGTGTGTAGGTCACGTGTTCACCAGTATGTTGTTACAGCAGTGTGTAGGTCACGTGTTCACCAGCATGTTGTTACAGCAGTGTGTAGGTCACGTGTTCACCAGCATGTTGTTACAGCAGTGTGTAGATTACAGGTTTACCATTAACTTCCATGTATATATCATCATGTATCTCTCTTCTCGGTTCCATGAAGAGCAATACAAAGACTCTGAGACTTTCCCAGTAGTTTAGAAGTTTTGGTTATTCTGTGCAGGCAGTGTACGACCTTTCTGCATTTTCCCACTATGATCTGGCCTGCCTTGAAACATTTTGTGAGTACACAAGGTTCAACATGTATTATATACATTACAGGCAAGATGAAAATTTAGACATATCTTAATGCCTGTGCTTCACAGGCATTAAGATATGTCTTCACCAACTCCAAGGCTGAGGGACTGATTGTTTCGTCTTTTGTGTATATTTCTACTCTCTTCCCATTATTTCATTGAATTTATGTTGATAACGCCACTTGAGGGCGAAACGTCTACAATAAAAATACCCAGATGTTTCACAGGTGTCAAATTTTTAAAAAAAGGTTCAATTTAAGGCAGAACAAGTGATTTCAAGAGTACTATCATTGATGTTGTTTCTTGTTTTGTAAACTTTCGTAAATCATCACGTCACTTTCCTGGCAGTTGCTGTATTTACTTCACAAAATTTATTCCTTACGCACAGTAATAGTCTGCCTGAGTATTCTCTGCTGGTTCTGACACCTTCATTCCTCACCTACCTCATTGTTGATGTCATATATGAAGGGAGGATAGGACTTGATATATGCTATGGTGTCCACACTTGTTTTAAAACTGCGCATCCACACTAACTTGTAAGTTCTTCTAATCAGGGAGAACTGTGGTAGTGTGGGTAGGGTAGCCCAGGTGGTGGTGGTAGTGTGGGCAATGTAGCCCAGGTAGTGGTAGTGTGGGCAGTGTAGCCCAGGTGGTGGTGGTAGTGTGGGCAGTGTTGCCCAGGTGGTGATGGTAGTGTGGGCAGTGTAGCCCAGGTGGTTGTGGTAGTGTGGGCAGTGTTGCCCATGTGATGATGGTAGTGTGGGCAGTGTAGCCCAGGTGGTTTTGGTAGTGTGGGCAGTGTTGCCCAGGTGGTGATGCTAGTGTGGGCAGTGTAGCCCAGGTGGTTGTGGTAGTGTGGGCAGGGTAGCATAAGTGGTGGTGGTAGTGCGGGTAGGGTAGCTCAGGTGGTGGTGGTAGTGTGGGTAGAGTAGCCCAGGTGGTGGCGGTAGTGTGGGTAGGGTAGCCCAGGTGGTGGTAGTAGTGTGGGTAGGGTAGCCCAGGTGGTGGTAGTGTGGGTAGGGTAGCCCGGGTGGTGGTGGTAGTGTGGGTAGGGTAGCCCAGGTGGTGGTAGTGTGGGTAGGGTAGCCCAGGTGGTGGTGGTAGTGTGGGTAGGGTAGCCCAGATGGTGGTGGTAGTGAGGGCAGTGTAACCCAGGTGGTGGCGGCAGTGTGGGTAGGGTAGCCCAGGTGGTGGTGGTAGTGAGGGTAGGGTAGCCCAGGTGGTGGTGATAGTGAGGGTAGGGTAGCCCAAGTGGTGGTGGTAGTGAGGGCACGGTAGCCCAGGTGGTGGTGGTAGTGTGGGTAGGGTAGCCCAGGTGGTGGTGGTGTGTGGTAGTAGAGGTAGTACGGTAGCCCAGATGGTAGTGGTAGTGAGGGTAGGGTAGCCCAGGTGGTTGTGGTAGTGAGGGTAGGGTAACCCAGGTGGTGGTGGTAGTGAGGGTAGGGTAGCCCAGGTGGTGGTGGTAGTGAGGGTAGGGTAGCCCAGGTGGTGGTGGTAGTGAGGGTAGGGTAGCCCAGGTGGTGGTGGTAGTGAGGGTAGGGTAGCCCAGGTGGTGGTGGTAGTGTGGGTAGGGTAGCCCAGGTGGTGGTGGCAGTGTGGGTAGGGTAGCCCAGGTGGTGGTGGCAGTGTGGGTAGGGTAGCCCAGGTGGTGGTGGTGGCAGTGTGGGTAGGTAGCCTAGGTGGTGGTGGCAGTGTGGGTAGGGTAGCCCAGGTGGTGGTGGCAGTGAGGGTAGGGTAGCCCAGGTGGTGGTGGTAGTGAGGGTAGGGTAGCCCAGGTGGTGGTGGTAGTGTGTGTAGGGTAGCCCAGATGGTGGTGGCAGTGTGGGAAGGGTAGCCCAGGTGATGGTGGCAGTGTGAGTAGGGTAGCCCAGGTGGTGGTGGCAGTGTGGGTAAGGTAGCCCAGGTGGTGGTGGCAGTGTGGGTAGGGTAGCCCAGGTAGTGGTGGCAGTGTGGGTAGGGTAGCCCAGGTGGTGGTGGCAGTGTGGGTAGGGTAGCCCAGGTGGTGGTGGCAGTGTGGGTAGGGTAGCCCAGGTGGTGGTGGCAGTGTGGGTAGGGTAGCCCAGGTGGTGGTGGTAGTGTGGGTAGGGTAGCCCAGGTGGTGGTGGCAGTGTGGGCAGGGTAGCCCAGGTGGTGGTGGCAGTGTGAGTAGGGTAGCCCAGGTGGTGGTGGCAGTGTGGGGAAGGTAGCCCAGGTGGTGGTGGCAGTGTGGGTAGGGTAGCCCAGGTGGTGGTGGCAGTGTGGGTAGGGTAGCCCAGGTGGTGGTGGCAGTGTGAGTAGGGTAGCCCAGGTGGTGGTGGCAGTGTGGGTAAGGTAGCCCAGGTGGTGGTGGCAGTGTGGGTACGGTAGCCCAGGTGGTGGTGGCAGTGTGGGTAGGGTAGACCAGGTGGTGGTGGCAGTGTGGGTAGGGTAGCCCAGGTGGTGTTGGCAGTGTGGGTAGGGTAGCCCAGGTGGTGGTGGCAGTGTGGGTAGGGTAGCCCAGGTGGTGGTGGCAGTGTGGGTAGGGTAGCCCAGGTGGTGGTGGCAGTGTGGGTAGGGTAGCCCAGGTGGTGGTGGCAGTGTGGTTAGGGTAGCCCAGGTGGTGGTGGCTGTGAGGGTAGGGTAGCCCAGGTGGTGGTGGTAGTGAGGGTACGGTAGCCCAGGTGGTGGTGGTGGTAGTGTGGGTAGGGTAGCCCAGGGGGTGGTGGTGGTAGTGAGGGTTACCTGGTTACCTGGAGGTTATTCCGGGGATCAACGCCCCCGCGGCCCGGTCCACGACCAGGCCTCCCGATGGATCAGGGCCTGATCAACTAGGCTGTTACTGCTGGCCGCACGCAGTCCGACGTACGAGCCACAGCCCGGCTGATCCGGCACCGACTTTAGGTATCTGTCCAGCTCTCTCTTGAAGGCAGCCAGGGGTTTATTGGCAATTCCCCTAATGCTTGATGGGAGGCTGTTGAACAGTTTTGGGCCCCGGACACTTATGGTGTTTTCTCTTAGTGTACCAATGGCGCCCCTACTTTTTATTGGCGGCATTTTGCATCGCCTGCCCAGTCTTTTACTTTCGTAGGGAGTGATTTCTGTGTGCAGATTTGGGACCATTCCTTCCAAGATTTTCCAAGTGTAGATTATGATATATCTCTCCCTCCTGCGTTCCAACGAGTACAAGTCAAGTGCTTCCAAGCGTTCCCAGTAGTTAAGGTGCTTGACAGAACTTATACGTGCAGTAAAGGATCTCTGTACACTCTCTAGATCTGCGATTTCACCTGCTTTGTATGGAGATGTTAATGTACAGCAGTATTCCAGCCTAGAGAGAACAAGTGATTTGAAAAGGATCATCATGGGCTTGGCATCTCTCGTTTTGAAAGTTCTCATTATCCATCCTATCATTTTCTTTGCACGTGCGATCGTGGCACTGTTGTGATCCTTGAAAGTGAGATCCTCAGACATTACTACTCCCAGGTCCCTTACATTATTTTTCCGCTCTATTGTATGGCCGGAGTCAGTAGTATACTCTGTTCTAGTTATTATCTCCTCCAGTTTTTCATAACGGAGTAGTTGGAATTTGTCCTCATTGAACATCATATTGTTTACCGTTGCCCACTGGAAAACTTTGTTTATATCTTCTTGGAGGTTAACCGCGTCCTCAGCAGATGACAGCCTCATGCAGATCCTAGTATCATCCGCAAAGGATGATACGGTGCTGTGGTGTATATCTCTGTTTATGTCTGATATGAGGATAAGGAATAAGATGGGGGCGAGTACTGTGCCTTGTGGAACAGAGCTCTTCACTATGGCAGCCTCCGATTTAACTCTGTTGACCACTACTCTTTGTGTTCGATTTGTTAGGAAGTTGAAGATCCATCTCCCCACTTTCCCAGTTATTCCTTTAGCACGTATTTTATGGGCTATTACGCCATGATCGCATTTGTCAAATGCTTTTGCAAAGTCTGTGTATATTACATCTGCATTCTGATTTTCTTCCAGTGCATCCAAGGCCATGTCATAGTGATCCAGTAGTTGTGAGAGGCAGGAGCGACCTGCCCTGAACCCATGTTGCTCTGGATTGTGCAGATTTTGGGAATCCAGGTGATTTGCAATCCTGCTTCTTAGCACTCTTTCAAAGATTTTTATGATGTGGGATGTCAGAGCTATTGGTCTATAGTTCTTAGCTAATGCTTTGCTGCCACCTTTATGGAGTGGGGCTATATCCGTTGTTTTAAGTGACTGTGGAATTTCACCCATGTCCAAGCTCCTCCTCCATAGTGTACTTAGGGCACGCGAGAGGGGTTTCTTGCAGTTCTTAATGAAAACAGAGTTCCACGAGTCTGGGCCCGGGGCTGAGTGCATAGGCATGTTGTCAATGGCTTTTTCGAAATCTATCGGAGTTAGGGTAATGTCGGAAATCTGGCATACATTTATGGAGTTTTGAGGCTCATTCATGAAGAAATCATTTGGGTCGTCGATCCTCAGACCGATTAGTGGTTCACTAAACACAGAGTCGTACTGGGATTTCAATATTTCACTCAATATTTCAGGGTAGGGTAGCCCAGGTGGTGGTGGTAGTGAGGGTAGGGTAGCCCAGGTGGTGGTGGTAGTGAGGGTACGGTAGCCCAGGTGGTGGTGGTAGTGTGGGTAGGGTAGCCCAGGTGGTGGTGGTAGTGAGGGTAGGGTAGCCCAGATGGTAGTGGTAGTGAGGGTAGGGTAGCCCAGGTGGTGGTGGTAGTGAGGGTAGGGTAGCGCAGGTGGTGGTGGTAGTGAGGGTAGGGTAGCCTAGGTGGTGGTGGCAGTGTGGGTAGGGTAGCCCAGGTGGTGGTGGCGGCAGTGAGGGTAGGGTAGCCCAGGTGGTGGTGGTAGTGAGGGTAGGGTAGCCCAGGTGGTGGTGGCAGTGTGGGTAGGGTAGCCCAGGTGGTGGTGGCAGTGTGGGTAGGGTAGCCCAGGTGGTGGTGGCAGTGTGTGTATGGTAGCCCAGGTGGTGATGGCAGTGTGGGTAGGGTAGCCCAAGTGGTGGTGGCAGTGTGGGTAGGGTAGCCCAGGTGGTGGTGGCAGTGTGGGTAGGGTAGCCCAGGTGGTGGTGGCAGTGTGGGTAGGGTAGCCCAGGTGGTGGTGGCAGTGTGGGTAGGGTAGTCCAGGTGGTGGTGGCAGTGTGGGTAGGGTAGCCCAGGTGGTGGTGGCAGTGTGGGTAGGGTAGCCCAGGTGGTGGTGGCAGTGAGGGCAGTGTAGCCCAGGTGGTGGTGGCAGTGTGAGTAGGGTAGCCCAGGTGGTGGTGGCAGTGTGGGTAGGGTAGCCCAGGTGGTGGTGGCAATGTGGGTAGGGTAACCCAGGTGGTGGTGGTAGTGTGGGTAGGGTAGCCCAGGTGGTGGTGGTAGTGTGTGTAGGGTAGCCCAGGTGGTGGTGGCAGTGTGGGTAGGGTAGCCCAGGTGATGGTGGCAGTGTGAGTAGGGTAGCCCAGGTGGTGGTGGCAGTGAGGGCAGGGTAGCCCAGGTGGTGGTAGTGAGGGTAGGGTAGCCCAGGTGGTGGTAGTGTGGGTAGGGTAGCCCAGGTGGTGGTGGCAGTGAGGGTAGGGTAGCCCAGGTGGTGGTAGTGTGGGTAGGGTAGCCCAGGTGGTGGTGGCAGTGAGGGTAGGGTAGCCCAGGTGGTGGTGGCAGTGAGGGTAGGCTAGCCCAGGTGGTGGTGACAGTGAGGGTAGGGTAGCCCAGGTGGTGGTGGCAGTGAGGGTAGGGTAGCCCAGGTGGTGGTAGTGTGGGCAGGGTAGCCCAGGTGGTGGTGGCAGTGTGGGTAGGGTAGCCCAGGTGGTGGTGGCAGTGAGGGTATGATAGCCCAGGTGGTGTTGGCAGTGTGGGTAGGTTAGCCCAGGTGTTGGTGGTAGTGTGGGCAGGGTAGCCCAGGTGGTGGTGGCAGTGAGGGTAGGGTAGTCCAGGTGGTGGTGGTAGTGTGGGTAGGGTAGCCCAGGTGGTGGTGGTAGTGAGGGTAGGGTAGCCCAGGTGGTGGTAGTGTGGGGAGGGTAGCCCAGGTGGTGGTGGCAGTGAGGGCAGGGTAGCCCAGGTGGTGGTGGCAGTGAGGGCAGGGTAGCCCAGGTGGTGGTAGTGAGGGTAGGGTAGCCCAGGTGGTGGTAGAGTGGGTAGGGTAGCCCAGGTGGTGGTGGTAGTGAGGGTAGGGTAGCCCAGGTGGTGGTAGTGTGGGCAGGGTAGCCCAGGTGGTGGTGGCAGTGAGGGTAGGGTAGCCCAGATGGTGGTAGTGAGGGTAGGGGAGCCCAGGTGGTGGTAGTGTGGGTAGGGTAGCCCAGGTGGTGGTAGTGAGGGTAGGGTAGCCCAGGTGGTGGTAGTGTGGGTAGGGTAGCCCAGGTGGTGGTAGTGAGGGTAGGGTAGCCCAGGTGGTGGTAGTGTGGGTAGGGTAGCCCAGGTGGTGGTAGTGTGGGCACGGTAGCCCAGGTGGTGGTGGTAGTGAGGGTAGGGTAGCCCAGGTGGTGGTGGTAGTGAGGGTAGGGTAGCCCAGGTGGTGGCAGTGAGGGTAGGGTAGCCCAGGTGGTGGTAGTGTGGGCAGGGTTGCCCATGTGGTGGTGGCAGTGAGGGTAGGGTAGCCCAGGTGGTGGTGGTAGTGTGGGTAGGGTAGCCCAGGTGGTGGTGGTAGTGTGGGTAGGGTAGCCCAGGTGGTGGTAGTGAGGGTAGGGTAGCCCAGGTGGTGGTGGTAGTGTGGGTAGGGTAGCCCAGGTGGTGGTAGTGAGGGTAGGGTAGCCCAGGTGGTGGTAGTGTGGGTAGGGTAACCCAGGTGGTGGTGGTAGTGTGGGTAGGGTAGCCCAGGTGGTGGTCGTGTGGGGAGGGGAGCCGAGGTGGTGGTAGTGTTGGTTGGGGAGCCCAGGTGGTGGTGGTAGTGTGGGTAGGGTAGCCCAGGTGGTGGTGGTAGTGTGGGTAGGGTAGCCCAGGTGGTGGTGGTAGTGTGGGTAGGGTAGCCCAGGTGGTGGTTGTGTGGGCAGGGTAGCCCAGGTGGTGGTAGTGAGGGTAGGGTAGCCCAGGTGGTGGTAGTGTGGGTAGGGTAGCCCGGGTGGTGGTGGTAGTGTGGGTAGGGTAGCCCACGTGGTGGTGGTAGTGTGGGTAGGGTAGCCCAGGTGGTGGTAGTGTGGGTAGGGTAGCCCATGTGGTGGTAGTGTGGGTAGGGTAGCCCAGGTGGTGGTAGTGTGGGTAGGGTAGCCCAGGTGGTGGTGGTAGTGTGGGTAGGGTAGCCCAGGTGGTGGTGGCAGTGAGGGTAGGGTAGCCCAGGTGGTGGTGGCAGTGAGGGTAGGGTAGCCCAGGTGGTGGTGGCAGTGAGGGTAGGGTAGCCCAGGTGGTGGTAGTTGTGAGGGTAGGGTAGCCCAGGTGGTGGTAGTGTGGGGAGTGTAGCCCATGTGGTGGTGGCAGTGAGGGTAGGGTAGCCCAGGTGGTGGTGGCAGTGAGGGTAGGGTAGCCCAGGTGGTGGTAGTGAGGGTAGGGTAGCCCAGGTGGTGGTAGTGTGGGTAGGGTAGCTCAGGTGGTGGTGGTAGTGAGGGCAGGGTAGCCCAGGTTGTGGTAGTGTGGGCACGGTAGCCCAGGTGGTGGTGGTAGTGAGGGTAGGGTAGCCCAGGTGGTGGTGGTAGTGAGGGTAGGGTAGCCCAGGTGGTGGTGGTAGTGAGGGTAGGGTAGCCCAGGTGGTGGTAGTGTGGGCAGGGTAGCCCAGGTGGTGGTGGCAGTGAGGGTAGGGTAGCCCAGGTGGTGGTGGTAGTGAGGGTAGGGTATCCCAGGTGGTGGTAGTGTGGGCAGGGTAGCCCAGGTGGTGGTGGTAGTGTGGGTAGGGTAGCCCAGGTGGTGGTAGTGAGGGTAGGGTAGCCCAGGTGGTGGTAGTGTGGGTAGGGTAACCCAGGTGGTGGTGGTAGTGTGGGTAGGGTAGCCCAGGTGGTGGTAGTAGTGAGGGTAGGGTAGCCCAGGTGGTGGTAGTGTTTGTAGGGTAGCCCAGGTGGTGGTGGTAGTGTGGGTAGGGTAGCCCAGGTGGTGGTGGTAGTGTGGGTAGGGTAGCCCAGGTGGTGGTGGTAGTGTGGGTAGGGTAGCCCAGGTGGTGGTAGTGTGGGCAGGGTAGCCCAGGTGGTGGTAGTGAGGGTAGGGTAGCCCAGGTGGTGGTAGTGTGGGTAGGGTAGCCCAGGTGGTGGTGGTAGTGTGGGTAGGGTAGCCCAGGTGGTGGTGGTAGTGTGGGTAGGGTAGCCCAGGTGGTGGTAGTGTGGGCAGGGTAGCCCAGGTGGTGGTAGTGAGGGTAGGGTAGCCCAGGTGGTGGTAGTGTGGGTAGGGTAGCCCAGGTGGTGGTGGTAGTGTGGGTAGGGTAGCCCAGGTGGTGGTGGCAGTGAGGGTAGGGTAGCCCAGGTGGTGGTGGCAGTGAGGGTAGGGTAGCCCAGGTGGTGGTGGCAGTGAGGGTAGGGTAGCCCAGGTGGTGGTAGTTGTGAGGGTAGGGTAGCCCAGGTGGTGGTAGTGTGGGGAGTGTAGCCCATGTGGTGGTGGCAGTGAGGGTAGGGTAGCCCAGGTGGTGGTGGCAGTGAGGGTAGGGTAGCCCAGGTGGTGGTAGTGAGGGTAGGGTAGCCCAGGTGGTGGTAGTGTGGGTAGGGTAGCTCAGGTGGTGGTGGTAGTGAGGGCAGGGTAGCCCAGGTTGTGGTAGTGTGGGCACGGTAGCCCAGGTGGTGGTGGTAGTGAGGGTAGGGTAGCCCAGGTGGTGGTGGTAGTGAGGGTAGGGTAGCCCAGGTGGTGGTGGCAGTGAGGGTAGGGTAGCCCAGGTGGTGGTAGTGTGGGCAGGGTAGCCCAGGTGGTGGTGGCAGTGAGGGTAGGGTAGCCCAGGTGGTGGTGGTAGTGTGGGTAGGGTAGCCCAGGTGGTGGTGGTAGTGAGGGTAGGGTAGCCCAGGTGGTGGTGGTAGTGAGGGTACGGTAGCCCAGGTGGTGGTAGTGTGGGTAGGGTAGCCCAGGTGGTGGTGGTAGTGTGGGTAGGGTAGCCCAGGTGGTGGTAGTTAGGGTAGGGTAGCCCAGGTGGTGGTAGTGTGGGTAGGGTAACCCAGGTGGTGGTGGTAGTGTGGGTAGGGTAGCCCAGGTGGTGGTAGTGAGGGTAGGGTAGCCCAGGTGGTGGTAGTGTTTGTAGGGTAGCCCAGGTGGTGGTGGTAGTGTGGGTAGGGTAGCCCAGGTGGTGGTGGTAGTGTGGGTAGGGTAGCCCAGATGGTGGTAGTGAGGGTAGGGTAGCCCAGGTGGTGGTAGTGTGGGTAGGGTAGCCCAGGTGGTGGTGGTAGTGTGGGTAGGGTAGCCCAGGTGGTGGTGGTAGTGTGGGTAGGGTAGCCCAGGTGGTGGTGGCAGTGTGGGTAGGGTAGCCCAGGTGGTGGTGGTAGTGTGGGTAGGTGTTACAAAAAACGGGATTCTAAAAGCTTAGAGATCTCCAGTGAATACTAGAAAGGACTGCCCTTCTAGCATCCAGCCTGTTACTGGGTTTTCGTAACAATTAGTCAGTATCCTTGTCCAATTATCCATTAGAATTCAGTATTATTCAATAGTGCTTCAGGATTACAACTGGTAGGCTACTAACTAGAGAAATTAAAATTTAATAAATTTATTAAGTCTAGAGATATATTATCAAATTAAATTAAATTAAATTAATCACAGCAATCAAAATAAAATCAATCTCTCGAGTTCAATATTATTGTGCTGAAAGCACATATCACATTTATAATTCTTAAGTACCATCTGGTACATTAACATTTAATAAGATATTACAAATATGTACAAGTGTGTGTGTGTGTAAGTGCTCTAAGTAGTTCGCTATGTCTCAAGACTCGACTAGACTTAAACAAGTGACTGACAAAGTCCTCAAACTAACTTCTTGACCGACTGGCAACCAGAACAGTCTGCTTGAACAATGAAAAGAATGCTAAGCCCAATAACCATATAACAAGCGACTGCGACACAATCAGGATCAAGGAGATAATATAACGACACTAAGCAGGGACCATCAGCAGATCCTCCACAAAAGTTACAAAACTCCCATACTACTGAATCTAAGTTCAGCATAGGAAAAACCCTGACTGTGACAATACACAGAAACCAGTACAAGTTAAGTGAGAAGTTACAGCTCAGGACCTGAGATGTTCAGAGTGTCTAAGCGACACACAACCTTAGTACAACGTCGAAAATCACGAAGTCTATACAATGTTCTGTGAACAGAGTTCTACAGAACTAACAAGAATAATGAGACAGACAATCTGTCCAACCACCAAGCGAGTCTAGAGCAGACTGAATACTTCACGAGAGGTGAGGACACCCCCCCCTCGATCACGTGATAGCCCCGTGGACAGCACAGCTCAGAAGCCGGCAGTATAACGAGCGACAAGCGATAATTACAGTAGTTTGACAATCAAGACTTGAACTGAGCACATATTATGTACATCCTAACAACATAAGTCAAATAACAATATAACAGTCAAATAATAATATAAAGTCATACATTTACGATTTAGCTATTATCGCAAATATAAGCAATATAAAATTAAATGAAAAGGTAATATACATTATATATACATAATCATTGCAACCATTCAGGGGTTGCAACCCCCCCCCCCAACATGACAGACGGTCGCACTAGGAGTTGCATTAATGTCTTTCACATTATTACTGATTACTCATATCAATACAATTTAATATAAATATTAATCAAAGTCTCTCTTGTGCCAAGCACCTCTACAATTTCACAGCGTCCGTCACTAGGATATGCCCCTAGTACTAGGGCAGTACACAGTATCGTATCTCTGCATACTCGTGGTTATGTACATCAGTGTAGAGACAGGATAGCGCTGACAAGGAGGGCACGTTGAGGCTCGATCATAGTAAAGGAGACTGCATTCCACTCTTAATTAGTGGTTGTGGAATGCTATGCAGTATGGACATCTGAGTATGAAACAGCTTTAAGGTGTGTAGTGAGGGGGAGTCTGCGGCAGGACAGTGTTGTGTCACGCAGTACCTCGCCCACACGACACCACCCACTCAACACTCAGCTTGTCTCCTCCTCACACAACAATACTGTGAATATATAAATATAATAATTAGACATGAGTATATATAGTTAATATGGGCTGGAGGGATTAAGTTACTTTACTGAATTTGACATAGCAAGTAACAAAAGGTATTTGGGCATAAAATTATGTAAATTTTAAATGGGGAAGTGCCCAAATACTCGTCAAAATGTTCAAAGGACACCACAAGAGCTATAGCATAATTTTTCTGGTGCCGTTTGAGCTTAGATGAATAGTAACATATAGGATGGAGAATATCAGTGGATGTTGACTTTTGGAGCAGCACAACACCTACTGCATAACAACTCGCATCTATATGTAAAAAGAAGGGAAGGTTGAAATTAGGACTCTTCAACACAGGAGCAGAGGATAGCAAGCGCTTCAACTTTTTGAATGAGTCTGAACAATGTCTAGTCCAGATGAACTGAACTTTGCTACTAGAGCTCATAGTGAGAGGTGTAGGTGGAGGTGAGTGCGCTGGCTTGCCTGTCACTTGACACACGTGGCAACGTCGCACATGATCAGCTACTGTTTCCTTCATCTTTGGCCAAGTAAAATGTTTTGCCAGTTTACCGAGTGTCTTCTTGACACCCAAATGTCCTCCTATGGGACTATTGTGAGCAAAATCAATGGCTTGTTCACAAAATGTAACTGGTAACACTACGAAATGCTTGACTGTGGTGGAAACACTATCAGCTGACAACTTGCATGTATTTTTCTCCATCAGTACACCGTTACTATGATAGTAACAATTATCGAGATCCTTTGCTTCACTCTCCGTAACTGCTATATCTCTCAGTTTTTCCAGTGACTGATCAACAAACTGATCCTTGATTAAATCATCATGAGTTAGAAATTTAACGTCAGTTGTATCCTGACTAGGTTGATGACCGGGGGGAGTCAGTGTTAATGATCCTGGGCGCAGAGCGTCACTAAACAACATATTCAACCCCAAATCATTGTCATCAACTAATTCAACAGGAGACAAGGATGGTTGTTGTATCTTTGACATAGCTCTAGTAATTGCGCTGAGAGGAAATAAAATAGGTTTCTCTCTACAAGCTTCAATGGCATAATTATCATCAGTGTTATTATCAATCACAAGTGGTTCTTTACATATACCAGCATGAAGGATATCATTCCCTATCAACAAGTCCACTGACCTGATGGGAAATACACCACTGGATATACCCACTGAAATATAACCAGTATAATAGCTTGTTTCAATATAAACTTTGTGCAGAGGCACTTTTGTAACAGCCCTTCCATAGGCTTCTAACAATACATCTATCTTGCAATAGGTATCGTCAGTTATGGGCAGTACGTCTTCTCTTAATAACGTGAGATAACTGCCAGTGTCTCTGAAAGAAATTATCTCAGTTAGATGTGATTCGTCAAATCCTACTTTATCTCTCGAAAAGTAAGGACTCATCACTGAACGAATCTTTTCGTCAGATACACTTTCTGACGCTAGTCATCTATCCTGAGTAACATTATCTAAAACAGTAGGTTCAGAGGTATTGCTAGGATTTTGGTGTCTTTGTTGCTCGGAAGAGGATACGACTTGTGTGGGGGCGCCAGCCGCAAGACTGTATCTCGTATCTCTTTCTAATTTATAGCAATACTCTCTAGCATGTCCTTTCCTGTTACAATAGGTACATTTAACTTTCTTCTTCTCGATACCAGATTTCTGTCTAGCCACAGAGACAGATTCAGGATTGTGAGTTTTCCTGGTAAAGGTACGAGAAGTTACAGTAGCAGGTACATCAGGCCGGCAATGAGCAGCTGATTTAGGTTGCCAACTTCTAGGACAATTTTTAGTTACCTTGTTTCTTTGTTTTTTAGTACGTACAAGTTTGTGAGAAATCTCGTAATTGTCTGCTAATAAGAACATAAGAACATAAGAACGAAGGAACACTGCAGAAGGCCTACTGGCCCATGCGAGGCAGGTCCAAGTCCCTACCGGCTTAAGCCAATGCACCCAACCTAGTCAGGTCAGGTCACATTGACTTAAGGGAGGAACACGGCAACCGACCTGTTAGCACAAGCTATCAGGTCTAACTCACACCCACCCACATCTACTCATGTATTTATCCAACCTATTTTTAAAGCTACACAACGTTCTGGCCTCTATAACGGTACTTGGGAGTTTGTTCCACTCATCCACAACTCTATTACCAAACCAGTACTTTCCTATATCCCTCCTGAATCTGAATTTTTCCAACTTAAAACCATTGCTGCGAGTCCTGTCTAGGCTAGATATTTTCAGCACACTATTTACATCCCCTTTATTTATTCCTGTCTTCCACTTATAAACCTCAATCATATCCCCCCTAATTCTACGTCTTTCTAGAGAGTGCAGTTTCAGGGCCCTTAGTCTATCCTCATAGGGAAGGTTTCTGATACATGGGATCATCTTTGTCATCCTCCTTTGTACATTTTCCAGAGAATTTATATCCATTCTGTAATACGGTGACCAAAACTGTGCAGCATAATCTAAATGAGGCCTAACCAAGGATGTATAGAGTTGAAGAACAACCTGAGGACTCCTATTATTTATGCTTCTTGATATGAAGCCAAGGATTCTATTAGCTTTATTGCGAACACTTATGCACTGTTGTCTTGGTTTCAGATTACTGCTAACCAGAACTCCTAAATCTTTTTCGCAATCCGTAATATTAAGATCTACATTATTTAGTTTATATGTGGCATGGTTATTGTCCTGTCCAACATTCAGAACTTTGCATTTGTCTATATTAAACTGCATCTGCCACTTCTCCGACCACTGCATCAGTCTATTCAAATCTTCCTGGAGTGCTCGAATGTCCTCGTCAGAATGAATTCGACGGCCTATTTTGGTGTCATCGGCAAACTTGCCGATGTCGCTCTTTATGCCCTCATCTATGTCGTTTATGTAGATTGTGAACAGCAGGGGGCCCAACACTGACCCCTGTGGAACACCGCTCGTGACACTTCCCCACTCTGATTTCTCCCCATTTATGCAAACTCTCTGCTGCCTATTTGTCAACCATGCCTCTATCCAGTTTCCAGAATATCCGAGGTAGTATGATCGATCAGATATTCTTGTATGTCCGCAGACATACAGTTGTTAAACTCTTCGTGTAGTAACAACTGAACAAGGCTGTCGTAGTTGTTACACTTGGCAGACCTACACCACCTCTGAAATGCAACTTTTTTCTCACGAGCAAACTCTACACAAGTTTGATCTTGTCGTCGTTGTAACGTACGAAATGCTCTTTGATAACTTACAGGTAACAAGTTATACGTCTCTAGAATTGTTTGTTTGACAGCGTCATAACTAATGTACTTGGTAAATGGCAAAGCTGCAGTACAGGTTTGAGCTCTTCCCGTCAAAGCAGTATGCAACAATGTTGCCCAGTGCTTATGTGGCCGGTTCATAGCACGTGCCTGGTTCTCAAACACATCAAAATATGTGTCTAAGTCACTTTCAAAAAACTTAGGAACCATGGATGCAGCTTTCTGCACATTAAATGTGTCCTGTGATCTATCAGTCTGTTGTCTTCCCAGACGAACATTTTCTCTTTGGAAATCTTCTTCGTTCAATTTCCTCTGTGCCTCTATTTGTGCAGTCTGCAACATAAGGAGGCGTTCAAACCTCTCAAACTGTTCCTGAGAGATAGGACCAGTGGGTAATGGAGGAGTAGGGAAATTAACGTGGTCTGGACGGTCCTTAGGTCGGACACTTAGTCCAGCCGACTCTAGAGAGTCTAGATCTGGTCTAGGATAAGTAGATACAGGTGTAGCATACACAGTACTAGCGTGAGGCTTAGTCATACCAGCTATACTCTGTACTAATGTGTCAGTGAGGGAAGGCGTGAGCGAGAACTGAGCTACACTATGCTCACTTCTGCCTTAGTTGCTCTTTCTTCAACTTCAAATAGAGCCATACTTCCTAATTGTGACACTAGGCTTTCAGAATCTGAATCATAATCAGACATCTCTGTATGAGCAGGAAACAATATATCTTTAATTAATGCTTTGACAGTTTCTGCGGTGTAATTCCTGTTATACGTCACACCAAGATACTTGGCTACTTGCCAACACGTCTGAAGTTTTAATGTACTTAACTCAGACAAAGTCAGAGTATCAATTAACTGTTTCACTTTGGCATACATCACAAAAATAATTGTACTACGAGAGAGTGATTATGGGAAACTATAATCCTAATAGGAATTTTAGTGTTGCTTGTCTTAGAGCTAGAGCTCATAAACAGTATTTCCATCTCCTTGATCAAGAGACTCAGTCAGGTACATACATCCACCTGGTATGTTGTACAAGACTAAACTCAAAGTCTTCAGATTAGGAAAGTACTCAAAGTGTTTGATCATTGAGTTACTAGTATGTCAAACTAGACAATTTCTCCAACACCTTGGATCAAGAGCCTCCCGGACAGACCCCCATTTGTTACAAAAACGCGATTCTAAAAGCTTAGAGATCTCCAGTGAATACTAGAAAGGACTGCCCTTCTAGCATCCAGCCTGTTACTGGGTTTTCATAACAATTAGTCAGTATCCTTGTCCAATTATCCATTAGAATTCAGTATTATTCAATAGTGCTTCAGGATTACAACTGGTAGGCTACTAACTAGAGAAATTAAAATTTAATAAATTTATTAAGTCTAGAGGTATATTATCAAATTAAATTAAATTAAATTAATCACAGCAATCAAAATAAAATCAATCTCTCGAGTTCAATATTATTGTGCTGAAAGCACATATCACATTTATAATTCTTAAGTACCGTCTGGTACATTAACATTTAATAAGATATTACAAATATGTACAAGTGTGTATGTGTGTAAGTGCTCTCAAGACTCGACTAGACTTAAACAAGTGACTGACAAAGTCCTCAAACTAACTTCTTGACCGACTGGCAACCAGAACAGTCTGCTTGAACAATGAAAAGAATGCTAAGCCCAATAACCATATAACAAGCGACTGCGACACAAACAGGATCAAGGAGATAATATAATGACACTAAGTAGGGACCATTAGCAGATCCTCCACAAAAGTTACAAAACTCCCGTCAACAATATAACAGTCAAATAATAATATAAAGCCATACATTTACGATTTAGCTATTATCGCAAATATAAGCAATATAAAATTAAATGAAAAGGTAATATATATTATATATACATAATAATCATTGCAACCATTCAGGGGTTGCAACAGTAGGGTAGCCCAGGTGGTGGTGGTAGTGTGGATAGGGTAGCCCAGGTGGTGGTGGCAGTGTGGGTAGGGTAGCCCAGGTGGTGGTGGTAGTGTGGATAGGGTAGCCCAGGTGGTGGTGGCAGTGTGGGTAGGGTAGCCCAGGTGGTGGTGGTAGTGTGGGTAGGGTAGCCCAGGTGGTGGTGGCAGTGTGGGTAGGGTAGCCCAGGTGGTGGTGGTAGTGTGGGTAGGGTAGCCCAGGTGGTGGTGGTAGTGAGGGCAGTGTAGCCCAGGCGGTGGTGGTAGTGTGGGTAGGGTAGCCCAGGTGGTGGTGGCAGTGTGGGTAGGGTAGCGCAGGTGATGGCAGTGTGGGTAGGGTAGCCCAGGTGGCGGTGGCAGTGTGGGTAGGGTAGCCCAGGTGGTGGTGGTAGTGTGGGTAGGGTAGCCCAGGTGGTGGTGGCAGTGTGGGTAGGGTAGCCCAGGTGGTGGTGGCAGTGTGGGTAGGGTAGCCCAGGTGGTGGTGGCAGTGAGGGTAGGGTAGCCCAGGTGGTGGTGGCAGTGTGGGTAGGGTAGCCCAGGTGGTGGTGGCAGTGAGGGTAGGGTAGCCCAGGTGGTGGTGGTAGTGTGGGTAGGGTAGCCCAGGTGGTGGTGGCAGTGTGGGTAGGGTAGCCCAGGTGGTGGTGGCAGTGTGGGTAGGGTAGCCCAGGTGGTGGTGGCAGTGTGGGTAGGGTAGCCCAGGTGGTGGTGGCAGTGTGGGTAGGGTAGCCCAGGTGGTGGTGGCAGTGTGGGTAGGGTAGCCCAGGTGGTGGTGGCAGTGTGGGTAGGGTAGCCCAGGTGGTGGTGGCAGTGTGGGTAGGGTAGACCAGGTGGTGGTGTAGCCCAGGTGGTGGTGGCAGTGTGGGTAGGGTAGCCCAGGTGGTGGTGGCAGTGTGGGTAGGGTAGCCCAGGTGGTGGTGGCAGTGTGGGTAGGGTAGCCCAGGTGGTGGTGGCAGTGTGGGTAGGGTAGCCCAGGTGGTGGTGGCAGTGTGGGTAGGGTAGCCCAGGTGGTGGTGGCAGTGTGGGTAGGGTAGCCCAGGTGGTGGTGGCAGTGTGGGTAGGGTAGCCCAGGTGGTGGTGGCAGTGTGGGTAGGGTAGCCCAGGTGGTGGTGGCAGTGTGGGTAGGGTAGCCCAGGTGGTGGTGGCAGTGTGGGTAGGGTAGCCCAGGTGGTGGTGGCAGTGTGGGTAGGGTAGCCCAGGTGGTGGTGGCAGTGTGGGTAGGGTAGCCCAGGTGGTGGTGGCAGTGTGGGTAGGGTAGCCCAGGTGGTGGTGGCAGTGTGGGTAGGGTAGCCCAGGTGGTGGTGGCAGTGTGGGTAGGGTAGCCCAGGTGGTGGTGGCAGTGTGGGTAGGGTAGCCCAGGTGGTGGTGGCAGTGTGGGTAGGGTAGCCCAGGTGGTGGTGGCTGTGAGGGTAGGGTAGCCCAGGTGGTGGTAGGGGCAGGTGGTGGTGAGGGTAGGGTAGCGCAGGTGGTGGTGGCAGTGAGGGTAGGGTAGCCCAGGTGGTGGTGGCAGTGTGGGTAGGGTAGCCCAGGTGGTGGTGGCAGTGAGGGTAGGGTAGCCCAGGTGGTGGTGGTAGTGAGGGTAGGGTAGCCCAGGTGGTGGTGGCAGTGTGGGTAGGGTAGCCCAGGTGGTGGTGGCAGTGTGGGTAGGGTAGCCCAGGTGGTGGTGGCCCAGATGGTAGTGGTAGTGTGGGTAGGGTAGCCCAGGTGGTGGTGGTAGTGAGGGTAGGGTAGCCCAGGTGGTGGTGGCAGTGAGGGTAGGGTAGCCCAGGTGGTGGTGGTAGTGAGGGTAGGGTAGCCCAGGTGGTGGTGGCAGTGTGGGTAGGGTAGCCCAGGTGGTGGTGGCAGTGTGGGTAGGGTAGCCCAGGTGGTGGTGGCAGTGAGGGTAGGGTAGCCCAGGTGGTGGTGGCAGTGAGGGTAGGGTAGCCCAGGTGGTGGTGGCAGTGTGGGTAGGGTATCCCAGGTTGTGGTGGCAGTAGTGAGGGTAGGGTAGCCCAGGTGGTGGTGGCAGTGTGGGTAGGGTAGCCCAGGTGGTGGTGGCAGTGTGGGTAGGGTAGCCCAGGTGGTGGTGGCAGTGTGGGTAGGGTAGCCCAGGTGGTGGTGGCAGTGTGGGTAGGGTAGCCCAGGTGGTGGTGGCAGTGTGGGTAGGGTAGCCCAGGTGGTGGTGGCAGTGTGGGTAGGGTAGCCCAGGTGGTGGTGGCAGTGTGGGTAGGGTAGCCCAGGTGGTGGTGGCAGTGTGGGTAGGGTAGCCCAGGTGGTGGTGGCAGTGTGGGTAGGGTAGCCCAGGTGGTGGTGGCAGTGAGGGTAGGGTAGCCCAGGTGGTGGTGGCAGTGTGGGTAGGGTAGCCCAGGTGGTGGTGGCAGTGTGGGTAGGGTAGCCCAGGTGGTGGTGGCAGTGTGGGTAGGGTAGCCCAGGTGGTGGTGGTAGTGAGGGTAGGGTAGCCCAGGTGGTGGTGGTAGTGAGGGTAGGGTAGCCCAGGTGGTGGTGGTAGTGAGGGTAGGGTAGCCCAGGTGGTGGTGGTAGTGTGGGTAGGGTAGCCCAGGTGGTGGTGGCTGTGAGGGTAGGGTAGCCCAGGTCGTGGTGGTAGTGAGGGTAGTTTAGCCCAGGTGGTGGTGGTAGGGTAGGGTAGCCCAGGTGGTGGTGGTGGTAGGGTAGGGTAGCCCAGGTGGTGGTGGTAGTGAGGGTAGGGTAGCCCAGGTGGTGGTGTAGTGAGGGTAGGGTAGCCCAGGTGGTGGTGGTAGTAGGGTAGCCCAGGTGGTGGTGGCAGTGAGGGTAGGGTAGCCCAGATGGTAGGTGGTAGTGAGGGTAGGGTAGCCCAGGTGGTAGTGCAGTGTGGGTAGGGTAGCCCAGGTGGTGGTGGTAGTGAGGGTAGGGTAGCCCAGGTGGTGGTGGCAGTGTGGGTAGGGTAGCCCAGGTGGTGGTGGCAGTGTGGGTAGGGTAGCCCAGGTGGTGGTGGCAGTGTGGGTAGGGTAGCCCAGGTGGTGGTGGCAGTGTGGGTAGGGTAGCCCAGGTGGTGGTGGCAGTGTGGGTAGGGTAGCCCAGGTGGTGGTGGCAGTGTGGGTAGGGTAGCCCAGGTGGTGGTGGCAGTGTGGGTAGGGTAGCCCAGGTGGTGGTGGCAGTGTGGGTAGGGTAGCCCAGGTGGTGGTGGCAGTGTGGGTAGGGTAGCCCAGGTGGTGGTGGCAGTGTGGGTAGGGTAGCCCAGGTGGTGGTGGCAGTGTGGGTAGGGTAGCCCAGGTGGTGGTGGCAGTGTGGGTAGGGTCGGCCAGGTGGTGGTGACTGTGGGTAGGGTAGCCCAGGTGGTGGTGGCTGTGTGGGTAGGGTAGCCCAGGTGGTGGTGGCAGTGAGGGTAGGGTAGCCCAGGTGGTGGTGGTAGTGATGGTAGGGTAGCGCAGGTGGTGGTGGTAGTGAGGGTAGGGTAGCCCAGGTGGTGGTGGCGGCAGTGTGGGTAGGGTAGCCCAGGTGGTGGTGGCAGTGAGGGTAGGGTAGCCCAGGTGGTGGTGGTAGTGAGGGTAGGGTAGCCCAGGTGGTGGTGGTAGTGAGGGTAGGGTAGCCCAGGTGGTGGTGGCAGTGAGGGTAGGGTAGCCCAGGTGGTGGTGAGTGAGGGTAGGGTAGCCCAGGTGGTGGCGGCAGTGAGGGTAGGGTAGCCCAGGTGGTGGTGGCTGTGAGGGTAGGGTAGCCCAGGTGGTGGTGGCAGTGTGGGTAGGGTAGCCCAGGTGGTGGTGGCAGTGTGGGTAGGGTAGCCCAGGTGGTGGTGGCAGTGAGGGTAGGGTAGCCCAGGTGGTGGTGGCAGTGTGGGTAGGGTAGCCCAGGTGGTGGTGGCAGTGAGGGTAGGGTAGCCCAGGTGGTGGTGGCAGTGAGGGTAGGGTAGCCCAGGTGGTGGTGGCAGTGAGGGTAGGGTAGCCCAGGTGGTGGTGGCAGTGAGGGTAGGGTAGCCCAGGTGGTGGTGGCAGTGTGGGTAGGGTAGCCCAGGTGGTGGTGGGAGTGTGGGTAGGGTAGCCCAGGTGGTGGTGGCAGTGAGGGTAGGGTAGCCCAGGTGGTGGTGGCAGTGAGGGTAGGGTAGCCCAGATGGTGGTGGCAGTGTGGGTAGGGTAGCCCAGGTGGTGGTGGCAGTGAGGGTAGGGTAGCCCAGGTGGTGGTGGCAGTGAGGGTAGGGTAGCCCAGGTGGTGGTGGCAGTGAGGGTAGGGTAGCCCAGGTGGTGGTGGTAGTGAGGGTAGGGTAGCCCAGGTGGTGGTGGCAGTGTGGGTAGGGTAGCCCAGGTGGTGGTGGTAGTGAGGGTAGGGTAGCCCAGGTGGTGGTGGTAGTGAGGGTAGGGTAGCCCAGGTGGTGGTGGCAGTGAGGGTAGGGTAGCCCAGGTGGTGGTGGTAGTGAGGGTAGGGTAGCCCAGGTGGTGGTGGCAGTGAGGGTAGGGTAGCCCAGGTGGTGGTGGCAGTGAGGGTAGGGTAGCCCAGGTGGTGGTGGCAGTGAGGGTAGGGTAGCCCAGGTGGTGGTGGCAGTGAGGGTAGGGTAGCCCAGGTGGTGGTGGCAGTGAGGGTAGGGTAGCCCAGGTGGTGGTGGTAGTGAGGGTAGGGTAGCCCAGGTGGTGGTGGCAGTGAGGGTAGGGTAGCCCAGGTGGTGGTGGCAGTGAGGGTAGGGTAGCCCAGGTGGTGGTGGCAGTGAGGGTAGGGTAGCCCAGGTGGTGGTGGCAGTGTGGGTAGGGTAGCCCAGGTGGTGGTGGCAGTGAGGGTAGGGTAGCCCAGGTGGTGGTGGCAGTGAGGGTAGGGTAGCCCAGGTGGTGGTGGCAGTGAGGGTAGGGTAGCCCAGGTGGTGGTGGCAGTGAGGGTAGGGTAGCCCAGGTGGTGGTGGCAGTGTGGGTAGGGTAGCCCAGGTGGTGGTGGCAGTGTGGGTAGGGTAGCCCAGGTGGTGGTGGCAGTGAGGGTAGGGTAGCCCAGGTGGTGGTGGCAGTGTGGGTAGGGTAGCCCAGGTGGTGGTGGCAGTGAGGGTAGGGTAGCCCAGGTGGTGGTGGCAGTGAGGGTAGGGTAGCCCAGGTGGTGGTGGCAGTGAGGGTAGGGTAGCCCAGGTGGTGGTGGCAGTGAGGGTAGGGTAGCCCAGGTGGTGGTGGCAGTGAGGGTAGGGTAGCCCAGGTGGTGGTGGCAGTGAGGGTAGGGTAGCCCAGGTGGTGGTGGCAGTGTGGGTAGGGTAGCCCAGGTGGTGGTGGCAGTGAGGGTAGGGTAGCCCAGGTGGTGGTGGCAGTGAGGGTAGGGTAGCCCAGATGGTGGTGGCAGTGTGGGTAGGGTAGCCCAGGTGTGGCGGCAGTGAGGGTGGGGTAGCCCAGGTGGTGGTGGCAGTGAGGGTAGGGTAGCCCAGGTGGTGGTGGCAGTGAGGGTAGGGTAGCCCAGGTGGTGGTGGCAGTGTGGGTAGGGTAGCCCAGGTGGTGGTGGCAGTGAGGGTAGGGTAGCCCAGGTGGTGGTGGCAGTGAGGGTAGGGTAGCCCAGGTGGTGGTGGCAGTGAGGGTAGGGTAGCCCAGGTTGTGGTGGCAGTGAGGGTAGGGTAGCCCAGGTGGTGGTGGCAGTGTGGGTAGGGTAGCCTAGGTGGTGGTGGCAGTGAGGGTAGGGTATCCCAGGTGGTGGTGGCAGTTTGGGTAGGGTAGCCCAGGTGGTGGTGGCAGTGTGGGTAGGGTAGCCCAGGTGGTGTCAGACACACTACCTGGCTGTTAATATTTCTCTGAATTTCTTTCCCGCTCTACTCGCTAACAAGACACTTTTTCTTTAGTAAAGACACTTTTTCTTTAGTAAAGACACTTTGTTTAGTAAAGACACTTTGTTTAGTAAAGACACTTTGTTTAGTAAAGACACTTTGTTTAGTAAAGACACTTTTTCTTTAGTAAAGACACTTTTTCTTTAGTAAAGACACTTTTTCTTTAGTAAAGACACTTTTTCTTTAGTAAAGACACTTTTTCTTTAGTAAAGACACTTTTTCTTTAGTAAAGACACTTTTTCTTTAGTAAAGACACTTTTTCTTTAGTAAAGACACTTTTTCTTTAGTAAAGACACTTTGTTTAGTAAAGACACTTTGTTTAGTAAAGACACTTTGTTTAGTAAAGACACTTTGTTTAGTAAAGACACTTTGTTTAGTAAAGACACTTTTTGTTAAGTAAAAACACTTTGTTTAGTAAAAACACTTTGTTTAGTAAAGACACTTTGTTTAGTAAAGACACTTTTTGTTAAGTAAAAACACTTTGTTTAGTAAAAACACTTTGTTTAGTAAAGACACTTTGTTTAGTAAAGACCATTTTTTTGGGCAAAGACACTTTTTGTTTGGCAGTGACACTTTTCGTTTAGGAAAGATTTTTATTTACTAAAGACAGTTTTGTTTGTTTATCATAGTTTTTTCTTACAGTATTTTGTTTGACCATTCACGATGTTTCTTCTTTTCTTTCCCAGGTAAGTGTGTGGATCAGTGTGTGTAGAGGATATAAACGAAGATATTAAGTGAGAATACTCAGTAGCAGCAGTAGTAGGTAAGTGTGGGAGAACCTGAGCAGCTTCAGGCAGGTGGAGCTGAGGAATAGTGAGGGAGGGGAAGGGAAGGGAAAGGGGAAGGGGAAGGGGGAAGCTTCTAGTGGGTGGTGAAAGAAGAAATACAAGTCTACGGTGTTTAATATTCGCGTTTTAGTATTGTTTAAATATTACCGCCGCTATTAAAGATGCGCGGAGGTCAGACTGGTTAGGGTTGGGAAGGAAGGTCGAGAGGGAGGGAGGTGGGGTCGGAGGCAGTGAGAACAGGAGGAAGGAATAAGGGGGGAAGGACGAAATATTGGGATGTCTGGCTTATTGGCTGACGGAGGGAAGGGATCCAGATGGTGTCCGACATGCAGGAGGGAGTGATACATAGGGGAACAGAAGAAGGATGTGAGGAGAGGGGCTAGGATGTAATATAAGAAGATAGGATAGAAATGAATCTGAGTGTCTCGTGTAGATGTGTATGATGTTCCAGCAGTATTTCGCCGCACTAGATTACAGTGTGGTGATGTGTGATGGCGGTGTGTGGTGTGGTGGCGACGGTGTGTGGTGATGGTAATAGTGGTGTGTGGTGGTGGTGGTGTGTGCTGGTGGTGGTGTGTGCTGGTGGTGTGTGTGCTGGTGGTGTGTGGTGGCGACGGTGTGTAGTGGTGGTGTGTGGTGGTGGCGGTGTGTGGTGGCGACGGGTTGTGGTGGTAATGTTAGTGTGTGGTGGTGGCGGTTTACGGTAGTGGTGTGTGGTGGTGGTGGCGATGTGTAGTAGTGGTGGTGGGCGGCGGCGACAGCTGTGGCTGCTGCTGCTGCTGCTGCTGCTGCTGCTGACACGAGGGCACTGGGGCTCCTTCAGTTATATAACACTTACAGTGGATCCACTGGGTAAATTTTCTCTAAACATATTCTGTAATTTTGTAATTTGTTAGAAATCCATGCTTCAGGCCTGGCTGCCAGGATAGGAGAACCCTGGAAACCAGTTACAGGTATGGCACAAGTATGTAGGCAAGACTTTACTGGCAGTGTTGCAATCTAAATAACATTTGTCTTCACAAGTAACATTGTGTAGGTCTCAATGTTTATCTTATTGTGATACCTTCTATAATGTCTTCTTAAAATTATGACCAACCTTCCTCACTTATCGCTCCCCAGGTCTTTCTTCCTCACCCTTCCCCTATCCTGGTCTTTCTTCCTCACCCTTCCCCTATCCTGGTCTTTCTTCCTCACCCTTCCCCTATCCTGGTCTTTCTTCCTCACCCTTCCCCTATCCTGGTCTTTCTTCCTCACCCTTCCCCTATCCTGGTCTTTCTTCCTCACCCTTCCCCTATCCTGGTCTTTCTTCCTCACCCTTCCCCTATCCTGGTCTTTCTTCCTCACCCTTCCCCTATCCTGGTCTTTCTTCCTCACCCTTCCCCTATCCTGGTCTTTCTTCCTCACCCTTCCCCTATCTTGGTCTTTCTTCCTCACCCTTCCCCTATCCTGGTCTTTCTTCCTCACCCTTCCCCTATCCTGGTCTTTCTTCCCTTTCTCCATTTTGATGAGCCTGACCCATGGCCGGGCTCGCTCCGGAAATAGAAAGACTCTCAAAACTCCTTAATTTACATTTCTAAGAAGTCTTCTTGAAACTTTGTGTGTGTGTGTAGGTCAAGCTTATTAACAATATTTAACCCTTCCCCTCCCCAACCATCCCCTCCCCTTTCCTTCCGTTACCTTTTCTCTCCCCCCTCCCCGAGTAATTATGGGCAATTGTCATTAAATGAATGTGATCTGATTACGTGACGTCATTATCAGTAGTTAGCATTTTGATAACTTCCTGTTCCATGTCGGGGGGCGGGGGGAGGTCATTAGGAGGATGCAGGTCGATGTAGGCGGGATAAAGGTATGTGGATCGATGTAGGTAGGATGAGAGTACGTGGGTCGATATGAAACATAAATATGTCACAACGAAGGAAAGATAATCTTAGCCAAGAGATCACTGAGACAGAACAAAAACACAAGCTGTCATACCAGACATAAGAAGCACAAAGGGAACAAAAAGTCATCCAAGATCTTGCAAGAAACTCCAAATAAATAACAAAAAAAGGCACAATACCGTGACTGGAACGATACACAAATAACCCGCTCATAGAAGAGAGGAGCTTACGACGACGTTTCGGTCCGACTTGGACCATTTACAAAGTCACACTACTACTACTACTACTACTACTACTACTACTACTACTACTACTACTACTACTACTACTACTACTACTACTACTACTACTACTACTACCACCACCACCACCACCACCACCACCACCACCACCACCACCACCACCACCACCACCACCACCACCACCACCACCACCACCACCACCACCACCACCACCACCACCATCACCACCACCACAACCTCCACCACCATCACTACCACCACAACCTCCACCATCACCACGACCTCCACCATCACCACGACCACCACCACCACCATCACCACCACCACCACCACCACCACCACCACCACCACCACCACCTCCACCTCCTCCTCCTCCTCCTCCTCCTCCTCCTCCTCCTCCTCCTCCTCCTCCTCCTCCACCTCCACCACCACCACCACCACCACCTCCTCCTCCTCCTCCTCCTCCTCCTCCTGCCTATATATAGCCGTCGTGCTCCACTTCTGGCTAGTGTGACTTTGTAAATGGTCCAAGTCGGGCCGAAACGTCGTCGTAAGCTCCTCTCTCCTATGTGCGGGTTATTTGTGTAAACTCCAAATATTTCTATACATGTGCAGAATGGAAAGTTAAGAACTAGCTGTAGAATTGGACCATTAATAACAGGAGGCTCACACACGGACGATGAGCAGGAAATAAGCAAAATTTTACAAGACCAATGAGAATTGATGTTCAGCCACCCAATAAATGAAAGCAGGTGGAGAGTGTAGAAACTTTTTTTTTTCGTTCCATCTTAAGGCCACGTAGACCAACTAACTGACGTTAGTACTAGTCCCATAGAATTCGACAGAGAAATAGAAAACACACCTTCTCACTGAGCAACTGGGCCAGATTAATGGAATCGGGTGGTGATTCCACATAAAATGAGTGCGATAGCCATAACGGGGAAGGTAGTCAGAAGGATTTTAAATTTTATGGCAGAATACAGTAGTAGAGTAGTAGTAAACAGAAAAATCCAGCATCAGTGAGGTAAAAAAAGCTCAATTCCCCAAGGCACAGTCCTGGCATCTCTACTGTTTCTTATCCTTATGGCAGAAAGATAAAAGCACCCGTCAACGTTTTGTATCATGTGCAGATTACACCAAAACAATCATGAAAGTCACTTCGATAGAAAACATGCACGAAGATATAGGCAGGGTTTTCCAGTGGGTAGTGGAGAACTTGACGTTCAGTGGTGACACGTTCCAGCTGCTTAGATATATAAAGAATGAACAACTCAAACGGGGGAACTATATAAAAAACAAAATCATAATAAAAAAACGAAAGGAACACGTGAAAGACCTGGGAGTAATTATGTTGGCTGACCTTTCTTTCAAAGAACACAATAAGGCAAATGTTACGACAGTCAGGAAGATGACTGGATAGATAATGAGAACTTTCAAAACAAGGGAAATAATGCCAGTGGTGATACTATTCGAATCGCTTGTGCTCTCTCGTTTAGAATATTGTTCTGTGTTGATGGTTCCAATCAGGGCAGGAGAGACATCAGAGCTGGAACAGATAGAGATAATTTATATCCCGCTTAGAGCCAGTAAAGCATTTAAATAAATAAATAAGTAATGAGTAGTTATCCCTTGTGTGAGTAGTGAGGCGAGGCGCCTCGGTGTATCGGTCTACCTGGAGGTACCTCAACTTGTTACTTCACCTTATTGAGGGTAAGAAAAGTCCTCCCTCTCTCCCGTGATATAACAAGGTGGTTTGCTGTGTCCTCGATGGATGCCACTCTCATGCATATTCTAGCATCATTTGCGAAGAATGCCGCGGTGCTGTGATTTACATCTTTCTCACATGTGAGAATTTGAGGGAGTTTTAGTGTCATGAGTAATAGAGCTTTATTACCAATTTCTCCTTGGATTCGAATTATTAAATTGAAGTTTCATCTGCCCACTTTGCACTTATCTTGTTTGCTATTACCTCATAACCACACCCATTGAAGGCTCCTTTTAAATCACTAAAATATTATGCTTGTTTTCCTGACTATCCAGAATTAAATAATGTAGCAGTTGATAAAGGCAGGAGCATCTTGTTGTAAACTCATGTTGTGTTGTGGTGTGAGATCTCAGATACAGTGGGAGGTGGAGTAGTGCAAGATAGATCAATATTGCTTATTGTCTTACAAGTGGGCATCAAGTCTCAAGTGGAGCTCCACTCGTACCCAAGTGGTGACTCCAGGCATGATCCACATCTCCAGCTAGCTACTGACCTAGACACTGCTGAGGCTACCTCCACGCACCAAACTACTATGCAGACACCATCGAGCAGCTATTGAAGCATCATTCACCATTATGCTGGCAGCAGCAACCAGGGTCTAGAGTGTCTCCAGAGAGGCTCCAAAGAGCTCCAGAGAGGCTCCGCTGTGGCGTCTGGTAATCATGAATCACCAGAAGATACAGCAACTGGAATAGTTCCAAGATAAAATCACCAGACATGTAGATGTTCATGTCTTTCTGGAGCCACCGCCTACCATCCCCACCGCCACTCACAAACTTCGTCGCATCCCCCCCCCATCTCCACGGTCCTCATCGCTAACTCCTCCCACACCTCACCGACTCCCGCCACCATCTTCTATGCCGACCATCACTTTCACCATGGCGGATGCCGAGCCGGAGGCTGCTCTAGCAAATCCATTTTAAAGCAGATTTTTTCCTCAGTGACATCATGGGCCATATCCATAGTTACGTCCTTGGAAAGTGGCGAGCCCGGTGGGCCCTGCAGACTGGGGACAAGTTATACAGGGTTCGGCAGCACGTGGGTGTTTGGTCCTCTCCCTTCAACAGGAATCGTCACTTTGAAATGAATCTCTCTGGACTGAGGATCGGGCACACATCTCACCAATAGTCACATGGGTGCAGGTGCTCCTGTGTCCGTCTGTTGTAGCTTGTGACGTGTAGCTGACTGTGGAACACATTTTAACATTGTGCGCTAGCCTTAGCTTTTTCCACCTTCGTCACGGTTTTTATAATTACGTGGGGCCTCTAGGGACCTCCGGGAAACATTTAGAAAAGTTTTTGACAATAATATAGTGAGGTTTGTAATTGATGTTAGTTATTATAACTTGGTATGGTAAAATTTATTTTTGTTGAGTGTTTGTTTTTGTTTATAGCGCTATAAACATCCTTGTTTTTGTCGTTTATATATATTTTTTATGGCTATGAGCGCTAAATGACTTACGCGGTTAGTGTCCATAACTAAAATAGACCATCATATTAATTCTGATGAGGACACTAGAGCACTACAGGAAGATCTGGATAGGTTGTTGCAGTGGTCGGAGTAGCAGCAGATGCTGGTTACTGTAGACAAATGTAAAGTTCTAAGCCTGGGAAAAAAGAATAACCATGGCACTTATGAACTGTATGTTGTAGATCTAGTTAGCAGTAATCTAAGGCCAAGACAACAGTGCATGAGTATACGCAGTAAGGCTAAGAGAATTATCGACTTTATATCAAGAATTATAAACAACAAGAGTCCTCAGGTTATTCCTAAATGTTATCGTTGGTTAGGCCTCGTTTAGATTATGTTCCATAGTTCTGGTCACTGTATTACAGATTGGACATAAATACGCTGAAAAAACATATAAAGAAGGATAGCAAAGTTGATCCCATGTATCAGAAAGCTGCCCTCATTAGAAAGGCGTAGAATAAGAAACGATATGATTTAGGTGTATAAATAGAAGACAGGAATTAATAAAGTGGATATCAGTAACGTGCTAAAAATATCTAACCAAGACACGACTTGAAGCAATGGACTCAAGTTATACAAATATAGATTTAGAAAGGATATAGGAAAGCATTGATTTGGTAATATAGTTGCGGATGAATTAAACAAACTCCCGAGCATTGTCATTGAAGCGAAAACCTTGGGTATCTTTAAAAATAGGCTAGACAACTGCATAAGTGGGTGTGAGTTAAACCTGCCTAGCCTGGACCAGCAGGCCTCCTCTTATGTAAAAGTCACAATATGTCGGTGTTCAAAACCATTTATCACAATACTACCACTACTTGCACCGACGTTTTATTGTCACTGTCAACCCCTTAAACCTGCCCACACCGCCGACAATCGCCTCACCCCCAATCCGACCCCCACCCCCGCCGACTTCCACAACTGCAGGTCTCCACCACACCAGCCTCTACCTCCGCGGACCTCCATCTTCATCCCCACCTCGGTCTACCTCCACTCCTGCCAACAGCTTCACAGTTACGTCAACAAAGTAACTGAATCCAACAGTGTTGCTTCTGGTGTGTGAGGAGCCACGTGCCTCCAGCACCGTCCTTTCGTGCTTTCCTTCCCTCATCCTTGCTCCCAGAGGATACATGTAATGAGAGGTATTTACCTGGAGTTTACCTGGAGAGAGTTCCGGGGGTCAACGCCCCTGCGGCCCGGTCTGTGACCAGGCCTCATGGTGGATCAGAGCCTGATCAACCAGACTGTTACTGCTGGCTGTACGCAATCCACCGTACGAGCAACAGCCCGGCTGGTCAGATACCGACTTTAGGTGCTTGTCCAGTGCTTGCTTGAAGACAGCCAGGGGTTTATTGGTAATCCCCCTTATGTATGCTGGGAGGCTTTTGAACAGTCTCGGGCCCCTGACACTTATTGTATTGTCTCTTAACGTGCTAGTGGCACCCCTGCTTTTCATTGGGGGGATGTTGCATCGTCTGCCAAGTCTTTTGCTTTCGTTGTGAGTGATTTTCGTGTGCAAGTTCGGTACTAGTCCCTCTAGGATTTTCCAGGTGTATATAATCATGTATCTCTCCCGCCTGCGTTCCAGGGAATACAGGTTTAGGAACCTCAAGCGCTCCCAGTAATTGAGGTGTTTTATCTCCGTTATGCGCGCCGTGAAAGTTCTCTGTACATTTTCTAGGTCAGCAATTTCATCTGCCTTGAAAGGTGCTGTTAGTGTGCAGCAATATTCCAGCCTAGATAGAACAAGGGACCTGAAGAGTGTCATCATGGGCTTGGTATCCCTAGTTTTGAAGGTTCTCATTATCCATCCTGTCATTTTTCTAGCAGATGCGATTGATATAATGTTATGGTCCTTGAAGGTGAGATCCTCCGACATGATCACTCCCAGGTCTTTGACGTTGGTGTTTCGCTCTATTTTGTGGCCGGAATTTGTTTTGTACTTTGATGAAGTTTTTATTTCCTCGTGTTTACCATATCGGAGTAATTGAAATTTCTCATCGTTGAACTTCATATTGTTTTCTGCAGCCCACTGAAAGATTTGGTTGATGTCCGCCTGGAGCCTTGCAGTGTCTGCAATGGAAGACACTGTCATGCAGATTCGGGTGTCATCTGCGTATACACTTCATTAAAATAATCTTGACTGGTGATCAACAGGTTATATACAACCTTAATAGTTTTTAAGCCTAGTTAACCAACCAACTCTTTTCCTGTAGCATGGGTCCTCTTGTTCTACCACCCCCTCCCCTCTTGCGCTGTCACCCCCTCCCGTCTTGTGCTGCAACCCCCTCCCCTCTTGCGCTGCCACCCCCTCCCGTCTTGTGCTGCAACCCCCTCCCCTCTTGCGCTGCCACCCCCTCCCCTGCCTCTGTAGCAGGGTGAGCAGGGTATAATGCTTAATGTGTAGTAGTTTTAATATTGTCCCAACGTGGGTAGAAGTTTTTCAATTGGAAATTGAACCAGCACCTGCAGAACGTGCCCTGTCAGCCTGGTTTTTGTAGCTACTTCCTGCGTGTGGTGGGCTGCAACAGCCTAGTTGATGAGGCAGCAGCGAACTCTAGCCTCTAACAATGCTGCAAGTTTAGAACTCTAGAAACCAGTCACAAGTATATCAGTTATGGGAAATCAATACAGTGATTTATATAGGAAGTGTGTGGCCTGGGGGAAGTAATTGAGACACTTGGGCAACATTTGGAATCTTTATTCTGGAAACGTTTCTCCACGCAGTGGCTTCTTCACTCGAATATAGAGAAGAACGATGCAAGATGAGGGGATGTTTAAGGTAATCAGTCCTTTATCCTTGAGACGATGTGTTCAGTCCATCAATCTTGATGAACTTACAGCATATCCGCGTAGCAGTGGCTTGTGTACTGTAGACAGATGAAATGAAGCAGTGGTAGGCAATAATCACTGGAAAAGTCCTCTAAAGAAAGTAGGTCATGCCTATTAGCTAGGCAAGCTTTGAAGAATTCCCTGCATCTTCAAAGCTTGCCTAACCTATAGGCATGATATACTTCCATTAGTGGTGTTTTCTACCGATGACTCCGCCCCCACTGCTTCACCTCATCAGTCTGCAGTATATAAATCAATTCTTCGAGCATACACTGTGCCTTTCTCAAGATTGATAGAGTGAACACATCGACTCAAGGCTGAGGACTAATTACTTCAAACTACTGTTCATCTGCACCGTTCTTCTCTGTATTGGACTGAAGAAGCTACTGCGTGGCGAAACATTTCCACAATAAAGACTCCCAAATGTTGCCCAAGCGTCTCAAATATCAACTTTCCGTTTTTCTAAAGTATTTATAAAGAAAAATGGGGGAAGTCTACCTTCCTACGTATGTTGATGGCTATCCGGTCTTGGACCAGACCTCCTGGTTGCTGGTTGACTAAGGCTGTTGGTGCTAGCAGCACGCAATTCAGCATAAGCACCACAGGCCATCAAGTTCCCTCTTGTGAGCAAAACAATCCCCTTAGTGAATTAGTAGTTGAGGTCGACTGCAGTAACCTCACCTCACACATTCTAGCCTCACCTGGCACTCACCACCTCACTTCAGCCTCACCTCACTGTAGCCTCACCTCACACTCACCACCTCACTGTAGCCTCACCTGGCACTCACCACCTCACCGCAGCCTCACCTCACACTCACCACCTCACTGTAGCCTCACCTCACACTCACCACCTCACTGTAGCCTCACCTGGCACTCACCACCTCACTGTAGCCTCACCTCACACTCACCACCTCACTGTAGCCTGACCTGGCACTCACCACCTCACTGTAGCCTCACCTGGCACTCACCACCTCACTGTAGCCTCACCTCACACTCACCACCTCACTGTAGCCTCACCTCACACTCACCACCTCACTGTAGCCTCACCTCACACCACCTCACTGCAGCCTCACCTCACTCACCACCTCACTGCAGCCTCACCTGGCACTCACCACCTCACTGTAGCCTCACCTGGCACTCACCACCTCACTGCAGCCTCACCTCACACTCACCACCTCACTGTAGCCTCACCTGGCACTCACCACCTCACTGCAGCCTCACCTCACACTCACCACCTCACTGTAGCCTCACCTCAAACTCAAAACCTCATTGTAACTTCACCTCACACACCATCATATTGTAACTTCGTAATAATGTATTTCGGTAATGTGGCCTACCATCCTCTTAATATAGTTTTATATTAGGCCTCAGATATATGGATGGTTTAAACGTACTTAAATACTGAAGTTGGCTTGTGCAGCCGCAGTATGGTGGTTTTATCTAAACAGACATAGGCAGATAAAAAACTGGAAAAATGCCGAGACTTTTAAGAGTGGCTGCCAGAGATAAGTGTGTCTGGCAACATTGAAGGGGGAATTCTCTGATTAACAGGAGGAACGAGAGACGTGATAATATCCAGATGATCAGCATTTGGATATCTTGATTTTATAGACGTTTCACGAACCGGTGAATTTTTTAGTTCAATACAGGGACAGAAATGGAGGACTGTAGAAGAGATAATCAGTCGCTGAACTTACTAGAAGCACACCTACTTCTAGGTTGAGCGGCTGATTACCTTCTGCAGCCCTTGTATTGTACTGATAAAGCCACTGGCTGGCGATATGTCTTCAAAATCATGATGTCCAGATGTTGCACATGTGTGTAATTCATCAACTTGTCAGTCTTGTATAACTATTGATATGAAAAAAAGAGACATAACCACATATAAGTTCATTAAAAGATAACATAAGTATGATGGAACACTGCAGAAGACTTACTGGCCCAGACAAGACAGGTCCTTATCAAAACCACCACTACCCAAAGCTACTCCAGAATTTGCTCCCGTACCCACTACACCAGTTAAACCCAGCCCCTCCCACTCATATATTCGTCCTTTTTTTTTTTTAAGATAAGCTGTAAGGAAATATATAATAAGCTTTCTTAGCGGCATCAAGACGGTAAACAAAGTGATCAGTGATGACGAGCCACCTCGAACACTGGTGTTCTCTAGTAGTAAACTACAGTTACTGTACAGTGAGTACACACGACGTACAATACACTCATGAATTTAGTGAGTGGAGACGGAGCGTGTTGAACAAACAGGGATTGACAGGTGTGTCATACAAAGAGTACGTTACAATTTATTCGGCATATGTCACACTCCCATATAGGCTGCCTCCCAACTAGCGAACCGGGTGCTAAAGGTTTAACGATTATTAGGGTACTCGTTGTTAAATCAGTACCTTGCTTCATTGACCAATCACAGGCGAGCCCTCCAAATGCTGAGGCAATGTGGTTCACTTTGGGTCAGCATTTGCCAGACTTTCCTACCTGCTTGTTGAGTACGCTGCTCTCTTGCTCTCTCTCTTGCTCTCTCTCTCTCTCTCTCTCTCTCTCTCTCTCTCTCTCTCTCTCTCTCTCTCTCTCTCTCTCTCTCTCTCTCTCTCTCTCTCTCTGGCTTTTGCTTTTGCCATTCTGTCACCGTTGTGTGGTACACTTATTCAATCTCTGTACATAGTGTACATAAGTGTTCATGTATATATCTGGTGAAGGAAATACAAGTTAAGGTCTATCTGCTGAGTTTGTTTTGCTCCAAAACCCATTACGACCAGGTCACAGGCCATTACGACCAGGTCACAGGCCATTCGTAACCTGTGTTCGTAATAACAGGGACCAGTTGAAATTAACGAGAAATAAGAGAGAAATACGTCAGAAGAAACCTGGGAGGCTAATGACTAAGTGAGATATATACGTGCACGGTTTTAATAATAAGATCGATGAGGCTGGTAATCATTAGCCAGTCTGAAGAAGTTAGGAGTAGGTTTAGGAGCTGGGGCTCAACCCCTGCAAGCGGAAGGTAGGGAGAGGAGACAGGGAAGGAAGAGCCCCTGGCAGTTACGAATCTCACTAACAAAGTTCCCTTCCACTTTATTAATTTTACAACAGGTCGCTGGGTTGGTCCCTTCCACTCTTAATTCATCAGTTCCCTCTACCTCTCCCACTGTGTAGACCATCCTGCTTGATGTCAGTGTCCTCTACCTCTCCCACTGTGTAGACCATCCTGCTTGATGTCAGTGTCCTCTACCTCCCCCGCTCTGTCGACCCCACTTAAAAAAAAGTGGCAGTAGCATGGTCGCTGAGTTTGAGAGTTTCAGAACGGCAGTTACGGATGGTGTCGACACAACACCTGCTGTTACTGATGGTGTTGACACAGCACCTGCTGTTACTGATGGTGTCGACACAACACCTGCTGTTATGATGGTGTTGACACAGCACCTGCTGTTATGATGGTGTTGACACAACACCTGCTGTTACTGATGGTGTTGACACAACACCTGCTGTTACTGATGGTGTTGACACAGCACCTGCTGTTATGATGGTGTTGACACAGCACCTGCTGTTACTGATGTTGACACAACGCCTGCTGTTACTGAGGTGTTGACACAACACCTGCTGTTACTGATGGTGTTGACACACCTGCTGTTACTGATGGTGTTGACACAACACCTGCTGTTACTGATGGTGTTGACACAACACCTGCTGTTATGATGGTGTTGACACAACACCTGCTGTTACTGATGTTGACACAACGCCTGCTGTTACTGAGGTGTTGACACAACACCTGCTGTTACTGATGGTGTTGACACACCTGCTGTTACTGATGGTGTTGACACACCTGCTGTTACTGATGGTGTTGACACAACACCTGCTGTTACTGATGGTGTTGACACAACACCTGCTGTTACTGATGGTGTTGACACAACACCTGCTGTTACTGATGTTGACACAACGCCTGCTGTTACTGAGGTGTTGACACAACACCTGCTGTTACTGATGGTGTTGACACACCTGCTGTTACTGATGGTGTTGACACAACACCTGCTGTTACTGATGGTGTTGACACAACACCTGCTGTTATGATGGTGTTGACACAGCACCTGCTGTTACTGATGACAAAACGCCTGCTGTTACTGAGGTGTTGACACAACACCTGCTGTTACTGATGGTGTTGACACAACACCTGCTGTTACTGATGGTGTTGACACAACACCTGCTGTTACTGATGGTGTTGACACAACGCCTGCTGTTACTGATGGTGTTGACACAACGCCTGCTGTTACTGATGGTGTTGACACAACACCTGCTGTTACTGATGGTGTTGACACAACGCCTGCTGTTACTGATGGTGTTGACACAACACCTGCTGTTACTGATGGTGTTGACACAACACCTGCTGTTACTGATGGTGTTGACACAACACCTGCTGTTACTGATGGTGTTGACACAACACCTGCTGATACTGATGGTGTTGACACAACACCTGCTGTTACTGATGGTGTTGACACAACACCTGCTGTTACTGATGGTGTTGACACAACACCTGCTGTTACTGATGGTGTTGACACAACACCTGCTGTTACTGATGGTGTTGACACAACACCTGCTGTTACTGATGGTGTTGACACAACACCTGCTGTTACTGATGGTGTTGACACAACACCTGCTGTTACTGATGGTGTTGACACAACACCTGCTGTTACTGATGGTCACACAACACCTGCTGTTACTTTTGGTGTTGACACAACTCCTGCTGTTACTGATAGTGTTGACAACACCTGGTGTTACTGATGGTGTTGACACAACACCTGGTGTTACTGATGGTGTTGACAACACCTGGTGTTACTGATGGTGTTGACACAGCACCTGGTGTTGCTGATGGTGTTGACACAACACCTGGTGTTACTGATGGTGTTGACACCACCTGGTGTTGCTGATGGTGTTGACACAACACCTGGTGTTACTGATGTTGACACAACACCTGCTGTTACTGATGGTGTTGACACATAATAGAATAAATGTATTTTAACGAAAATTTAATACACAATACAAAAACTGCCTCCCACCCAGTCACCCACTCAAACATTTTTAACGAGTGCGAGTGGAGTGGGGGAGAGGACTTACCACACATGTTGTGGGTGTTCCACTGTATGTATGCAGGAAGTGACAACTAACAAGGTGGTGACAGCCTTTAGGTGAGGTAGGCAGTGACTATCGTGACTCTAGGTGAGGTAGGCAGTGACTATGGTGACTCTAGGTGAGGTAGGCAGTGACTAGAGGCCTCTAGGTGAGGTAGCCAGTAACTAGGGGCCTCTAGGTGAGGTAGCCAGTAACTAGGGGGGTCTCTAGGTGAGGTAGGCAGTGACTAGGGGCCTTTAGGTGAGGTATGAAGTGACTGGGGGCCTCTAGGTGAGGTAGGCAGTGACCGAGGGTGCTTCTAGGTGAGGTAGGCAGTGACTGGGGGTGCTTCTAGATGAGGTAGGCAGTGACTGAGGGTGCTTCTAGGTGAGGTAGGAAATGACTGGGGTGCTTCTAGGTGAGGTAGGAAATGACCGGGGGCCTCTAGGTGAGGTAGGCAGTGACTGGGGTGCTTCTAGGTGAGGTAAGCAGTGACTGGGGTGCTTCTAGGTGAGGTAGGCAGTGACTGGGGTGCTTCTAGGTGAGGTAGGCAGTGACTGGGGGTGCTTCTAGGTGAGGTAGGCAGTGACTGGGGGTGCTTCTAGGTGAGGTAGGCAGTGACTGGGGGTACTTCTAGGTGAGGTAGGCAGTGACTGGGGTGCTTCTAGGTGAGGTAGGCAGTGACTGGGGTGCTTCTAGGGGAGGTAGGCAGTGACTGGGGTGCTTCTAGGTGAGGTAGGCAGTGACTGGGGGTGCTTCTATGTGAGGTAGGCAGTGACTGGGGTGCTTCTAGGTGAGGTAGGCAGTGACTGGGGTGCTTCTAGGTGAGGTAGGCAGTGACTGGGGGTGCTTCTAGGTGAGGTAGGCAGTGACTAGGGTGCTTCTAGGTGAGGTAGGCAGTGACTGGGGGTACTTCTAGGTGAGGTAGGCAGTGACTGGGGTGCTTCTAGGTGAGGTAGGCAGTGACTGGGGGTACTTCTAGATGAGGTAGGCAGTGACTGGGGTGCTTCTAGGTGAGGTAGGCAGTGACTGGGGTGCTTCTAGGTGAGGTAGGCAGTGACTGGGGTGCTTCTAGGTGAGGTAGGCAGTGACTGGGAGTGCTTCTAGGTGAAATAGGCAATGACTGGGGGTGCTTCTAGGTGAGGTAGGCACTGACTGGAGGTGCTTCTAGGTGAGGTAGGCAGTGACTGGGGGTGCTTCTAGGTGAGGTAGGCAGTGACTGGGGTGCTTCTAGGTGAGGTAGGCAGTGACTGGGGGTGCTTCTAGGTGAGGTAGGCAGTGACTGGGGGTGCTTCTAGGTGAGGTAGGCAGTGACTGGGGTGCTTCTAGGTGAGGTAGGCAGTGACTGGGGGTGCTTCTAGGTGAGGTAGGCAGTGACTGGGGTGCTTCTAGGTGAGGTAGGCAGTGACTGGGGTGCTTCTAGGTGAGGTAGGCAGTGACTGGGGTGCTTCTAGGTGAGGTAGGCAGTGACTGGGGGTGCTTCTAGGTGAGGTAGGCAGTGACTGGGGGTGCTTCTAGGTGAGGTAGGCACTGGGGTGCTTCTAGGTGAGGTAGGCAGTGACTGGGGTGCTTCTAGGTGAGGTAGGCAGTGACTGGGGTGCTTCTAGGTGAGGTAGGCAGTGACTGGGGTGCTTCTAGGTGAGGTAGGCAGTGACTGGGGGTGCTTCTAGGTGAGGTAGGCAGTGACTGGGGGTGCTTCTAGGTGAGGTAGGCAGTGACTGGGGTGCTTCTAGGTGAGGTAGGCAGTGACTGGGGGTGCTTCTAGGTGAGGTAGGCAGTGACTGGGGGTGCTTGTAGGTGAGGTAGGCAGTGACTGGGGGTGCTTGTAGGTGAGGTAGGCAGTGACTGGGGGTGCTTGTAGGTGAGGTAGGCAGTGACTGGGGGTGCTTCTAGGTGAGGTAGGCAGTGACTGGGGGTGCTTCTAGGTGAGGTAGGCAGTGACTGGGGGTGCTTCTAGGTGAGGTAGGCAGTGACTGGGGTGCTTCTAGGTGAGGTAGGCAGTGACTGGGGGTGCTTCTAGGTGAGGTAGGCAGTGACTGGGGGTGCTTCTAGGTGAGGTAGGCAGTGACTGGGGGTGCTTCTAGGTGAGGTAGGCAGTGACTGGGGTGCTTCTAGGTGAGGTAGGCAGTGACTGGGGTGCTTCTAGGTGAGGTAGGCAGTGACTGGGGGTACTTCTAGGTGAGGTAGGCAGTGACTGGGGTGCTTCTAGGTGAGGTAGGCAGTGACTGGGGTGCTTCTAGGTGAGGTAGGCAGTGACTGGGGTGCTTCTAGGTGAGGTAGGCAGTGACTGGGAGTGCTTCTACGTGAAATAGGCAGTGACTGGGGGTGTTTCTAGGTGAGGTAGGCACTGACTGGGGGTGCTTCTAGGTGAGGTAGGAAGTGACTGGGGTGCTTCTAGGTGAGGTAGGCAGTAACTGGGGGTGCTTCTAGGTGAGGTAGGCAGTGACTGGGGTGCTTCTAGGTGAGGTAGGCAGTGACTGGGGTGCTTCTAGGTGAGGTAGGCAGTGACTGGGGGTGCTTCTAGGTGAGGTAGGCAGTGACTGGGGGTGCTTCTAGGTGAGGTAGGCAGTGACTGGGGTGTAGACAGCCTGTACTGTCTGCACAGACAGCCCATGCTGTCTGCCAGCTTAGTTCATATTTCATGCCACTCAGGTGCTGCCCTCTGTAGCCAGGCCTCTAGGTAGGCACGCCAGCCTGCCGGCCCATGCCTCTCCCTCACTCACACAGCCGACTAGCAGCAAGACACAAGTACTCCCAGCTCTCTCTCGTGGGCATGGCCCTCCCGGGCCATGGGCACAACACAAGCCTGTGTACCCACTACGACTTAACAATAAACAAAGAAGCCTCCGAAGACGTATATCATTTAACCACCCGCTACCAGAATACCAAATAAATATCGTTATAAATGGTGACAGCGGTGCTCCCAGCAGTTGTTTGCCTGGAGAGAGGAAGGAGAGGTATGAAGTCATCTTCACTTCATCATCCCATACAAGAAGCATCCGTCTCTCAACGAGTTATCCTGATGTCGTGTCTGCACTTTTGAGCATCCAGACACAGGTACTAGCAGGATCCAGCCGAAATTTGTCGAAAGTCTTCAAGAATTGTGAGTGGCGTCACAGTGACCCCACGCTACAGCGTCCCACGCTGTTTCTCAAGTCACGTGTTCAGCGTCACTTGTATGTTGCTTTTGTTGTTGTTCAGCTCAGCACAGCCGTTTCAGCAAGCCAGAGGTGAGTTTTGTGGTGATTTCTGCGTCCAGTGTGAGCTCTCTACGTATTTGTGGGTGGGGGAGGAGAGGAGAGGAAGTGGCTGTTCCTCACCTTGCCCATGCTCGCCCTACTCACGCTCACCCGTCTACCATACACCACTGCCCACTCCCTCTGCTGTGCTTTCTGCTGTTTTCCATGTGAATTCATTGCCAGAACTGTGTATCCGAGTGCCCGAGGCCACTCGAAGCTGCGTGGATCAGCATGCCACGTAGATCACGACACCACGTGGATCGACACCACGGTGGGTGTGGGCGATGTCACGTGGATCTACCAGCCACGCGAGTTACCAGATGTCCCAAGGCCACATGCTGTGGTCTGCTGCCCGCATCACATTGACGTCACCCACGATGCTGCCCGACTTCATGACGTCACCTCGAGATGTCTGCTGACGTCACCTCGAGATGTCTGCTGACGTCACCTCGAGATGTCTGCTGACGTCACCTCGAGATGTCTGCTGACGTCACCTCGAGATGTCTGCTGACGTCACCTCGAGATGTCTGCTGATGTCACCTCGAGATGTCTGCTGACGTCACCTCACGATGTCTGCCTGACGTCACCTCGAGATGTCTGCTGACGTCACAGTGCTGCTGACATCACGCCTGACATCACATGATGTCACCATCGAGTGTTCTAGTAATTATTTTAGTATTGTCGAGAAGATTGAGAGAAAATATATGTCGTGTGTTAATTAATTCCTCTCAGTCAGTGTTCTCACATGTTAGTGTACTGTATGTACAGCGGTGTGTTTTTAAAGTTTCCGTGTGTCCAGTGAGGTCTGAGCCAGACCTGAGTGGCACCACTGTGCTAAGTCACCCGTGTGACCAGTGTGTTTGACAGCTGATTACTCAGCCCTGAGGGTATGAGCCCTCTTGTACAGAAAGCTTTTATGCTCGTCGCTCGTGATGTTCCGCAGAATCGTACCTGCTACGATTCCCATCGAGATTTGTTTCACTTCACCTCCAGACCTTCAGAGTGCAGTTATATGTAGAGAAACAAGTCTGGGGATGCTTAGACTAACCTCTGCTATAATTCCAACTGTCGAGAGAATGACACGCTGTGTCAGCCTCGTGTCACAAGCTTCAGTGAGCAGCCTGCACAAAGATGTCACTTTGACTGCTAGCTCTCTCACTGCAGTCTGGTGTATGATGTTACGACTCCCAGATGTTTTGCCCAGTCGTCTCTGCCACGACTCGCTCCACAACTCACTCCACGCTCGCCGGCAGTGACAGCCCAGCGACAGTACCAGTCGAGAAGTGTCCTCCTGAGTCGCTTGCCAGAAGTCCTGCCCAGTTGCCGAGTTTTGTCGACGCCTCACTCGAGGGCACCAGCATGTCGTGCCCCAGGTTGAGTGAAAACCTGCAGCGACTCCTACGATGTCTGCTTCACCGTTCCAGAGGAGACCGTAACCTGTTACGTCACAGCTCAGCCGCAGCGATGTCTCCTGTGTTGCAGTATATGTCCAGATGCAGGAAGGCGTGCAGTGATGCCCTTCGACGCTCACTGCCTATGACCACGATGTTTAGCACACCCCACATGTTTTTTTCTTCCCTCCCTGTAGGAAGTTTTTCTTTCCATGTCCATATGTATATATATGTTTTTATTGTGTGTTCTGTGCCCTGTTCCTACGAGAGAGAGACCGAGTTTCTTTTACTACCAGTATTGTCGCGTCGGGACGACGTGCGGTAGGTGGCCGAGCGTATGTAGACAGCCTGTACTGTCTGCACAGACAGCCCATGCTGTCTGCCAGCTTAGTTCATATTTCGCGCCACTCAGGTGCTGCCCTCTGTAGCCAGGCCTCTAGGTAGGCACGCCAGCCTGCCGGCCCATGCCTCTCCCTCACTCACACAGCGGACTAGCAGCAAGACATAAGTACTCCCAGCTCTCTCTCGTGGGCATGGCCCTCCCGGGCCATGGGCACAACACAAGCCTGTGTACCCACTACGACTTAACAATAAACAAAGAAGCCTCCGAAGAAGTATATCATTCACACCCCGCTTACAGCCTACCAAATAACCTCATTATAGGGGTGCTTCTAGGTGTGGTAGGCAGTGACTGGGGGTGCTTCTAGGTGAGGTAGGCAGTGACTGGGTGCTTCTAGGTGAGGTAGGCAGTGACTGGGGGTGCTTCTAGGTGAGGTAGGCAGTGACTGGGGGTACTTCTAGGTGAGGTTGGCAGTGACTGGGGTGCTTCTAGGTGAGGTAGGCAGTGACTGGGGTGCTTCTAGGTGAGGTATGCAGTGACTGGGGTGCTTCTAGGTGAGGTAGGCAGTGACTGGGGGCCTCTAGGTGAGGTAGGCAGTGACTGGGGTGCTTCTAGGTGAGGTAGGCAGTGACTGGGGTGCTTCTAGGTGAGGTAGGCAGTGACTGGGGGTGCTCCTAGGTGAGGTAGGCAGTGACTGGGGTGCTTCTAGGTGAGGTAGGTAGTGACTGGGGGTGCTTCTAGGTGAGGTAGTCAGTGACTGGGGTGCTTCTAGGTGAGGTAGGCAGTGACTGGGGTGCTTCTAGGTGAGGTAGGCAGTGACTGGGGTGCTTCTAGGTGAGGTAGGCAGTGACTGGGGGTGCTTCTAGGTGAGGTAGGCAGTGATGGGGTGCTTCTAGGTGAGGTAGGCAGTGACTAGGGGTGCTTCTAGGTGAGGTAGGCAGTGACTGGGGTGCTTCTAGGTGAGGTAGGCAGTGACTGGGGTGCTCCTAAGTGAGGTAGGCAGTGACTGGTGGTGCTCCTAGGTGAGGTAGGCAGTGACTGGGGGTGCTTCTAGGTGAGGTAGTCAGTGACTGGGGTGCTTCTAGGTGAGGTAGGCAGTGACTGGGGTGCTTCTAGGTGAGGTAGGCAGTGACTGGGGTGCTTCTAGGTGAGGTAGGCAGTGACTGGGGTGCTTCTAGGTGAGGTAGGCAGTGACTGGGGGTGCTCCTAGGTGAGGTAGGCAGTGACTGGGGTGCTTCTAGGTGAGGTAGGCAGTGACTGGGGGTGCTTCTAGGTGAGGTAGGCAGTGACTGGGGGCGCTTCTAGGTGAGGTAGGCAGTGACTGGGGGTGCTTCTAGGTGAGGTAGGCAGTGACTGGGGTGCTTCTAGGCGAGGTAGGCAGTGACTGGGGTGCTTCTAGGTGAGGTAGGCAGTGACTGGGGTGCTTCTAGGTGAGGTATGCAGTGAGTGTGGTGCTTCTAGGTGAGGTCGGCAGTGACTGGGGTGCTTCTAGGTGGGGTAGGCAGTGACTGGGGTGCTTCTAGGTGAGGTAGGCAGTGACTGGGGGTGCTTCTAGGTGAGGTAGGCAGTGTCTGGGGGTGCTTCTAGGTGAGGTAGGCAGTGACTGGGGTGCTTCTAGGTGAGGTAGGCAGTGACTGGGGGTGCTTCTAGGTGAAATAGGCTGTGACTGGGGTGCTTCTAGGTGAGGTAGGCAGTGACTGGGGTGCTTCTAGGTGAGGTAGGCAGTGACTGGGGGCGCTTCTAGGTGAGGTAGGCAGTGGCTGGGGTGCTTCTAGGTGAGGTAGGCAGTGACTGGGGTGCTTCTAGGTGAGGTAGGCAGTGACTGTTGTGCTTCTAGGTGAGGTAGGCAATGAATTGGGGTGCTTCTAGGTGAGGTAGGCAGTGACTGCGGGTGCTTCTAGGTGAGGTAGGCAGTGACTGGGGTGCTTCTAGGTGAGGTAGGCGGTGACTGGGGTGCTTCTAGGTGAGGTAGGCAGTGACTGGGGTGCTTCTAGGTGAGGTAGGCAGTGACTGGGGTGCTTCTATGTGAGGTAGGCAGTGACTGGGGTGCTTCTAGGTGAGGTAGGCAGTGACTGGGGTGCTTCTAGGTGAGGTAGGCAGTGACTGGGGTGCTTATAGGTGAGGTAGGCAGTGACTGGGGTGCTTCTAGGCGAGGTAGGCAGTGACTGGGGGTGCTTCTAGGTGAGGTAGGCAGTGACTGGGGTGCTTCTAGGTGAGGTAGGCAGTGACTGGGGTGCTTCTAGGTGAGGTAGGCAGTGACTGGGGTGCTTCTAGGTGAGGTAGGCAGTGACTGGGGTGCTTCTAGGTGAGGTAGGCAGTGACTGGGGTGCTTCTAGGTGAGGTAGGCAGTGACTGGGGTGCTTCTAGGTGAGGTAGGCAGTGACTGGGGTGCTTCTAGGTGAGGTAGGCAGTGACTGGGGTGCTTCTAGGTGAGGTAGGCAGTGACTGGGGTGCTTCTAGGTGAGGTAGGCAGTGACTGGGGTGCTTCTAGGTGAGGTAGGCAGTGACTGGGGTGCTTCTAGGTGAGGTAGGCAGTGACTGGGGGTGCTTCTAGGTGAGGTAGGCAGTGACTGCTGCCTCTTCCATGTGCATTAATACATGTACTGTGCTTTATCATGTTGAAGATGTTAAAGAGGGAGAAGGATGAAGAAGAGGAAGAGGTGGAGGAGGAAGAGGAGAAGGAGGAAGAGGAAGAGGAGGAAGAGGAAGAGGAGGAGGAAGAGGACGAGGAAGAGGAAGAGGACGAGGACGGAGGTATCTGGAACTGTCTTCCAGTGTGTTTTGTTTGTGTTGAGGAGGACTCCAGCGTTGTGTTTGAGCAGTGACGTTCGTCACGAGACAGTGACTAGGCGCTGACGGCCGTCACGAGACAGTAAGTAGGCGGTGACAGCCCGTACGAGAGGGCAAAAAAGCAAGATTTTTGGTGGTTCCTTCCTGGGGCTTTCCCAGGAGGCTACCGCAGTAAACATTGATCCTGTGACGCTTGAACCCCTGCTGCTGCTGCTGCTGCTGCTGCTGCTGCTGCTGCTGCTGCTGCTGCTGGCGCTTTTGGCATTGCTGCTGGTTCTGGCGGCGGCGGCGGCGGGGACGGCGACGACGGTGGTGGTGGTGTTGGCGGCGGCACTGGCACTGGCACTGATAGTACTCAGTTATATTCATTTTGTGTTTACAGGGGCGGAAATACTGCTCGTGACCGGCCTCTAAGACTACTTAGCAGACTATTCAATATCTTACCAGAAGATAGCAGAAAGACTGGTGGCACAAATGTACAAGTCTTCAAGAGGAAACTGGACAAGTACGTCCACGAAGTGCCAGATCAGCCAGGCTGTGATGGATATATATGGGTCAACGGGCCATCAACAGCAACAACCTGGTTGACCAAACAAGCACCAGACAAGCCAGGCCCATGACCGCACTCCGGGAGTAGGAACACACTCGAAACTCATCAAAGGTATATCAACGGCATCACTGATTTCTGGCCTCCTGGGCCTTATCACATGTAATATTTAAGCTGCGCATTAAGATTGCCACTAAAATTTCTGACTTAACCCGAATCTCACTCAAGTTTAAATTTATTATTTTATTATTATTATTATTATTATTATTATTATTATTATTGTTGTTGTTATTATTATTATTAAATTAGGTCCTAAACCCGTATGGGTCATAGAATGCTGCACACTAGTTTGATGAAGACATTGATAGTATGATCATTGGCTCATCCTCAGGCGCAGATTCGTCGAGATCAACACTTACCATACATCGTCAGACACTACTGTAATGTCTTAAATATTGTATGGAGACTGAGTCCTTAGTCCACAAAGGTCTCATAAAACTAGAGTAATAGCACTAACATATTGCAGTATAAAAAATCTTTGACATAATTTTAAGAGATCAGATTGCTTGACACATGTAAACACAAGTGGACGACCCAGAGCGGCATGGGTTTACATCAGGTCGTTCCTGCCCCCCTCCCCCTCTCTTGCAACTGCTGGACCATTACGACGTGGTCTTGGATGCACTGGAAGACCAACACAGTGCAGATACAGTGTCCTTCGACAAGTGTGGCCACGGTGTAATAGTACATAAAATGAGTGCAAAATGGAAAACAGGGAAGTGAGCAGATGGATTTTAAGTTTTCTAACTAATCGTACGCAAAGAATAATGGGCAACCATGGTTGCCATAGTGAAAAGCTCTGTTAATTAAGTTACAATACTCACCCCAAATTCTTTGTTATTCCCATATCCGACATAAATACATACTTAAATAATATTACTGTATTGTCCTTTGTCAGCAACACTGATATTAACCAGGTGTTTCAGTGAGCCGTAGAAAATATTATGATGTTCATTGAAGAAAAATATCAGTTACTTTACGAAAAAATTGAGGAGTTAGAAACTGGAGCAGAGAATAAAACAAAATTAAAAGACTCAGTAGAGAGGAAGAAGAATGTGAAGGACTTAGGACTGATAATATCACATCTTAAGTTTAAGTATCTTAAGAGTTGCTGTTATAAGGGCAAGGAAATTGATAGACTAGATAACTAGAACCTTCAAATTAAGAGATGCCAATTCAATTGTTTTTCTTAAAGTCGTTTGCTTTCTCTGCACTGGGATATTGCTTTACAATAAGAGCCGCTTTTAAAGCAGGCAAAAGTGCATAACAGAAAATTTTGACTGACCGTAAACATTCAGTCAAGCACTTAAATTCCTGGAACGCTCCTTAGAACGTAGCGAGAAAGATGCTTCATAATTTATACCTTAAAACTTGTGTAGTGATTGATACCAAATCTGCACACTGAAGTTACTCTTTTCGAGAGCAAGAAGCTCTGTAGACGGTGCAAAATACTTACAATGAAAAGCAGGGATGCAGTGAATGAACTAAGATATAACACAGAATGTAAAGGAACCAAAACTTCAACACTCTTCCTTCATGTATTAAGGAAGACTCTTGACTCTTTTTAAGAGCGAGCTGCAGAAAGTCTTCGTCACTAATCACCCACAGAGTAAACTTAGATGACGTTTTGGTCCGTCAAGGACGGACCTGAATGACTAAAGTTTCCTATATAAGTTCTGTCTGTTTGTGAGTTGTTCCAGCTACAGCATTGTGACTTATTCTTCCTCAAGCTAGTTCGTGATCAGCCAGACTGTGGTGCCTACGTTTAAGGATTGCAGTGTAGTTTGAAGGATGCAGGTGAGATCGCAGAAGACATGAAGGTTGTAGACATGGTGCCACTTGATAAAGGTGGCACCTGTGGTAGTTACGAAGTGAGAGGCACTGGCAGAGATGTACAGTAATTCCAGGCAAGAACAGCGGTGACACAGGAATGCAGAAAGTAAAAGAAATATTGCCAGAAAAAATGTGATTTTTTTTTTAAAAGAAACCTGGAAGAGTGTCAGCTAGGATGTGATGGCTATGTTGACATGTAAGACGTTGGTAGCAACAGTCTGGTTGATCAAGCAGTCATGAGAGAAGTTAGGCATCATGCTGGGTGCTGTGGTAGAAATCGCGAAAATGATGACATGTATACTGTAAACATGGTGATGCTGGCAGTCATGATGGTGTTAGTTGTGGTAGTTATAGTGATGGTGGTTAGCATAGTTATGTTGGCGGTAGTTGATGAGAATAGTGATAGTTGGCACTGGTCGTGTTAGTGGTGGTAGTTGTCTTAGTGATGGTGGTGGTGGTTGTCACTGTTCTCACAAGGATCTTCGTCCCAGGTTGTGCAGGTGCTTCACTCCCGGAAATAAATTCCACTAAAATGTCATTATTCTTCAACACTGTATTATACAAGATTGTGATCCTGAACTCTGCCTTCACCTCAACACCTGCACTTTCCCTTAGTGAAAGTGATGGTATGTGTACGTTGTATTTATATAAGATTGTTGTGATCATGACCGCTGCATCGCATGACCTGTCGCAGTGAAAGTTCCACCATACTGACCCAGTCACTCTCAGATATAGCTCTACATGGAACTTATCCGCGCGACATCACAAAAAACAAGTGATAATATGTAATTTACCACATTCTCGAGGAACAGGTTTGTGTTTTTGAGAATGGCATTAAGTAGCTAAATTATATAAATTATGTATATCAGATAGTGTAAAGTTAATTTTTTTTTTCGTCCCGTGAACATGTAAATTTCCAGGTAAATCTTACACACTTCGACATAACTCACCATACACTGTTTTACTTTCTTGTGAGTTCTTAGTTTTGTAATATTTTCATTCTGTTTTATGATGGTGTGAGTGTGAGCAGCGAGGGCCGTCACCTGCACCATTAACAGATATAAGAAAAGTTAAATGTTAGTACTCCTAACACCATCCTTTATAAAAATTAGGTACATGTACAGACGCATGTATATTATGTATGTACCATAAATACTAGTGTATGTCCTGTTGTTACCTCTGCTTCAGTGTCCTGTTGTTACCTCTGCTTCAGTGTCCTGTTGTTACCTCTGCTTCAGTGTATGTTGTTACCTCTGCTTCAGTGTCCTGTTGTTACCTCTGCTTCAGTGTATGTTTCTGTATCTTCACGGACTGTTTTAAACGTACGGGAGTTGCCCTAGCTGGAACTGCCTCCGTTTTCTGTGTAGTAGCAAGTGTATATATGATTATGGTATACAATACCCACAAGTTGACAAGTAAGGCACATGTACAACAAGTATCTTTATTCCGATACGTTTCGCCTACTCAATAGGATTCTTCAGTCGAGTACAGAGGAGGCAGCAGAAGCAGTAGAGATGTAGAGACGATGTAATCAGTCCATCCCATCCCCCTTGAAGACGTAGTTTTTAGGTGGTCAGTCCCTCAGTCTGGAGAAGAGTTTTACTCTATAGTGTGGAACAATGTGAAACTTCAGGCTCACATTGTTCCATTGTTCCACTGTTGCACAAGTGTGTTATCAGTAACAAGTGTAATCTTGGACGTGTACTGTGAAATAGTGTCTTTGCAATATTAAACTTATAAAATATGTAATATATTGCTTATTAGATACACAGTCTTATTACACAAAGTTTCTGTATCCAGGCTTATGATAAGTTTCTCAAAATGTTAGCAACACCGTCAGACTCTTTGTTTCAGTTTTCTAACTTATGAACTGTGTACCAGTTGTTGATGAGATTGTTTTATAATGCATTCTTGCAACTTGAATTAGTCTGTGAACACTTTAATATTTGTTGCATAACAATGTTAGTTGTTCGAAATATTATATTAGTGTTGTAACGTTATATTACTTCTGATATGTTGCAGCTTGTGTTGCTGGTCCACATTTGTTGCTGCTGTGCCCTGCGTTTTAGTTACGCAGGACACTATAGTTGCTATGTGTTGTAAGTTCTTTAACTTGCTAAACGGAAGGTTCGATCCCGTGGCAAGTCACGTCTAAAACTAGCAGGCCCGTCCTTATTTAAGGTCAGTGCTAGTTTTAAGACTCCCTTCTAGGGAGGTTCCTTGATGCATGTGAGGGGCTCTTAATGTAGGGAATTGGATCTGTGCTCCAGTTCCCTGAATTAAGCCTGAATGCCCTCCATATCCCCCACAGGGACTGTATAATCCCTAGGGGTGTAGCGCTCCCCATGATAATAGTGTTAAGACTGGCTTCCCATAAGTTCAGAGAATTGTTTTCAGTAATGTTATTACGATTTGTTGGCATTTATTCTTTAACTCTTAAATGGTCCAAACGTATATATACGTTTTTTCAACATCTGAAATTATTTAAAAAAATGTAGATCTTTTTTTTTTGTTTTACATTTGAAAACGTGTAAAAAAAAACTTTTATCTACATTTTTTTTGTTATATTTGAAAATATGTAAAAAAAAAAGTAGATCTACTTTTGTAGCACTACGAATTTGAACGTCGATCTGTTTGGACCGTTTAAGGGTTAAGCTTGCCCTGAAAAGGATTTTTTGCTATATACTATACGTATGTAGCCGACGTAGGTTTTAAAGGAACCCTGACCCTCATCCCCCCTAACTGCCTTGAAAAAGGAACCTGAGAATTTCCACCAGGCAGTTTTTGATTAGCTAAGCTGTAGTGCTTACCTTGGATGCTGTGGTACTAGCATCAGTAACCTAACTGAGGAGGTGAGTAACCAGAAGCCCTTGTCTTGAACTAGGGTCAGTGGCTGCTTGATTCATCAACACGTAGATAGGCAGCAATGTCATCGTTACTAAATCTGGGGAATAAGGCATCAATAATGGCGTTCCCGTGTACAAGTAACAAGGTTTCGTTTTAGCATAGCTGGAGTTACTATCACGGGAATCTAGAAGATTATGCCCATTGGGGTAAAGGGAAAGTTCTCTTCTCAAGTAAGTGTATCCCTGTCCACACTGCTACAGCTGCTCTCTCGACTTGTGTACCGTTGAACTTACAGCTTCAGAGCTACTGTCCTACCCCAGTTTATTTCAACGCTCGCTCCTAAGTTATGTACCATTCTCCAAGTGCGGCCCACAGCAATCGGCTGTGGGCCGCACAACCATGGCAATAGATGTAAAAAGACTGTACAGTTCAGGACATTAGAGGAAACTTTTCGCCACTAGTAGTTTCTTCCAGTAAATGTCCTAAACTGTACATAGGTCATAGGTATTTTCCACATCTTGTCGGTATTACAATACCATTTTTTCAGCAGGTGTAAAGAAGTATGCCCATAGTCTACGTCCGCCGGACGATCGAATACGGGTCCTTCGGTTGTGAGCCAAGAGTGTTTCCACTGATGCACGAACCATGTTTTTAAGAAACTAGCATTTCGTTTCCATCATAAATGGTGGGGATGTTGTCCCCTTTATCTAAATTATCTGTAATTTTTGGTTGATGACCCGAAAAGCTTATACTGTATGTATTATTTATGGAATGTTAATAATTGAGTTCGATAGGGTTTTTCTTGCTTTCTGATGATTTCTATAATAAAGCGACGAATTGGTCATGATACTAGCACGCTATTAATGATACTAGAAAATTGGTCACGATACTAGCAGGCTATTAATGATACTAGAAAATTGGTCACGATACTAGCAGGCTGGTAATAATACTTAGAAAATTGGTCACGATACTAGCAGGCTGGTAATGATACTAGAAAATTGGTCACGATACTAGCAGGCTATTAATGATACTAGAAAATTGGTCACGATACTAGCAAGCTATTAATGATACTAGAAAATTGGTCACGATACTAGCAGGCTATTAATGATACTAGAAACCTGGTCACGATACTAGCAAGCTGGTAATGATAGTAACAAATTGGTAATGATAGTAAGAAATTGGTAATAACAGAAATTAGTTGGTAATGATAGCATTAAGACGGTGGAAAGGTCAGTAAGTGTACCTGTCGTAAGCAGTAAACAACAACAACAACACGGTTCTGGGGCTTTGTAAACTAAGGGTGATGATGGAGAACTTTCAATGTTTGTAGTGACGGCAAGAGGTCGACCTTGAAGGAAGTGTGTCAGTGGTTAGAGGTCGACCCTGAGGGAGGCGTCAATGGTTGTATTTCGACCTTGAAGAAAGTATGAGAGAGTCGACCTTGAAATCCTTTTTTGCGGTGTTTCCTGGGCATCCTCCCTGCGTGTGACTGTTGCCTGTCTCATGGATCAGTGCGTCCTGCAACGTAACCATCTTTGTGTGTGTGTGAGCAACAGATTCTCCCACAACTCGTGAATATTTAAACATTTCCTGGCTACGCTCGGCTACTTCCTTGCCAGACATGTCTCATATGAAATTAAAAATCTTAATATTTTGCAGTATTTCCAGACTTATATTTCAAGTATTTTTGAGAATTATAAAAAATTTCCTTTAAGATACTTTTTATTAAAAAAAGAATTAATAAGGAGTAAAAAAAGGTCTGCCTGATTTTATAGATTCTGGTCTAGGATCGGGCAGCCCCCGCGGCTTTGTCCTTGTGAAGGCTTACTCAGCCCTGTAACAACTTCAGACAGTATTACCCAGGCTGGCTCCTCCTCAGGAAAATTAGTGAATAGAAAAAGAAATAATAACAGACAAACATAAACACTTTATTATATAGAAAATATAAAACACTTAAATATGAAATATTAATCCTACTTTAAAGAAAATGAAAAATATAAATGATAACTGAATTCAACGCTAATATATATAGGGGTGTCTTGTGTTGGTGACACTGCTTGTTGTTGAAATCGTAGCTGTTGCCGATGATGGGGGGGGGGGTCGCAGGTGTTGATGACAACCCACCGGCTCATTCTTCACAGAGTCTATTCGTGAATACTCAGTCTAGATGATAGGAAAGCAGGTTTTTTCCACTGCAATGATGAGGGGTTATATCCTGCTACTTCATACAGGTGCACAGGTAATTAAATCCAAAAAGGGGAAGTCTCAGGACGTTAGTCCATCTCCATCAGTTCTGCTCGTTGATTGGCAGGTGACCCTCTCTGTCATCCAAGCTGGAAAGATAGACAGGTTACCCAATGCTTAAGAAATCACTCTCCATGATAAGTACAATACCTAAAAGATGTGATTATTACAACAGTCAACTTAGAGCAAGACTGAAAGGACTAAGTTTATTATTGGTCAAAAGTGAAACTTTTAACCAACAAATCCACTAGAATACAAGGCAGGCATGTACTTACAGTAGTGCTGGGAGCTGTGAGTCTAGTGATTACTGTTTGGACCGGAGCCCCACACGTCACCTTTCGGGGGGGGGGGAGAAGGAGGGGAAGGGATAGCGGGAGCTAGACTGACCCTACCTTAACAAGCAGCTGGCAATCAAACTATCACTTTTGGGGTGGGGGAAAAAAAGGCGGGAATAGCGGGAGCTTGACTTGCCCTACCTTAACAAGTAGCTGGCAATGAAACTATTGTTACTATATACTCCCTCGCTACTCCTATCTATTGAACTTTTCCCTCACACTCCCCCATACCAAGACTTATAGTCAAGGAGTATAAGAAGAATAGGCAAGGAAAAAGTTCTAACATATGGAAGTCGCGTAAGGCAAGAAATCTTCTACTGACTGTCACGACTTAACCAGTCAGAGAAATAATTGGATGAATCATTGATATACACAAAATGGAACTTAAAAGCCTGGAGTGCCAATGTCCACCTCAAGAGGCAACTGTTGGTTCCCTTAAAAGTTTCTAGGTATATCAAAGGTTTGTGGTCCATTTCTAAAATGAATTCTTTTCCCAGCAAATAAAATTTAAGTTTGGAGATACCCCACACAAGGGCTAAACATTCCTTTTCTATTGTGGAGTATCTCGTTTCTGCAGGAAGGAGTTTCCGGCTTAGGAAGCATACAGGGAAGGGAGTACCATCATGGTATTGTAGTAGCACTGCACCTAAGCCAGTATTGGAGGCATCAGTTCTCAAACAAAATGTTTTATTAATATCTGGAATCTTAAGTATAGGGTCTTTCGAAAAGATACTTTTAATCTTATTAAACTTTTCCCGAGCTACGTCGGAAAGTTCAAGAGGTTCCTTCACAGACTTTTTAAGGAAGTCGGATAAGATACCTGTAAGATCAGTAAGGTTCGGGATAAACCGTGCATAAAAATTTACAGAACCAAGAAAGCTACGCATGAGCTTCTTGGTTTTGGGGAATTTAAATTCTAATAAAGCTTTGATCTTACTGGGGAGAGGCTGCAGAGAGTTATTAGAAAGTATCAGTCCAAGATATCTAATCTTGTTATACCCAAGGAAGCATTTCTTTGGCTTGGCAGTGAGGCCATGTGAGCGTAGCCTACGCAAAACTGATGTTAATGTTTGGATATGTTCGCCCCACGTGGATGTCATTACGTAAATGTTATCAAAATAAACTGAAACATTTGGCATATTACCCAAGACCTTTCTCATCAGTCTCACGTAGGTAGCACAGGCAGTTACCAAACCGAAGGGCATAATTCTATATTGCATCAGTCCTTGGTGTGTAGGAAAAGCGGTGTACTGCTTAGAAGAAGGATCTAACATTACTTGATGATATGCCTGCACAATATCAATCTCTGAAAAGAAGGAAGCGTCATAAAATTTGTGTAGATCGCTATCTATCAAGGGCATAGGTTCAGCATCCCACCGACTTATAGCATTAAGGCCTCTGAAGTCAATAGCAAGTCTATATGAATTATCCTCCTTCTTAACCATGACTAATGGTGAACAATATGAAGATACTGAAGGTTCAATGATCTTTAGTTTTAATAATTTGTCTACCTCTCGGTCAAATGCATCCCTAAGGTGAACTGGAACTGGGTATAATTTTCGTTTGATAGGATTGTCCGTCACTAAGTCAATCTTATGGACTACCGTGGAGGTAACACCTGGAATATCAGTAAAGACGTCTGAAAAGTTACTCACACATTGAAGTAGTTCATGTCTCTTATGGTCATCCAAAGATTCATTAATATTAATGTTGGTTGCGCCCGAGTGGTCAAGAGTCACCAAGTCATGTAGTTCTTCATCATAGTCTTAAGTTAGAGGTGTCAATTACACACACTTTACATTCTTCAGTTGTTTTATCAAGTTCGCGTGGAAAAACTAAGTCAAAGTTATTAAGGCAGTTAACCGAATTTCTTCGGTAATATTTGTTAAGGATGTTGATATGATAAAGCTTAGGTTTCCCCTTGACTTGTATGAGGTAGTCAACTTTTCCACAAATTTTTAATACTTTATATGGACCTTTCCATGCTACTAATAATTTATTTGACTTGATAGGCAAAAGTACCAGAACTTCATCTCGTACTTTAAAACTTCTCCTCTGACTCTTGGAATCAAAATAGGTTTTGTACTGGTCCATTGACAAGCTTAAGTTTTTTGAAACTATGTCCGAGGTCTCCTCAAGTTTGGATCTAAGGTCAAGGAGAAACTGATAAGAAGACTGAACCTCAGCCTTTACGTCCTCATTAGTCCATAAGTCATGAAGGATGGACAATGGGCCTCTGGCCTGTCTACCATAGAGAATTTCAAAAGGTGAAAACCCCAAAGAGTCACTGGGAACTTCCCTCATGGCAAACAAAGCACAGGGTAGGTAACGATGCCACTCCTTAGGTTTAAGGGAGCAAAGTTTCCTTAAAATGGACTTGAGAATCGAATGCTGGCGCTCAATCCTCCCATTACAGCTGGGATGATAGGGTGTGGTGAAGAGAGGCTTCACTCTCAGAAGTTGGTATAGATGTTGCATTAAGTCAGATGTGAATTGTGTCCCACGGTCAGACAAAATTTCTCTAGGGATGCCCACTCTGGAGAAGATGGACAAAAGGGCTTCAGCCACCTCTGTAGTAGTTATGGTCTTTAAGGGAACGGCTTCAGGGAAACTCTAAGCATAATCAACTAATGTTAATATATATCTATGTCCCCCAGATGAAAGTGGAGATAAAGGACCAACGATATCAATAGCTACTCTTTCAAAAGGTACCGTAAAGACTGGCATTTTGACCACAGGTACTCGCCTGGTACCTCGGGAGGATGACAGTTGGCAAACTTTACACGATCTACAATAGTTAGTGACATCTGAGGACATTTTTGACTCGACTCGACTAAACCAACCATACCCCCGGCCGGGATTGAACCCGCGGTCATAGAGTCTCAAAACTCCAGCCAAAAATAGGTTTCCCTAATTTTATTTAAGGTTTTACGATGCGAGAAATGTCCGGCCACTGGTAGGTCATGAGCCATTTTAAGAACAGTCTCTCTGCATTGACTTGGAACAACTAAGATGGAATAGTCTATCTCATCTGAATTTAATTTGAATACTGACTTGTACAAGATACCTTTTATATATTCAAATTTATATGAAAAGTTTTTCCTTTGGATAACTTGATTTTGTTTAGCGGCATTATGGCAATTCTGAAGAGAAGGGCAGTTACGTTGTAAATTGACAAAAGAGCCCTTTGATATATCTAAAGGCTTGAAGTCACGGAAAATCAAAGGAAGGACAGTAGGAGAAGCCTGGGCTTTGGTCTGAGCCCTAGTCAAGACATTTATGGTATCGGAGGTGATATCTTCACTTTCATCTAACAAGTGAACCGGTGATCCTACTTCCTCGCTTTCGAGAGTAGCATCACTGGTTTTTAATCCCACATGAATCTCGCGAGACATTGTCTCATCTGACACTACAGGAAGAGGATCTGAAACACTTATGTCCATCTTTAGTGCTGAAAGGTCAACCTCAGAAGGAAGAATGGCACCTTTTACATTACCTATTAGTACGGAGCAAGAAGTGATGGGAGCTAGTACGGCTTCAGACCAACCTGTGAACCATTTAGACCTAATGTAACAACGGATGGTAGGAAAAGTGTCCGTACGGCCCAAGTAGTCAAAGTATAGCAGAGGAATGAGTTTCTTTAAGATTAGGGAACAGCTTATCAGAAATGACTTTACATGTGCATCCAGTGTCTCGTAAAATGGTAGATACATTAAGTCCATTAACTGTTCCTGAACAGAAGGGTGCTTGGTCACTACAGTCTTTAAAACATCTTCCAACTTTTTGGACCTTCTTAGAAGGACAATCTGGACGTTTATGTCCCTTAACACCACACAAATGACAAACAGGAATAAAAGAAGTCATTTTACTTTCCACTAGAGGCTTTGATTTCTTAAGGTCTGATGAACCCTTACCCTTAGGGTTCAATCCCTTTAGGTCTTTATAGGAATTGTGAGCCTCAGCATACAGGTCAGCAGCCTCAGCAACTTCCTCAGCTTTAATCAGGTTACGTTCTCTGATGAATGTTCGTATCTGATGGGGAAGAGCTGTCAGGAACTGGTCAGCAACCATGAAGTCTCTAAGAGATTCATAATTGCGATAAATTCCTGAACTCTCTATCCAAAAGTCGAACAAACGAAAGAGTGTTACCTGTAACTGCTGAAAGTTCTGGCCAGGCTGTAAGGTGGCATACCTGAAATCTTTCCTGTAAGAATTAGTGGTATTTTGATATGCTTTAAGGATTGCCTTCTTCAGTAGGTTATAATTACATATATCCTGCGACAAAGTTGCATAGATATTCAAAGCGGTACCAGAAAATAACATTCCTAACCTGGTAGCCCAGGTGTCAGCAGGCCATTCACAGAGGGTAGCGGTATTTTCAAACCTGATAATGTATGAAGTTATGTCTTCCCCCTCTGTGAAGGGAGGTAAATTAGGTGTTGGAATATGTGCACTAGCTGCACATTGTTCCATTACTCCTTCATCTAATTGCTGTTGTGAGAAAGTTAACTTTTTATTCTCTAATTCAAGGCGAGCTTGTTCGAGCTCGCAATCCTTTTCTCTCTCCCTTAACTCATATTCTCTGTCCTTTGCTCTTTCCTCAAGTTCCCTTAATTTAACTTGTTCCTCACGTACTCTAGTTCTTTCTTCACAATCAAGTCTATCACGCTCCTTTTTGTCTTCTCTCTCTCTTTCTAACTGTCTTTCTTGGTTTTCTCTTTCAATTCGATCTCTTTCCTTTTTATCCTCTCTTTCTCTTCTCTCTCTTTCAAGTCTTTCCTGGATTTTAGCATTAATGAAAGATTCTAAATTTTTCCCTGTTATTCCTAACTTACTTCCAGGGTTCATCCAAAACTGGTATTCCTCCATATTTGCAAGAATAACTTAAACTACCAGGGGAAAATGAAACGGGTATTAAAGAAAACGGAGGGTTCAGTTCCTGCTCCGCTCAAACTGTAAATAAATCAGAGGGCTCGATCCCTACTTCAATTAAACAATATGTATTAATTAAAACGAAGGGTTCTATGCCGGCTCCGAGCAAACAGTAAGTAGAATGGGGTCCCTTGACCATCCAATCTTCTCACCAACAAATCAAGAGTGTCCTATGACAGTTCCCTTGATATAATAAAGAGCTCAATGAAACAAATTGCCACTGGAAAATCTCGGGTCCCTAGAGTCTAATCCTCCAAAGTGTTTCAAGCTCGCACAAAAAGATGGCAGAATTAAATATTGTATCCTGCCTTGACTTACAATAAATTGAGACTATAACAATCACCAAATCTTTCAAATACCTGTACTGTAGTCCTACCATAGAGAATGATTACTCATGGCTGGTGGTAACCGTCTGTGGTATGCAGCGTTGAAGTTCCAATGGTAGATTCGAGATGGAGTTGAATCTTGATTCAGTCGAGTTGATCCTGGCAAGGTCGCCACTTGTGAAGGCTTACTCAGCCCTGTAACAACTTCAGACAGTATTACCCAGGCTGGCTCCTTCTCAGGAAAATTAGTGAATAGAAAAAGAAATAATAACAGACAAACATAAACACTTTATTATATAGAAAATATAAAACACTTAAATATGAAATATTAATCCTACTTTAAAGAAAATGAAAAATGAAAAATATAAATGATAACTGAATTCAACGCTAATATATATAGGGTGTCTTGTGTTGGTGACACTGCTTGTTGTTGAAATCGTAGCTGTTGCCGATGATGGGGGGGGGTCGCAGGTGTTGATGACAACCCACCGGCTCGTTCTTCACAGAGTCTATTCGTGAATACTCAGTCTAGATGATAGGAAAGCAGGTTTTTTCCACTGCAATGATGAGGGGTTATATCCTGCTACTTCATACAGGTGCACAGGTAATTAAATCCAAAAAGGGGAAGTCTCAGGACGTTAGTCCATCTCCATCAGTTCTGCTCGTTGATTGGCAGGTGACCCTCTCTGTCATCCAAGCTGGAAAGATAGACAGGTTACCCACTGCTTAAGAAATCACTCTCCATGATAAGTACAATACCTAAAAGATGTGGTATTACAACAGTCAACTTAGAGCAAGACTGAAAGGGCTAAGTTTATTATTGGTCAAAAGTGAAGCTTTTAACCAATAAATCCACTAGAATACAAGGCAGGCATGTACTTACAGTAGTGCTGGGAGCTGTGAGTCTAGTGATTACTGTTTGGACCGGAGCCCCACACGTCACCTTTCGGGGGGGGGGGAAGGAGGAGGGGAAGGGATAGCGGGAGCTAGACTGACCCAAACTATCACTTTCGGGGTGGGGGAAAAAAGGCGGGAATAGCGGGAGCTTGACTTACCCTACCTTAACAAGTGGCCGGGAATGAAACTATTTTTACTATATACTCCTCATTCTCCCATCTATTGAATCTTTCCCCCCACAGTCCCGAAAAGGTTTTCTATTATCAAACCCGGCTGTGGAAGCCCACGGGAAAAACAACGTATGCACCCGATTAAATTTGGAACCAATTTTAGAAACTTATCAAATTGCCTCTTGAAAAAGGCTTTGGCGCAGTCCCAGTTAAACTTTTTGTGGTTTCAGGTTCTGGGTATGAGGCGGGGTGTAGTTTACAGGTAAACAAGCAGTGTGTGGCTTAAGATCTGTAGCCAAAGGGCGATATGCTGGGCACTGCAGCCCCTCTCCCAACAAGTATCTTCACCTGGTGGTGGCATTACTCTGATGTTATAAAATACTGACAAATTGTGCAGCACCTGGCAGTCTTTATTGATGAAATTATAGGATGCCTTTATTGACCAAATATACTGTATTGTATAGGGTGTCTTTATTGACCAAATGTACTGTATAGGATTTTTATTGACCAAATGTATAGGGTGTCTGTATTGACCAAATGTGCTGTATAGGGTGTCTAATGTACTGTATAAGATGTCTTTATTGACCAAATGTACTGTATAGGGTGTGTTTATTGACCAAATGTACTGTATAGGGTGTTTTTATTGACCAAATGTACTGTATAGAGTGTCTTTATTGACCAAATGTACTGTATAGGATTTTTATTGACCAAATGTATAGGGTGTCTGTATTGACCAAATGTACTGTATAGGGTGTCTGTATTAATGAAACATATCGCTAACCAGTAGTTTTTTCAGTCAAAGATAGAGAAATACTGGAGAGAGTAGATGTGGAGAGGTAATTCCGAGATGTTCAGTCCTCCAGCCTCCGTAGGTGTTCAGTCCCTCAGCCTTGATAGATGCTGAGTCCTTCATCCTTGATAGATGTTTAGTCCCCCAGTCTTGATAATGTTGAGTCCCCCAGTCTTGATAGGTGTTCGGTTCCTTAATCTTAACAGATGATGGTCGGTTCCTTAACCTTAACAGATGATGGTCGGTTCCTTAACCTTAACAGATGATGGTCGGTTCCTTAACCTTAACAGATGATGGTCGGTTCCTTAACCTTAACAGATGATGGTCGGTTCCTTAACCTTAACAGATGATGGTCGGTTCCTTAACCTTAACAGATGATGGTCGGTTCCTTAACCTTAACAGATGATGGTCGGTTCCTTAACCTTAACAGATGATGGTCGGTTCCTTAATCTTAACAGATGATGGTCGGTTCCTTAACCTTAACAGATGATGGTCGGTTCCTTAACCTTAACAGATGATGGTCGGTTCCTTAACCTTAACAGATGATGGTCGGTTCCTTAATCTTAACAGATGATGGTCGGTTCCTTAACCTTAACAGATGATGGTCGGTTCATTAACCTTAACAGATGATGATCGGTTCCTTAACAGATGATGGTCGGTTCCTCAGCCTTAACAGATGATGGTCGGTTCCTTAATCTTAACAGATGATGGTCGGGTCCTCAACCTTAACAGATGATGGTCGGTTCCTCAACCTTAACAGATGGTCGGTTCCTCTACCTTAACAGATGATGGTCGGTTCCTTAACGTTAACAGATGATGGTCGATTCCTTAACGTTAACAGATGATGGTCGGTTCCTTAGCCTTAACAGATGGTCGGTTCCTCAGCCTTAACAGATGATGGTCGGTTCCTTAGCCTTAACAGATGATGGTCGGTTCCTCAGCCTTAACAGATGATGGTCGGTTCCTCAGCCTTAACAGATGATGGTCGGTTCCTCAGCCTTAACAGATGATGGTCGGTTCCTTAATCTTAACAGATGATGGTCGGTTCCTCAACCTTAACAGATGGTCGGTTCCTCTACCTTAACAGATGGTCGGTTCCTCTACCTTAACAGATGATGGTCGGTTCCTCAACCTTAACAGATGGTCGGTTCCTCTACCTTAACAGATGATGGTCGGTTCCTCAACCTTAACAGGTGATGGTCGGTTCCTTAACCTTAACAGATGGTCGGTTCGTCAACCTTAACAGATGATGGTCGGTTCGTCTACCTTAACAGATGATGGTCAGTTCCTCAACCTTAACAGATGATGGTCAGTTCCTCAACCTTAACAGATGATGGTCGGTTCCTCAACCTTAACAGATGATGGTCAGTTCCTCAACCTTAACAGATGATGGTCAGTTCCTCAACCTTAACAGATGATGGTCAGTTCCTCAACCTTAACAGATGATGGTCGGTTCCTCAACCTTAACAGATGATGGTCGGTTTCTCAACCGACCATCAGGGCGGAGGGTGGGGTTGGATGTGGGGTGGGGGAGTTGGATTCACAGCTTCTGGTCCAGTTCCTTACTGATCGAGTCCATTCATTCGTTCCTTCCAGGGCTTCATCATATATACTCTTGAAACTGTGTATTGCTTTCCTACACTACCGCTTGGTCTTGTGTGTTCTGGAGGCTGCCCACATGTCTAGCTGTTTAGCTTTATCCGAAGGGAAAATAGCATACCTGAAGGATACCTAAAGGACCTTTCCAAACGTCAGCACTCCCGTGACACGGTTCCAGACCAGGCCTCCTGGTGGATCAACACTTGATCAACCGGGCTGTTACTGCTGGCCGTACGAACCACAGCCCGGCTGGTCAGGCAGTAATTTTAGGAACTTGTCCAGTTCTCTCTTGAAGACTGTCAGAGGTTTGGTAATCCCCCTAACGCATGGAGGAAAGCATTTAAGAGTCGGGGATCCCCTGACATTCTTCGGGTTCTCTCTTAGTGTACTCGTCACGCCCCTACTTTTTAACAGAGGTATTTCGGACCGTTTGCAAAGTCTCTTCACATACGGAGTGATTTCGGTGTTAAGATTTGGGACCAGTCCCTTCATTATTTTCAAGGTGTAATATACCTTTCTCACCTACGTTCCAAGGAATACAGTTGAAGTCACTTCAGGTGTTACCAGTAGTTCAGATTCTTGATTGAATGCTCACGAACAGTTTAAGTTCTCTTCTTTTTCCAGCTCAGTAATCTCGCCTGCCTTGCAGGAGGCCGTGAGTACACACCAGTATTCCAACCTAGAGACAATAATAAATGACTTAAAAGAGTGTTATCAATGGCTCACCGTCTCTTATCCTGAAAGTTCTAGTTATCCAGTCTATCAATTGTGATAGCAGTGGCAACACTGTTGTGATCCTTGAATGGGAAATCTTCCTACTTCAATACTCGTAAGTCTCGCATATGGGATTTTTGGCTTTACTGAATGATTGATTTTGTCCTATACTCCGTTAGTCATTATTTCCTTCTTTATTTCATTGGTTCATAGAGGAGCAATTGAAACTTTGTTAAACATAGTGTGTCTTTTGGCACAGAGGTACGTGTCTAGAACATACTTCCAACAGCGAAGAACTCGTGCTCCAGAGCAACTGGTTTAGGTCTTGGATGGTCATGTATCTCGCTGAGTTCGTGATTTATTTGATCCCAGCTGATGTTGTTCATGTTGAAGTTGAATTTGCCCTCATGATTGATGGTGTTTCTCTGTCCCAGGCCACGCTGCACGCAGGTCTCTACCTCGATTATGTTGTGGTCTGATGTTACAGGTGTGAAACAGAAGGCAATGATAAAGGGAGGCAGAGACAGGAAATAAAGAATGAAAGGAAAGTGTAACGAAGGGATGAAATAACCGAGTCAGAAGTGAACGAAGAAGGGAAGGAAGAGGAGGAAGAAATGACGGGAGTAACAGCAGTAGGGATAGACAGAGGAGGGCGGCATCTCATCTCCCAAGATCTCAAGATTATATTTATGGGTCGCCACAATCCTCTTAGTCCTGACATACAGTGAAAGCTCAAAGTTCATCTTATTATCCATCATTTTCACTCTTTCCGACTTTTCTATATATTTTGGGTGTGTGGGCTAAGTCCCTGACTCATCTTGTTCAGCGCTTCCCCGTAAATATACTATTATTATTGCTACTATTACAATTCTTTCTCCCCCTCCTTTCTTCCTCATCCATTCTCCTTTTTTCCTCTTACTTCTTCCTTCTCTTCCCTTCCTACCTCTGGGCATATACATACATCATTTTTCAAGGAACCGGAACTACCCTTCCATTCCTCGGATCAAACCTGATAACTTTCCATTCTTGATGTTCTGTATATCTCTAACTGGACACTGTCATTTGGCACGTGTGTGTTGCTTGTGTTTCTTCTTCAAACAGAATACTATTGTGCAGTGTTTACCTGCAGTGGATCCCAACATGGGTGCCTCCTGTTGGGGGGTTAACTACTGAAGGTGATAATTCACTGATGTCTCATGTTGCACCTGGTGGTATCTGGTCGTTGTAACTGTTATCCTGTGGTGCACCTGGCGGTATCTGGTTGTTGTAACTACCTGTTATCTTGTGCTACACCTGGTGGTATCTGGTCGTTGTAACTACCTATCATCCTGTGCTGCACCTGGTGGTAACTGTTCGTTGTAACTACCTGTCATCCTGTGCTGTACCCGGTTGTATCTGTTCGTTGTAACTACCTGTCATCCTGTGCTGTACCTGGTGGTATCTGTTCGTTGTAACTACCTGTCATCCTGTGCTGTACCTGATGGTATCTGTTCGTTGTAACTACCTGTCATCCTGTGCTGTACCTGGTGGTATCTGTTCGTTGTAACTACCTGTCATCCTGTGCTGTACCTGGTGGTATGTGTTCGTTGTAAGTACCTGTCATTCTGTGCTGTACCTGGTGGTATCTGTTCGTTGTAACTACCTGTCATCCTGTGCTGTACCTGGTGGTATGTGTTCGTTGTAAGTACCTGTCATCCTGTGCTGTACCTGGTGGTATCTGTTCGTTGTAAGTACCTGTCATTCTGTGCTGTACCTGGTGGTATCTGTTCGTTGTAACTACCTGTCATTCTGTGCTGTACCTGGTGGTATCTGTTCGTTGTAACTACCTGTCATTCTGTGCTGTACCTGGTGGTGTTATCTGGTACTACTACCTGCCATCCTAGCTCAGTCTCATGTGTTAATTGTCGCTTTACCTGCTCCTGCAAGTGATTGTGTGTGTTGTTGCCAACCTTCGTGCCCCACCTCCCTTCTGTGTGTGTGTGTGTGTGTGTGTGTGTGTGTGTGTGTGTGTGTGTGTGTGCGTGTGTGCGCGTGTGTGCGCGTGTGTGCGTGCGCGCGCGCAGATGTTTTGTTTGTGAGTGTTAGTGTGTGCTTGTGTTCGTAACAGACCACCTGACAGCCCCTCTAACAGCCCATCTGGCAGCACACCTGGCAGCCCACCCTCCCAACACCCGGAAGTAGCGTGGTGGTGGTGTGAAGTGTTACGAGATGATTATTGTGTTATGTTCCACCATTAGGGTGCTCCACCCAGGCCCTGACTCATGGGACTCCATATTCATCAAGATCTGCAGGAAACCAATATCTAATTCTTTGAATATTCTGTGGAGGAAGAACCTGGACACAAGAATCATCCAGCAATCCTTAAAAAAATACTGACATAGCTCCACTCCACAAAGGTGGTAGTAAAGCAATCGCAAAAAGCAACTATAGACTGATAATGCTGACGTCCCACGTTATCAGAATCTTTGAGAGTCTTAAGGAGCAAGACTGCTAATTACATGGAATCTCAATTGCACAACTCGGGGCATCACGTGTTTAGATACAGTGGCAGACGAGCAATATGCAGAGGGGTATAAACACAGACTTTGCAAAACCCTTTGACAAGTGTGGCCATTGTGTAATAGTTTACAAAATATGTGCGGAAGGAATAACTAGAAAAACGGGCATATTAGTTATAAGGAACATAACTCAAAGTGTAATGAACAGAGTGAAATCATAGGCTGCCATAGTGAAAAGCTTTGTTTCCCAAGGCACAGTACTGCCCCCTGTTCTCTTCCAATTTCCAACATAAACAGACATAAATCATAGCACTGTTCCATTTTTTCCAGACGATACTAGAATCTATGAGAGTGGTATCTGTTGAGGACAGAAGTTGATATACAGTCTTCCAGTGGGCCACTGACAACAATATCGTGTTCAATAACACCAAGTTTCAGTTAAACCGTTATGGAAATATTGAGGAAATAATGACTGGAACGGAGTACAGAATCTCGAATCACTCAAAAGGGCGTAAGACGAATATGAGAGACTAGTGATTATATCAGCCGATCTCACCTTCAATGATCACAATAGTGACACTATCACAACCACAAAGAAAATAATAGGCTAGAAGCCATGCTAATGATGATACTTGTTCTCTCTAGGCCGGAGTACTGCTGTACTCTAACAGCTTCCTTTTTAAGGCAGGCGAAGTTGCAGATATGGAGAATGTCCAGAAAAACCTTTACTGCTCCCATAATTTTAGTCAAGCACTTATTACTGGGAAAAGTTTGAAGTCCCTCCATCTGCACTCTTTGGAAAGTAGACGAGAAAGATACATTATAATCTACATCTAAAAAATTCTAGGAATGGTCTCAAATCTACCCCGTGAAAAACAGGGGTGCTGTGAGTACACTAAGGAAAAGCTCAGTAAGTGTGAAGGGCCCAAGACTTTTCAATGTCCTCCTTTTATACATGAGGGGGTTTACTAGTAGACACCTGGCTGCCTTCAAGAAGGAACTGGACAAGTTCCTCAAGTCAGTTCCTGATCAGCCAGACTGTGGTGCACACACTATACTTCGTATGACTAGCACTGAAAGCTTGTTTGATTAGTTTATATACACTGGGAGGCACACCCCTGGTGTGCTTCACTCTAGGCGTGCTTCTCCCCTGGTATGCTCCACCAGTGGTGTGCTTCTCCCATGGTGTGTTCCACCCCTGGTGTACTCCTTCCCTGGGGAGTTCCGCCCCTGGTGTGCTCCACCCCTACCTGGAGGGTGTTCCTGGGGTCAACATCCCCGTGGCCCAGTCCTTGACCAGGCCTCCCTGTGGATCAGGGCCTGATCAACCAGGCTGTTACTGCTGGCCGCACGTAATCCAACGTGCTAACCACAGCCCGGCTGATCGGGTACTGACTTTAGGTATCTGTCCAGCTCCTCCTTGAAGGCAGCCAGGGGTCTATTGGTAATTTTCCTTATGCCTGTTGAACAGTTTTGGGTCCCGGAAACTTGTGTTTTCTCTTAGTGTACTAATGGTTCCCATACTTTTCATTGGGGGTATATTGCACCGTTTTCCTGGTCTTTTGCAGATTCGAGTATCGTCTGCAAAAGATGACACGGTGCTATGGTTTATACCTCTGTGTCCGATGTGAGGACGTGGAACAGGATAGGAACACGACTTTTCACTATGGCAGCTTCCAATTTAACTCTGTTTACCACTGTTTGTATTCGATTGGTTAGAAAGTTGAAGATCCATCTGCCTACTTTGTCAGTTATCCCTTTAGCACGCATTTTGTGCGCTATTACACCATGATAGTACTTGTCAAAGGCTTTTGCAGAATCTGTGTACACAACATCTGCATTCTGTTTGTCTTCAAGTGCATCCAAGACCATATCATAGTTCAGTGGTTGGGAGAGACAAGATCGACCAGCTCTGAATTCATGCTGTCTTGGTGTGCTTCACCCCAGGGGTACTTCTCCCGTGGTGTGCTTCACCCCAGGGGTACTTCTCCCGTGGTGTGCTCCACCCCAGGGGTACTTCTTTCGTGGTGTGCTCCACCCCAATGGTACTCCCTGGTGTGCTTCACCCCAGGGATATTTCTATCCTGGTGTGCTCCATCCCAGGGGTGCCTTTCCCTTGGTGTGCTCCACCTTAGAGGTGCTTCTTCCCTGGTGTGCTCCACCCCAGTGGTGCTGCTGCCCTGGGGTGCTCCACCCCAGTGGTGCTTCTCCCCTGGTGTGCTCCACCCAAGGGGTGCTTCTCCCCTGGTGTACTCTGCCTCTGGGGTGATCTTTCTTGGTGTGCTCCACCCCTGGTGTGCTTCTTCCCTGGTATGCTCCTCCGCAGGGATGCTCCTCACCTGAGATGTTTCCCTGGACGTTTCTCCCCTGTTGTGCTCCTTCCCAGGGATGCTCCACCACTGGGGTACTATCTTATTAGCGCTGGAGAGAGAGAGAGAGAGAGAGAGAGAGAGAGAGAGCGCTTCCTCCTAGCCTTCCTTTCTTGTAGCTTTCCTCCCTCCTTCCCTGACCTTGACTACTAAGAAAACTCAAGGGAGGAGAGTAAAAATTGCCACTTTGCGTCACCCCCATGCGTCACTTCCTCTCTTCCCTCATTACTATTCGTCACGCAGTGCATCATGTCCCAGCATCATGTTCAGCGTCACGTCCAACGTTACGCCCAGCGTCCATACAATGGATCTTAGGAACTGGCCTCTCTCTAAACGAATGGAAAGACATCTGACGAAAGCAGTCACGGAGAGTGTGTGCGCGTGCACAGAATGAGGGCGGTCAGTATAACAGGGAAAGTAAACAGTGGATATTCAGCTTTCCAACAGATAAAACATAGCAAACATAACAGAATCTATCATTAGCAAAGTATAAAGTCGGTAGCCCAGAGCACGCTCTTGCCACCTCTGCTTCTTATTCTCATAGCGGATATAGATAAAATCATCTTGCCACAGTTTCGTACCATTGCTTGCGGATGATGCTAGAATACGAAGTGCTATCAAAAATGTTCTTGGACTGTCGCAAAAAAAAGTAGGTTTACCTGATCATCTAGTTAAAGCTGTTTTCCTCGAAATACCCTCCTTGGGAGGCTATACACTAATCCCAGCGCCTGTACGACTTCCTCGAACTCTATTGCTAACGGCGTCTAACGCGGCCTCCGATTCTCCTTGAGTCTTCTCCACGTCGTTTAAAAGCCGTTCTGTGAGTGTCATTTTTATTTTTGAGTAAAGTCACAGGGAGCTAAATCTGGAGGAGTAGGGAGGTGGGGAACGACTGCCATGTGGTTTTTGGCCAAAAAACGATGATCTTTCTGTTCTTAAGTCAGCAAGCAGAATAAATTTCATAGCCACTCGCTTCCTTTTCAAATTTTCATTCAAAATGCTTTTACACGACCTCTAACAAAATTCGCACAGCACTTGCAGTGTCCTGGGTATTATGACGACGATCTTCGTGAAGCGCCTTCCTCACTTTTAGGATGTTGGCATCTGTTTTGGACATTGATGAACAACCAGAGGGTTCATCATCCTCATCTGCCATTCATCCTGCTTTGAATCGAGAAAACCGTTCACAACACTGTGTCTGACCCATTGCTTCATTTTGTGACTTTCACTAGCTGTTTTTACCAAGCTTGCAACAGAATTTCACGCACATGTTGATCTTTCTTTGAAAGATTCCATTCTGATACACAAAAATCGCAACAACGTACTGACAAAAAATGCCTGTCTAACCTCAGTGGAATGACCAAGCGCATTGAAACTCACCATAATACTTCAGAAAGGAGTGTAGTGTGTAGTGTGGTCTGTGCCACCACAATATCTCGCCCAGGAAGCGCGTAGAAATTCGAGTACGGGATCTTTTTGATAGCACCTCGTAAGCATGGAAATCATCCGTAGAAGACATGGAAAATTACAAGAAGACAAGTAAACACTTCCAGTGGGCATTGGTAAATAGAATGATGTTCATTGACAATAAGTTCCAGCTGCTTAGGTATGAAAAGAATGAAGAACTCAAAAGGGACATTATATACAAAATGTAAGTGGATCACCAAACAGAAAGAAAGAAACACATGAAAGACCTAGGAGTAATACTGTCAGCTGACCTTTCCAAGAACACAAGGAAAATGTCACGACAGCCGGGAAAATGGAGTGGATAATGACAACTTTCAAAAGAAGGGGAATATTGCTAATGGTGATACTTTTTCAAATCACTTGTACACTCTCTTTTACAGTTTAATACTCTAAAAGAGTGTTGACAGCCCCATTCAGGGCAGGGGAGAAAACAGAGCTAGAACACAGATTATTGACAGCCCACAAAGAAACAATAAAGCATTTAAATTACTGGAAATACCCCAAAGTCGTAAATATATATGTGCAAAATTCTCAAGGGCCTGGTCCCAAATCTGCAGATTGCCATAGCAGTATACTGGAGTATGAAAAGCAAGGACGCCGTAGGCACAATAAGAGAACATTGCATCAACATCCATGGTTCCAGACTATTCAACATCTTACTAAAAGATATCAGAAATACTGCTGGGGACAAGTATAGAAATTTTCAAAAGGGAATTAGGCAAGTGTCTCCACCAATTACCTGATCAACCAGGCTGTGATGGATATGTGGGCCAGTGGGCCGCCAGCAGCAACAGACAAACTTGGTCTTGGGCTGGACTGTAGAAGTAGAAAAGCTCTCGAGAAGTATAAGAGTTACATCAAAGACGTATCAAATTCTTCCTCATTGATGATACTCCATGATGAATATTGATGATACTCCACATGATGAACATTGATGATACTCCACATGGTGAACATTGATGATACTCCACATGATGAACATTGATGATACTCCACATGGTGAACATTGATGATACTCCACATGATGAACATTGATGATACTACACATGATGAACATTGATGATACTACACATGATGAACATTGATGATACTCCACATGGTGAACATTGATGATACTCCACATGGTGAACATTGATGATACTCCACATGGTGAACATTGATGATACTCCACATGGTGAACATTGATGATACTCCACATGATGAACATTGATGATACTCCACATGATGAACATTGATGATACTCCACATGATGAACATTGATGATACTCCACATGATGAACATTGATGATACTCCACATGATGAACATTGATGATACTTCACATGATGAACATTGATGATACTCCACATGGTGAACATTGATGATACTCCACATGATGAACATTGATGATACTCCACATGATGAACATTGATGATACTCCACATGATGAACATTGATGATACTCCACATGATGAACATTGATGATACTCCACATGATGAACATTGATGATACTCCAAATGGTGAATATTTATGATACTACACATGGCGAACATTGATGATACTCCACATGATGAACATTGATGATACTCCACATGATGAACATTGATGATACTACACATGATGAACATTGATGATACTCCAAATGGTGAATATTTATGATACTACACATGGCGAACATTGATGATACTCCACATGATGAACATTGATGATACTCCACATGATGAACATTGATGATACTACACATGATGAACATTGATGATACTACACATGATGAACATTGATGATACTACACATGATGAACATTGATCATACTCCACATGATGAACATTGATGATACTACACATGATGAACATTGATGATACTCCACATGATGAACATTGATGATACTCCACATGATGAACATTGATCATACTCCACATGATGAACATTGATGATACTCCACATGATGAACATTGATGATACTCCACATGATGAACATTGATGATACTACACATGATGAACATTGATGATACTCCACATGATGAACATTGATGATACTCCACATGATGAACATTGATGATACTACACATGATGAACATTGATGATACTACACATGATGAAAATTGATGATACTCTGCATGATGAACATTGATGATACTCTACATGATGAACATTGATGATACTCTACATGATGAACATTGATGATACTCTACATGATGAACATTGATGATACTCTACATGATGAACATTGATGATACTCCACATGATGAACATTGATGATACTCCACATGATGAACATTGATGATACTTCACATGATGAATATTGATACTTCGCATAATGAACATTGACGATAATCTGCATAATGAACATTGATTTTTTTCACCTGTTTACTCTTAGATAAGAAACCAAACATTGTCTTATAACCAGCGCGCGCGCACATACACAGGATCCATACATAGCTATAAGAAGAGGTATGATAAAGCTCATGGAGCAGGGAGAGAGTGACCTAGTGGCGACCAATGACGAGGCGGGGCCAGGAGCTGACACGACCCCTGCAACCACAATTAGGTGCACACACACACACACACACACACACACACACACACACACACACACACACACACACACACACACACACACACACACACATATCAGAGAATACCTGACAGGGAGGCAACAACGAGTCATGGTACGTGACGAGGTGTCAGAGTGGGCGCATGTGACAAGCGGGGTTCTTGGTATATGTGAACGACATAACGGAAGGGATAGACTCAGAAGTGTCCTTGTTTGCAGATGATGTGAAGTTTATGAGAAGAATCAAATCGGATGAGGATCAGGCAGGACTACAAAGAGACCTGGACAGGCTACAAGCCTGATCCAGCAACTGGCTCCTTGAGTTTAACCCTGCCAAATGCAAAGTCATGAAGATTGGGGAAGGACAAAGAAAACCGCAGACACAATATAGTTTAGATGGCCAAAGACTGCAAACCTCACTCAAGGAAAAAGATCTGGGGGTGAGTATAACACCGAGCATATCTCCTGAGGTGCACATCAATCAGATAACTGCTGCAGCATACGGGCGCCTGGCAAACCTACGGATAGCGTTCCGATACCTCAGTAAGGATTCGTTTAAGACTCTGTATACCATTTACGTCAGGCCCATACTGGAGTATGCAGCACCAGTTTGGAATCCACACCTAGTCAAGCACGTCAAGAAATTAGAGAAAGTGCAAAGGTTTGCAACAAGACTAGTCCCAGAGCTACGGGGATTGTCCTACGAAGAAAGGTTGAGGGAAATCGGCCTGACGACACTGGAGGCCAGGAGGGTCAGGGGAGACATGATAACGACATATAAAACACTGCGCGGAATAGACAAGGTGGACAAAGACGGGACGTTCCAGAGAAGGGACACAGACACAAGAGGTCACAATTGGAAGTTGAAGACTCAGATGAATCAAAGGGATGTTAGGAAGTATTTCTTCAGTCATAGAGTAGTCAGGCCGTGGAATAGCCTAGAAAGTGACGTAGTGGAGGCGGGAACCATACATAGTTTTAAGGCGAGGTATGATAAAGCTCATGGAGCAGGGAGAGAGAGGACCTAGTAGCAATCAGCGAAGAGGCGGGGCCAGGAGCTGTGACTCGACCCCTGCAACCACAAATAGGTGAGTACACACACACCAGCACCAACTCGCATCCCTTTCCTGGTTTGCATTATTATTATTATTATTATTATTATTATTATTATTATTATTATTATTATTATTATTCAGTATACCACTAGTTATTATTGGTGTTGTTATCATCACTGACGTTTTCAATCTGTGTGTAATGTTGATTAAGTTATTAAACAAAGCTCTTCAATTATAAATGTTAATTCAGTAATAAAATAACTGTCTCAAAAAATAATTGAGCTTGATCCACGCAAATCCATGCATTGTGTGTGTGTACTCACCTAGTTGTGGTTGCAGGGGTCGAGTCATAGCTCCTGTGTGTGTGTGTGTGTGTGTGTGTGTGTGTGTGTGTGTGTGTGTTGGATATGTGATGGATAAGTGTTTACAAACTGTTATAAATGTATAACCATTTATTTACAACAAATACACACTACAAACAATACATGTAAATAACTTGATTGGTGTGTTGTGACATTTAGAGAACACTGATATAAAGTGAAAAACTTGTTTTAATTGACAAAATATAATAGAGGCCAGTTTAAGAGAGGGCAGATATCAGAGCTGCAACATAAACAAAGATCGTTTGCGTCCCGCATAGTGCCAATAAATCATTTAAATTACTGGGAACGGCTCAGAATCCTAAGTGGAACGAAGACGATAGAGCTGCATGATAATATATACCTGGACAGTATTCTAGGGCATAGTCCCTAGTCTTTACACTGCTATAACTATATACTGAAGTGAGGTGAAGCCGGAGGAAGTGTAAAACCCAGTGAAAAACAGGGACGCCGTGGGCACAATGAGAGAACACTGCGTCAACATCCGTGGCCCCAGACTATTCCACATCTTATCAAAAGATACCAGAAATACTGCTGACACAAGTGTAGAAGTCTTCAAGAGGAAATCGGACAAGCGTGTCCAGGTTGTAATGGATATGTGGGCCAGCGGGTCATCAGCAGCAACAACCTGGTTGACCAGGCAAGGCTGGCCCAGGGTCGGGCCCCGGGAACAGAAAAGAAAAAAAAATTGAAACTGATATCAAAGCCAAAATAGAGGTATGTGCCTTCCCTGATCTGTATGACATCTGACTGGAGCCTCGGCAGAGTGACTAGAGCCTCAGCAGGGTTGAATGGAGGCTCAGCAGGGTTACTGGAGCCTCAGCAGGGTTACTGGAGCCTCAGCAGTGATGACTGGAGCCTCAGCAGGGTTACTGGAGCCTCAGCAGGGATGACTGGAGCCTCAGCAGAGATGACTGGAGCCTCAGCAGAGATGACTGGAGCCTCAGCAGGGATGAGTGGAGCCTCAGCAGAGATGACTGGAGCCTCAGCAGGGTTACTGGAGCCTCAGCAGAGATGACTGGAGCCTCAGCAGGGTTACTGGAGCCTCAGCAGAGATGACTGGAGCCTCAGCAGAGATGACTGCAGCCTCAGCAGAGATGACTGGAGCCTCAGCAGAGATGACTGGAGCCTCAGCAGGGATGACTGGAGCCTCAGCAGAGATGACTGGAGCCTCAGCAGAGATGATTGGAGCCTCAGCAGGGATGACTGGAGCCTCAGCAGGGTTACTGGAGCCTCAGCAGAGATGACTGGAGCCTCAGCAGAGATGACTGGAGCCTCAGCAGAGATGAGTGGAGCCTCAGCAGAGATGAGTGGAGCCTCAGGAGGGATGAGTGGAGCCTCAGCAGGGGTGACTGGAGGCTCAGCAGGGTTGAATGGAGGCTCAGCAGGGTTACTGGAGCCTCAGCAAGGATGATTGGAGCCTCACCAGGGATGATTGGAGCCTCAGCAGGGATAATTGGAGCCTCGGCAGGGGTGACTGGAGGCCCAGCACGGTTGACTGGAGGTTCAGCAGGGTTACTGGAGCCTCAGCAAGGATGACTGGAGCCTCACCAGGGATGATTGAAACCTCAGCTGGGATGATTGGAACCTCAGCAGGGATGATTGGAGCCTCAGCAGGGGTAACTGGAACCTTAGCAGGGGTGATTGGAGGCTTAGCGGGGTTGACTGGAGCATCAGCAGGGGTGACTGGAGCATCAGCAGGGGTGACTGGAGCATCAGCAGGGGTGACTGGAGCATCAGCAGGGGTGACTGGAGCATCAGCAGGGGTGACTGGAGCATCATCAAAGGGTGACTGGAGCATCAGCAGGGGTGACTGGAGCATCAGCAGGGGTGACTGGAGCATCAGCAGGGGTGACTGGAGCATCAGCAGGGGTGACTGGAGCATCAGCAGGGGTGACTGGAGCATCAGCAGGGGTGACTGGAGCATCATCAAGGGGTGACTGGAGCATCATCAAGGGGTGACTGGAGCATCAGCAGGGGTGACTGGAGCATCAGCAGGGGTGACTGGAGCATCAGCAGGGGTGACTGGAGCATCAGCAGGGGTGACTGGAGCATCAGCAGGGGTGACTGGAGCATCAGCAGGGGTGACTGGAGCATCATCAAGGGGTGACTGGAGCATCAGCAGGGGTGACTGGAGCATCAGCAGGGGTGACTGGAGCATCAACAGGGGTGACTGGAGCATCAGCAGGGGTGACTGGAGCATCAGCAGGGGTGACTGGAGCATCAGCAGGGGTGACTGGAGCATCAGCAGGGGTGACTGGAGCATCAGCAGGGGTGACTGGAGCAACAGCCGGGGTGACTGGAGCATCATCAAGGGGTGACTGGAGCAACAGCAGGGGTGACTGGAGCATCAGCAGGGGTGACTGGAGCATCAGCAGGGGTGACTGGAGCATCAGCAGGGGTGACTGGAGCATCAGCAGGGGTGACTGGAGCATCATCAGGGGTGACTGGAGCATCAGCAGGGGTGACTGGAGCATCAGCAGGGGTGACTGGAGCATCAGCAGGGGTGACTGGAGCATCAGCAGGGGTGACTGGAGCATCAGCAGGGGTGACTGGAGCATCAGCAGGGGTGACTGGAGCATCATCAAGGGGTGACAGGAATTTACAGCAGTATTTTGTACACGAATATTTTAAGTCAACATAAAAATTACATGTGAATAAATTTTGGAATATTTTATGGCTGAAGGACAATAAATAATAAATCAAACTCGTGATTAATGAGACGTGTGACACTTGTGTGTTTGTATTGTGGGAACGTTTCATCACAGTGACTTCATTAGTCCAGTAGAGAAGAACACATGTGTTCAATCCGTCGGTCTTGATCATCAAAGTACGATCATAGTCTTAACCAAAGTACTTGTGTTTAGTCCATCAGTCTTGATCAGTCATATCAAGGCTTAGGGACTGATTACCTCAAACTTCTAATCTTACACCATTTTTTGTTCAAGCCAAGTAAGCTTCTGGTCTCTCAGGAAGCTGGAGCTCGCTATTTCAAGTTGCTCATGAGTATAATGTAAAAGCAGTCTTATCAGTTTTGAAGATTGATGGACTGAACACATCGATTCCAGGCTGAGGGACTGATTACCTCAGACTTCTCTTCATTTTCTATCGTTCTTCTTTGTGTATATGGTAAAAAAAGAATGAAAAGATGGGGTGGTAGGGGAAGTGGAATATTCAAATGGCTTCAGGAAGAAATCCAAATATTCTTCCTTGAAGACTTTTTATCCACTTCTCCGAGACTGTGGGTCCCACAATTTACACCAGAGGTGGACCCCATCTTATATATATACGTATATTATTTTTACTAGTTTACTTTTTTATATATGCAATATAATGTGAAGTCAGTATATTTTACATATTAATTCAATCCTTTTTTTCTATAAAAAAATCTATGAGACGGGGTAGATGGGTTGTCATTAATTTGGTGACTGGACAATCTAATAAAGGTTAGACAACCGTGCTCTGGAGTGGAGTCCAGTCTGTCGCAGGGAGGAAGGACGGAAGGAAGGAGGAGGAGGCTGGAAGGTAGGTAGGGGGGGGGGTGAGGGGAACAGAGGAGCTAGGCGGAAGAGCACACTTAACATGTGACATGAGGGACAACCTGCCTCCCCCTCAGTGGTATGTGTATGTTTATTGTTGTGTACTTGGTGTGTGTGAAGTACATGTCCCAGGTGGACCACTAAACCACCCAGGGCCACCAGTGTAATGAGGAACTTAGTAAAACATTAGTCTCTTCAGTACATCACTACAAACTGGTATCGTCCACACGTGTAAAACTGCTATGATACTTATTATGAAAACTAAAGAGAGGTCCCTAGCTTGATCTCAGTGCTGGAAAAATTACTGGAACCATTAACAGACGATACTGTTAAATATGATTTTATCAGAGTATAAATGTGAATTGATAAGGAGTTCGCTCTTGTCCAAAATACTAATTTTTCACTAAGGTTTTAGTGGTGTTAAACCATAAGAAAGAGTAGCATTGTTGATATGTACTCTAGGTAATGTTGTTGCTAGAGTTCCACACAGGAGACTGAGAGCCAGACTGACAACATACCACATTAGAGGAGATAATCTCTCACGGATAAAGACACAAATTAAATTGAATTTTTATTTCTTTGCATAATATACAATGTGTAATTTACATGTTATAAAATATTGTTAAGTTTAAAGAAAGCCACTAACATGCCTGAACATTTCGGGCAAAGGAGTGTGTGACTACAGTCACAGTTGGCTTCCCCCGGAGACAGGTTTTGGGCACCATGTTCACAATCTACGTGAATGAGTCAGACGAGCAAATAAGTTCGCTGAAGACAAATTTTGGACTAAAAATAAATTTATAGGACACCAATGAGTTGCAGGATGATTTTGGTAAATTATTGTGGTGGGAAAAGTGGCAAATGCATTTCAATGTGGTTAAGTGTAAAGTTCTAAACCTGGGAAAGGAAAGTAACCTCGGCACCTGCGAACTTAATGATACAGGATGTAAAAAATAACTTGAGTTCCGGTTAGTAAAAATTTGAAGGGAAGGTAACAGTGCTAAAGTGGTCATAATGAGGCTAATTGACTCTTGCATTTATATCACCAAATTATGTATATGTATGTCGTGCCAAATAGGTAAAACTTGAGATTTTGGCTTAAATAGCAACCCTCTTCTTGCCGAATAAGGCAAGCGAAAATTTGTGTATGCAATAATTTCGCAAAAATTTATTCTGAACCTAACGAAAAAGCAAATTTCTTTGTGTTTGTTTATTATTAAATTATTGTAAACTTATCTAAAATATATTAGCTGGATTAAGCTAAATTAAATTGCGCTTGTTTTATTAAGGTTAGGCAAGTTTTCTAAGGTTCTTTTGGTATAAAATTATTAAGTTCTACATTAACATAAATGAAAAAAATGTATCTTTAAACGTATAAGAGGAAATTTTGGAAAGGACTTAATTTTAAATGAGTTCTTGCTAACTGACCAATTTTACCTATTCGGCACGGCATTATATATATATATATATATATATATATATATATATATATATATATATATATATATATATATATATATATATATATATATATATATATATATATATACTCTGTGTGTGTGTGGTGCCTACTATCTTTTTGTAATTACAGATTAACAGATTTTTTATTCACAATGATATAAAAAAAATCGATTAAACCTAACTCACCTAATCTAACTTAACATAACGTAGTTTTCTTTTGCCAAATCCTGCTATATATATCACAGGTCAGTTAAAATTCATTTAATATTGCTTTAAAATAATATATTTTTTTTCGTTACGCTCAGATGGATTTTAGCAGATTTATGGGAAAAAATCAGTGTGCAGATAACATCGTTGCCACTTAAGCCTAACTCGCCGGTTTGGCTTATTAGGCACACAGAATGAGCATTAATTAGGACATAAATACGTTTGAGAACATATGAGGAAAGATGAAGTGTATCCTCTGTGTTAGGAATGTTTCCCACAAGTGTAGATTAACATCTCTGATCTTGAAAGGTGTAGAATGTAGGATGATATGATTCATGTACATAAATTGAAGGCAGTTTTAAACGAAGGGTATTTAAATAAAACTGTTGGAAATAGTAAAATAAATGGTTATATTCAAGTTAGTAAGGATGTAGGAAAGCACCGCTTTGGCAATTGAGTTGTAAACGAGTGCAATTAAATTGCTATTGAAGCTAATAATTTGGGTATTTAAAAAAAAAAGAGTTGGGCAGATAAATGAGTGAGAATGGTGGAGTGTGAAGACCTTCCTAGCATGGGCAGGTAGGTCTATTGTAATGTTACTTTTTTCTTATTTTTGATCTGTAGATGGCTTGCTCTCGTTCTAGTAGTATTTAACCTCTACGCCTTGCCGATGAGTTGTCACTTGTGTTCACGACCCCTGGTGTCTACAGGAAGAATGTTTCTACGTCTTGCGGATGAGTTGTCACTTGTGTTCACGACCCCTGGTGTCTACAGGAAGAATGTTTCTACGTCTTGCGGATGAGTTGTCACTTGTGTTCACGACCCCTGGTGTCTACAGGAAGAATGTTTCTACGCCTTGCGGATGAGTTGTCACTTGTGTTCACGACCCCTGGTGTCTACAGGAAGAATGTTTCTACGCCTTGCGGATGAGTTGTCACTTGTGTTCACGACCCCTGGTGTCTACAGGAAGAATGTTTCTACGTCTTGCGGATGAGTTGTCACTTGTGTTCACGACCCCTGGTGTCTACAGGAAGAATGTTTCTACGTCTTGCGGATGAGTTGTCACTTGTGTTCACGACCCCTGGTGTCTACAGGAAGAATGTTTCTACGTCTTGCGGATGAGTTGTCACTTGTGTTCACGACCCCTGGTGTCTACAGGAAGAATGTTTCTACGTCTTGCGGATGAGTTGTCACTTGTGTTCACGACCCCTGGTGTCTACAGGAAGAATGTTTCTACGCCTTGCGGATGAGTTGTCACTTGTGTTCACGACCCCTGGTGTCTACAGGAAGAATGTTTCTACGCCTTGCCGATGAGTTGTCACTTGTGTTCACGACCCCTGGTGTCTACAAGAAGAATGTTTCTACGCCTTGCCGATGAGTTGTCACTTGTGTTCACGACCCCTGGTGTCTACAAGAAGAATGTTTCTACGCCTTGCCGATGAGTTGTCACTTGTGTTCACGACCCCTGGTGTCTACAGGAAGAATGTTTCTACGTCTTGCGGATGAGTTGTCACTTGTTCACGACCCCTGGTGTCTACAGGAAGAATGTTTCTACGTCTTGCGGATGAGTTGTCACTTGTGTTCACGACCCCTGGTGTCTACAGGAAGAATGTTTCTACGTCTTGCGGATGAGTTGTCACTTGTGTTCACGACCCCTGGTGTCTACAGGAAGAATGTTTCTACGCCTTGCGGATGAGTTGTCACTTGTTCACGACCCCTGGTGTCTACAGGAAGAATGTTTCTACGCCTTGCAGATGAGTTGTCACTTGTGTTCACGACCCCTGGTGTCTACAGGAAGAATGTTATCCATCTCTCAGTGCTATAACAAAAGTGAAATGCATTTGTCTAAGACAAAACTTTGGAATAAATGGGCTTAATGTAAGTTTGGTCCACGACGAAACATCTCGCTATCAATTTATATTTAAATAAATTTTTGTCTTTTAGAATCAAATCATAGTTTGTAAGTGGTAAAATATGAGTGAAATCTGGTGAAGTGTAGGTCACGTGACAGCAAGAAGCTGAGTCTCCCACGCTACTTGTGATAGATACTTCCTTTATTGTGTTCACACCGTGAAGGACACACTAACACGGTGCTCAAGGATGCCCAAACATACTCCACAGAGAACTCTGCTATTCTGCTCCTTTGTATCTCCACAGCGAATCCCTAGCCTCTCTTCTATTTTAAACAGTTCTGAGATTAGGTGATTTATTTTTGTGTGCCACTGAAGTTGAACGGTTGATGTGTATTGAGTGTGATGTACTGAGTGTGATGTACTGAGTGTGATGTACTGAGTGTGATGTACTGAGTGTGATGTACTGTGTGATGTACTGAGTGTGATGCACTGTGTGTGATGTACTGAGTGTGATGTACTGAGTGTGATGTACTGAGTGTGATGTGCGATGTACTGAGTGTGATGTACTGTGTGTGATGTACTGAGTGTGATGTACTGAGTGTGATGTACTGAGTGTGATGTACTGAGTGTGATGTACTGTGTGTGATGTACTGAGTGTGATGTGTGATGTACTGAGTGTGATGTACTGTGTGTGATGTACTGAGTGTGATGTACTGTGTGTGATGTACTGTGTGTGATGTACTGAGTGTGATGTACTGAGTGTGATGTACTGAGTGTGATGTACTGTGTGTGATGTACTGAGTGTGATGTACTGTGTGTGATGTACTGAGTGTGATGTGTGATGTACTGAGTGTGATGTACTGTGTGTGATGTACTGAGTGTGATGTACTGAGTGTGATGTACTGAGTGTGATGTACTGAGTGTGATGTACTGAGTGTGATGTACTGAGTGTGATGTACTGTGTGTGATGTACTGAGTGTGATGTACTGAGTGTGATGTACTGAGTGTGATGTACTGAGTGTGATGTACTGAGTGTGATGTACTGAGTGTGATGTACTGAGTGTGATGTACTGAGTGTGATGTACTGTGTGTGATGTACTGAGTGTGATGTGTGATGTACTGAGTGTGATGTACTGTGTGTGATGTACTGAGTGTGATGTACTGAGTGTGATGTACTGAGTGTGATGTACTGAGTGTGATGTACTGAGTGTGATGTACTGAGTGTGATGTACTGAGTGTGATGTACTGAGTGTGATGTACTGAGTGTGATGTACTGTGTGTGATGTACTGAGTGTGATGTACTGAGTGTGATGTACTGAGTGTGATGTACTGAGTGTGATGTACTGAGTGTGATGTACTGAGTGTGATGTACTGAGTGTGATGTACTGTGTGTGATGTACTGAGTGTGATGTACTGAGTGTGATGTACTGAGTGTGATGTACTGAGTGTGATGTACTGTGTGTGATGTACTGAGTGTGATGTACTGAGTGTGATGTACTGAGTGTGATGTACTGAGTGTGATGTACTGAGTGTGATGTACTGAGTGTGATGTACTGAGTGTGATGTATTGAGTGTGATGTACTGAGTGTGACGTACTGAATGTGACGTACTGAGTGTGACGTACTGAGTGTGACGTACTGAGTGTGACGTACTGAGTGTGACGTACTGAGTGTGACGTACTGAGTGTGACGTACTGAGTGTGACGTACTGAATGTGACGTACTGAGTGTGATGTACTGAGTGTGACGTACTGAATGTGACGTACTGAGTGTGACGTACTGAGTGTGACGTACTGAGTGTGACGTACTGAGTGTGACGTACTGAGTGTGACGTACTGAGTGTGATGTATTGAATGTGATGTACTGAGTGTGATGTACTGAGTGTGATGTACTGAGTGTGATGTACTGAGTGTGATGTACTGAGTGTGATGTATTGAGTGTGATGTATTGAGTGTGAAGTACTGAGTGTGACGTACTGAGTGTGAAGTACTGAGTGTGATGTACTGAGTGTGATGTACCGAGTGTGATGTACCGAGTGTGATGTACCGAGTGTGATGTACCGAGTGTGATGTACCGAGTGTGATGTACCGAGTGTGATGTACCGAGTGTGATGTACCGAGTGTGATGTACTGAGTGTGATGTACTGAGTGTGATGTGTGATGTACTGAGTGTGATGTACTGAGTGTGATGTACTGAGTGTGATGTACTGAGTGTGATGTACTGAGTGTGATGTACTGAGTGTGATGTACCGAGTGTGATGTACCGAGTGTGATGTACCGAGTGTGATGTACCGAGTGTGATGTACCGAGTGTGATGTACTGAGTGTGATGTGTGATGTACTGAGTGTGATGTACTGAGTGTGATGTACTGAGTGTGAAGTACTGAGTGTGAAGTACTGAGTGTGATGTACTGAGTGTGATGTACTGAGTGTGATGTACCGAGTGTGATGTACCGAGTGTGATGTACCGAGTGTGATGTACCGAGTGTGATGTGTGATGTACTGAGTGTGATGTACTGAGTGTGATGTGTGATGTACTGAGTGTGATGTACTGAGTGTGATGTACTGAGTGTGATGTACTGAGTGTGATGTACTGAGTGTGATGTACTGAGTGTGATGTACTGAGTGTGATGTACTGAGTGTGATGTACTGAGTGTGATGTACTGTGTGTGATGTACTGAGTGTGATGTACTGAGTGTGATGTACTGAGTGTGATGTACTGAGTGTGATGTGTGATGTACTGAGTGTGATGTACTGTGTGTGATGTACTGAGTGTGATGTACTGTGTGTGATGTACTGAGTGTGATGTGTGATGTACTGAGTGTGATGTACTGTGTGTGATGTACTGAGTGTGATGTACTGTGTGTGATGTACTGAGTGTGATGTGTGATGTACTGAGTGTGATGTACTGTGTGTGATGTACTGAGTGTGATGTACTGAGTGTGATGTACTGAGTGTGATGTACTGAGTGTGATGTACTGAGTGTGATGTACTGAGTGTGATGTACTGTGTGTGATGTACTGAGTGTGATGTACTGAGTGTGATGTACTGAGTGTGATGTACTGAGTGTGATGTACTGAGTGTGATGTACTGTGTGTGATGTACTGAGTGTGATGTACTGTGTGTGATGTACTGAGTGTGATGTGTGATGTACTGAGTGTGATGTACTGTGTGTGATGTACTGAGTGTGATGTACTGATGTACTGAGTGTGATGTACTGAGTGTGATGTACTGAGTGTGATGTACTGAGTGTGATGTACTGAGTGTGATGTACTGAGTGTGATGTACTGAGTGTGATGTACTGAGTGTGATGTACTGAGTGTGATGTACTGAGTGTGATGTACTGAGTGTGATGTACTGAGTGTGATGTACTGAGTGTGATGTACTGAGTGTGATGTACTGAGTGTGATGTACTGAGTGTGATGTACTGAGTGTGATGTACTGAGTGTGATGTACTGAGTGTGATGTACTGAGTGTGATGTACTGAGTGTGATGTACTGTGTGTGATGTACTGAGTGTGATGTACTGAGTGTGATGTACTGAGTGTGATGTACTGAGTGTGATGTACTGAGTGTGATGTACTGAGTGTGATGTACTGAGTGTGATGTATTGAGTGTGATGTACTGAGTGTGACGTACTGAATGTGACGTACTGAGTGTGACGTACTGAGTGTGACGTACTGAGTGTGACGTACTGAGTGTGACGTACTGAGTGTGACGTACTGAGTGTGACGTACTGAGTGTGACGTACTGAATGTGACGTACTGAGTGTGATGTACTGAGTGTGACGTACTGAATGTGACGTACTGAGTGTGACGTACTGAGTGTGACGTACTGAGTGTGACGTACTGAGTGTGACGTACTGAGTGTGACGTACTGAGTGTGATGTATTGAATGTGATGTACTGAGTGTGATGTACTGAGTGTGATGTACTGAGTGTGATGTACTGAGTGTGATGTACTGAGTGTGATGTATTGAGTGTGATGTATTGAGTGTGAAGTACTGAGTGTGACGTACTGAGTGTGAAGTACTGAGTGTGATGTACTGAGTGTGATGTACCGAGTGTGATGTACCGAGTGTGATGTACCGAGTGTGATGTACCGAGTGTGATGTACCGAGTGTGATGTACCGAGTGTGATGTACTGAGTGTGATGTACTGAGTGTGATGTACTGAGTGTGATGTGTGATGTACTGAGTGTGATGTACTGAGTGTGATGTACTGAGTGTGATGTACTGAGTGTGATGTACTGAGTGTGATGTACTGAGTGTGATGTACCGAGTGTGATGTACCGAGTGTGATGTACCGAGTGTGATGTACCGAGTGTGATGTACCGAGTGTGATGTACTGAGTGTGATGTGTGATGTACTGAGTGTGATGTACTGAGTGTGATGTACTGAGTGTGAAGTACTGAGTGTGAAGTACTGAGTGTGATGTACTGAGTGTGATGTACTGAGTGTGATGTACCGAGTGTGATGTACCGAGTGTGATGTACCGAGTGTGATGTACCGAGTGTGATGTGTGATGTACTGAGTGTGATGTACTGAGTGTGATGTGTGATGTACTGAGTGTGATGTACTGAGTGTGATGTACTGAGTGTGATGTACTGAGTGTGATGTACTGAGTGTGATGTACTGAGTGTGATGTACTGAGTGTGATGTACTGAGTGTGATGTACTGAGTGTGATGTACTGTGTGTGATGTACTGAGTGTGATGTACTGAGTGTGATGTACTGAGTGTGATGTACTGAGTGTGATGTGTGATGTACTGAGTGTGATGTACTGAGTGTGATGTACTGAGTGTGATGTACTGAGTGTGATGTACTGAGTGTGATGTACTGAGTGTGATGTACTGAGTGTGATGTACCGAGTGTGATGTACCTGCAGTGCCTCTCCTTCTAGAGTATTAGCTTTAAGGTGTTCTCTTTCACTCCTATTTAATACTTTGCACTTGTCTTGACTGAATTCTAGTAACCACTTTCCCTGTGGTATTTGGTGAATGTCTTCAGAAGGAAATGAAATCTGGAACGGAGTTTAAAAAAAACTCAAACCACTTAGAAATAATGACTTTTGAAGATCTTCCGTTGAAGGATCACATTAACGTCATTATTACAACCACAAGGAAACGATAATGTGTACAACTAAACCTTTCAAAAGAGATGACAAACCAGTAACTCTTCACTTGAAAGGACCTGCTCTCTCTTCGCTGAAATATTGCTGTACACTAACAGCTTCTTTTAAGGCAGGCACAATTGCATATCTGGAGTATGTACGGGGAAACCTTCGCCTCTCTTATAAATTCAAACATCTAGGTTGTCAGAGATAGCTAAAATCCCTTACACTGTAATCCTGTAATGTGAGATAGTTTCATCATAGTTTTTTTTTTAAATTCTGGAAGGAATGGTTCCAAATATGCACACTGAAATTATTCCCTTCGAATGCGTGAAGCTTAGCGGACTATGCAAAATTCCCTCGATGAAAGGTGCGAAAAGTACACTAAGAAATAACTCAGCAAGTGTAAAGGGTCCAAGACTTTAAAACACTCACTGTCTTCGTTTATAAGGGAAATTACCAACAGATTCCTAGCTGTTTTCAAAGGAGAACTTCACAATTTCTATCAAACCTCTTCCTGATCAGCCTGGCTAAGGTACCTACGTCGGACCACATGCATTGAACGCCAGCACCCTAAAAGTGAACGGGATATCAAGCAGGAGTCCTAGTCTGAGAACGGGTCATTGGAGCAGTGATCTCCGAAACCATCAGGCAAACAACAGGACCGTGGGATCAACACACAGTTTAGAACAAACAAGGCAACGTTATAGACCATACCACGGGTGGGGTTTGAATCCGCGGTCAGTCTCTCAAACCCCCACCCGTGGTATGGTTTGTTTGCAATCGTGTCATTTCGATTTCGTGAGTCAACGTTATAGAGCTGCAGAGGCAGACAACTGAGACGTCACCATGACATAGGCGAGATGGCTTCAGGTAGACACAAAGACTCACAAAAGGACGCGCGCTCATCCAGTTACGGATATAGAAGTACCAATCTCAGAGATGCAGAGACCAATTACCCCTGATTTGGTGACTTGTTAATGGAAGGGATGAGGGTGGAGCGCTCTCCATCCTGACTCACCTGTCAGCTCTATTTCCTCTGAGTTGCAAGTGACTAATGTAATTCGCTTTTTTTCCCCTTGCTTTGCGAAATTTTACCAGGTTGTTTTGTGGGATATACCGTTGAGTTTATTAGTGGGTTTAACGTTGTGTGTCTGCTTCTCGGTGTTGATGTTCAGAAGCTCTGAGGCGTTGTATTCGTCACTCTGGCAGGAACGTGTGCGAGTCAGCAGACTTTCATCTGCCATGGTCACCCTGACATGAGAACGGTTATCCAGGCAGATAGAATTCTTCAAGAGGGAGTTGGACCATTACTGATGTGAAATGTTAGATTAACCAGCCTTTGAAAGCTAAGAGGGCCAGCGGGTCGCCAATAGCAACAGCCTGGTTGAGTAATCAACAGAAAAAGGCTGACCCCAGCCTGGATTTAAAGGATAGAAATACTCTCGACACCGGTCATAAATTTATCACATAATGAAGTGTTGCTGTGTGTAGCGCTTCATCAAACATGACTTTATAAAACTCTACACAGAGCGAAACGTTGTCTTAATAATTCCTTGTGCTATAATATTGTTTATTGACTATGGTCAGCAGAACGTCACTTGGATGTGACTACTTGGCGTTTATGTTGATATTCAAGGTGAGAGGGACGTGCATCTTTAAACTTCCTCCTTCAATCATGTGTTTACCTGTCTGTCTACAGGTAATAATAGATAAGGTAATCAATCGTTTACCTGCATGTTTACAGGTGATTACAGATCTGGTAATTGTTTACCTGCCTATCTACAGGTGAGGGAAATTTTGTTATCCATTTATATTCTGTGCCAGGGAAGAATCTTGAATACATCAACCACATGTATTGATTACTGTCATGAAGTTGCTGACTATTACTGTATACTCTACTGATTCTGGGAAAGCTCTGCCTCTGCTAGTCCTCTACGGACGGAGGGATGGCTGGATACAACCCTGCCTCAGCTACCTACAAAGGGTGTGAGGCATCATAGGTGAGCGCCTGCAAGGAGGCTGCAGGAGGTAGAATGCCTCCTTCCTGGTACGTGTGTGGGATTTGTGGTGTTGCTGGGCTCACCCTGGTGAAGGTTCATCCTCGTGAAGGTTCACCCTGGTGAAGACTCACCCTGGTATTGTGATTACCATGATCCTACGATCAGTTTACATCCAGGTCTCAATTACTGCTTGGAAGGGTAACAGGCCACCTCTCCCTTCTCTTTCTCATCCTTATTTCTCTTCTTTCTCCATCTTTAACTCGTGCTTCTCTCCCCTACCTTTACCATTTCTCTCCAATACTCCTCTCATTTTTCTCCCTTACTTCTCCCTATCCCATTTCTCACCCCTTCTCCCTGTTCCCAATCCATTTCTCCTCCCCCTGGTTCTTCCCCTCTCCATCGTTTTTTTCTCTATCTCACGGTATTTAAAACACATTTACATTCATAGAGTCCAGAGCAAGTTTATCGATAAAAACGAGTTGTATTAAAACGTAAAATATATAAATGGCTGAGCTTAACAAGTGAGGCAGCGCAATTGCAAACCTGGAAATATAGAGAACTTTCACTGCCCCATTTCACTCAGATTCCTAAATTATGAGAATTGTACAAAGTCCCTTAAGCAATACTTGTTTAACTCAGGCGAGAATAATGCATTATAATACACAAGAGTGCTGGAGGGATTGGCTTCAAATCTGCACAGCGAAAGGTAGGGGCGTAGCAGGTACTGAAAGAACAAAAATTTTCAACACCCTCCCGTGATACGTAAAGGGATTTACTAAGAAACTTCTAGCTGTCTTGAATAAGGAACTTGACGAGTTACTGTAGACAGTTCATGTGGTGCTTACGTTTCATTGCGTGTCGCTGACAGCCTGACCGAACAAGGAAGTCTGATCTGAGAGCGGACCTCGGGAGCGATGATTCCCGGAACCATCAACTGGTACTTCCAGGATAGGTGCTTCTTCCCATGCTCTTCAATGCAACACAGGTAGTTTACCTACCCTTTGTGGATTGGGGGGGGGTCATCGCCCCCATGGTTTGATCCAACGCCAAGCCTCCTTGGGCACTTCCTTTCCTGATCATGCCCGCCTCTTACTTCAGCAACTCAGACTTTCTACTAAGTCTCAAGTTGATGATGCCTTCTTTACTCTCCTGGGTCTTGGCCTGATTAATCAGACTGTTGGCCCTAGCAGCACCCAGTCTGATCAACCAGGCTGTTACTGTTGGCCGCACGTAGACCGAACCACAGCCCGACTGATCTGGCACCGACTTTAAGTATCTGTCCAGCTCCCTCTTGAAGGCAGCCAGGGGCCTATTGGTAATTCCCCTTATGCCAGGTAGGAGGCTGTTGAACAGTCTTGGGCCCTGGACACTTATTGTGTTTTCTCTTAGTGTACCAATGACGCTCCTACTTTTCACTGGGGGTATTTTGTATCGCCTACCCAGTCTTTTACTTTCGTAGGGAGTGATTTCTGTGTGCAGATTGGGGACCATTCCTTCTAGGATTTTCCAAGTGTAGATTATGATACATCTCTCTGCGTACCAACGAGTACAAGTCAGGTGCTTCCAAGCGTTCCCAGTAGTTGAGGTGTTTGATAGAACTTATACGTGCAGTAAAGGTTCTCTGTACACACTCGAAGATCTGCAATTTCACCTGCTTTGAACGGAGATGTGAAGACACCGTATATTTTTTTTTTCTTTCTTTCTAATTGTTATAAATGATGAGTCAAGATTAAGCACCACAAGAAGTGGTCTCCTCTTCCCTCCCAAGTAAACACAGTAAACAGTGAAGAAAATCACAGAGCGGGTGGGGATCGAACCCACGGCAGGTGCGTTTTAGAACTCACCTGCCATGGGATTAAACTCCATTCGTTCTGTGATTTATTTACAATAGGGTTATTACGACCATTTTTTTTAATTAATACCATAAAGAACTTTAGACCACAGCACTGTATCATCCTTTGCAGACGATACTAGAATCTGCATGAGAGTGTCATCCATTGAGGACGCGGCAAAGTTCCAAGAAGATATAAACCAAGTTTTCCAATGGGCAACAGAGAACAATATGATGTTCACTGAAGACAAATTCCAACTACTCCGTTATGGAAAACTGGAGGAAATAAAAACTAGGACTGAGTATACCACAAACTCCAATCACACAATAGAGCGGAAAAGTAATGTGAAGGACCTGGATGTGGTAATGTCCGAAGATCTCACCATCAAGGTTCACAACAATGCCACTATCACACATGCGAGGAAACTGATAGGATGGATAATGAGAACATTCAAGACAAGAGATGCTAAGCCAATGATGATCCTTTTTAAATCACTGGTTCTCTCTAGCCTGGAATACTGCTGTACATTAACATCCCCATTCAAGGCAGGTGAAATTGCAGATCTTAAGAAAGTACAGAGAACCTTTACTGCACATATAAGTTTCATCAAACAACTACTGGAAATGCCTGGAAGCACTTGACTTGTACTCACTGGAGCGCAGGCGAGAGAGAGATATCATAATCTACACCTGGAAGATTCTGGAGGGACTGGTCCCTAATCTGTACACAGAAATCACTTCCTACGAAAGCAAGAGACTTGGTAGGCGATGCAACATACCCCAGTGAAAAGTAGGGGCGCCACTGGTATACACTTAAGAGAAAACACAGTAAGTGTCTGGGACCCAAGACTGTTCAACAGCTTCCCACCAGCCATAAGGGGCATTACCAATAGACCCCTGGTTGGTTTCAAGAGGGAGCTGGACAGATACCTTAAGTCAGTGCCAGATCAGCCGGGCTGTGGTTCATACTTTGGACTGCGTGCGACCAGCAGTAACAGCCTCGTTGATCAGGCCCTGATCCACCAGGAAGCCTGGTGGTGGACCGGGCCGCGGGGGCGTTGATCCCCGGAATGCCCTCCAGGTAGACTCCAGGTAGCAGGTAGGTATTTAATATGACGTAAATTTTAGCAAGCTTACGTTAGATTTTTCTTAGTTTTGGTGCCCAGGTAATTCGATATAAAAACTGCGTAACCATAATTCACTTCTTGGGAAGAAAGATCATGTTGATGTGAGCAACAGAGAGGACCATGCAGGTGTGTGTGATGATCCACAACACTGGTGGTGGATGATGTCTCTCACCATAACTTTGTATGCAAGTGTACTGATGGCAAAACTATGGTTAATTTATTTCACTTAAGATATTAATAACAGCTTTAAAACATAAAGCTAGCATAATAATGAGACACTGATATACGAAACTTTATTAACAACGACCATTAGTAACTAGCATTAGTAAAGATCCTCAGTAACGGCCATTAGCAAGGACCGGCAGTATCTTCCTCAAACATATTATATAATGACTAGACAGAAATAAGAAAGCTAAGGTCATACTAGTCTCTGCTGACATACTAGTCTCTGCTGACATACTAGTCTCTGCTGACATACTAGTCTCTGCTGACATACTAGTTTCTGCTGACATACTAGTTTCTGCTGACATACTAGTTTCTGCTGACATACTAGTTTCTGCTGACATACTAGTTTCTGCTGACATACTAGTCTCTGCTGACATACTAGTCTCTGCTGACATACTAGTCTCTGTTGACATACTAGTCCGCTGACATACTAGTCTCTGCTGACATACTAGTCTCTGCTGACATACTAGTCCGCTGACATACTAGTCTCTGCTGACATACTAGTTTCTGCTGACATACTAGTCTCTGCTGACATACTAGTTTCTGCTGACATACTAGTCTCTGCTGACATACTAGTCTCTGCTGACATACTAGTCCGCTGACATACTAGTCTCTGCTGACATACTAGTTTCTGCTGACATACTAGTCTCTGCTGACATACTAGTTTCTGCTGACATACTAGTCTCTGCTGACATACTAGTCTCTGCTGACATACTAGTCCGCTGACATACTAGTCTCTGCTGACATACTAGTTTCTGCTGACATACTAGTCTCTGCTGACATACTAGTCTCTGCTGACATACTAGTCCGCTGACATACTAGTCTCTGCTGACATACTAGTTTCTGCTGACATACTAGTCTCTGCTGACATACTAGTTTCTGCTGACATACTAGTCTCTGCTGACATACTAGTCTCTGCTGACATACTAGTCCGCTGACATACTAGTCTCTGCTGACATACTAGTTTCTGCTCACATACTAGTCTCTGCTGTCATACTAGTCTCTGCTGACATACTAGTCTCTGCTGACATACTAGTCTCTGCTGACATACTAGTCTCTGCTGACATACTAGTCTCTGCTGACATACTAGTCTCTGCTGACATACTAGTTTCTGCTGACATACTAGTCTCTGCTGACATACTAGTCTCTGCTGACATACTAGTCCGCTGACATACTAGTCTCTGCTGACATACTAGTTTCTGCTGACATACTAGTCTCTGCTGACATACTAGTCTCTGCTGACATACTAGTCCGCTGACATACTAGTCTCTGCTGACATACTAGTCTCTGCTGACATACTAGTCTCTGCTGACATACTAGTCTCTGCTGACATACTAGTCTCTGCTGACATACTAGTCTCTGCTGACATACTAGTTTCTGCTGACATACTAGTCTCTGCTGACATACTAGTCTCTGCTGACATACTAGTCTCTGCTGACATACTAGTCATACTAGTCTCCGCTGACATACTAGTCTCTGCTGACATACTAGTCTCTGCTGACATACTAGTACTAGTCTGCTGACATACTAGTCTCCGCTGACATACTAGTCTCTGCTGACATACTAGTCTCTGCTGACATACTAGTCTCTGCTGACATACTAGTCTCTGCTGACATACTAGTCTCTGCTGACATACTAGTCTCTGCTGACATACTAGTCTCTGCTGACATACTAGTCTCTGCTGACATACTAGTCTCTGCTGACATACTAGTCTCCGCTGACATACTAGTCTCCGCTGACATACTAGTCTCTGCTGACATACTAGTCTCTGCTGACATACTAGTCTCTGCTGACATACTAGTCTCTGCTGACATACTAGTCTCTGCTGACATACTAGTCTCTGCTGACACTCTGTTGACATACTAGTCTCTGCTGACATACTAGTCTCTGCTGACATACTAGTCTCTGCTGACATACTAGTCTCCGCTGACATACTAGTCTCTGCTGACATACTAGTCTCTGCTGACATACTAGTCTCTGCTGACATACTAGTCTCTGCTGACATACTAGTCTCTGCTGACATACTAGTCTCTGCTGACATACTAGTCTCTGTTGACATACTAGTCTCCGCTGACATGCTAGTCTCTCCTGACATACTAGTCTCTGCTGACATACTAGTCTCCGCTGACATACTAGTCTCCGCTGACATACTAGTCTCCGCTGACATACTAGTCTCCGCTGACATACTAGTCTCTGCTGACATACTAGTCTCTGCTGACATACTAGTCTCTGCTGACATACTAGTCTCTGCTGACATACTAGTCTCCGCTGACATACTATTCTCCGCTGACATACTAGTCTCCGCTGACATACTAGTCTCTGCTGACATACTAGTCTCCGCTGACATACTATTCTCCGCTGACATACTATTCTCCGCTGACATACTATTCTCCGCTGACATACTAGTCTCCGCTGACATACTAGTCTCCGCTGACATACTAGTCTCTGCTGACATACTAGTCTCTGCTGATATACTAGTCTCTGCTGACATACTAGTCTCTGCTGACATACTAGTCTCTGCTGACATACTAGTCTCTGCTGACATACTAGTCTCTGCTGACATGCTAGTCTCCGCTGTTATACTAGTCTCTGCTGACATACTAGTCTCCGCTGACATACTAGTCTCTGCTGACATACTAGTCTCCGCTGACATACTAGTCTCTGCTGACATGCTAGTCTCCGCTGACATGCTAGTCTCCGCTGATATACTAGTCTCTGCTGACATACTAGTCTCTGCTGACATGCTAGTCTCTGCTGACATACTAGTCTCTGCTGACATACTAGTCTCTGCTGACATACTAGTCTCTGCTGACATACTAGTCTCTGCTGATATACTAGTCTCTGCTGACATGCTAGTCTCTGCTGACATGCTAGTCTCTATTGACATGCTAGTCTCTGCTGACATGCTAGTCTCTATTGACATGCTAGTCTCTGCTGACATACTAGTCTCTGCTGACATACTAGTTTCTGCTGACATACTAGTCTCTGCTGACATACTAGTCTCTGCTGACATACTAGTCTCTGCTGACATACTAGTCTCCGCTGACATACTAGTCTCCGCTGACATACTAGTCTCCGCTGACATACTAGTCTCCGCTGACATGCTAGTCTCTGCTGACATACTAGTCTCTGCTGACATACTAGTCTCTGCTGACATACTAGTCTCCGCTGACATACTAGTCTCTGCTGACATACTAGTCTGCTGACATACTAGTCTCTGCTGACATACTAGTCTCCGCTGACATACTAGTCTCTGCTGACATACTAGTCTCTGCTGATATACTAGTCTCTGCTGACATGCTAGTCTCTGCTGACATGCTAGTCTCTATTGACATGCTAGTCTCTGCTGACATGCTAGTCTCTATTGACATGCTAGTCTCTGCTGACATACTAGTCTCTGCTGACATACTAGTTTCTGCTGACATACTGGTCTCTGCTGACATACTAGTCTCTGCTGACATACTAGTCTCTGCTGACATACTAGTCTCCGGTAACATACTAGTCTCCGCTGACATACTAGTCTCCGCTGACATGCTAGTCTCCGCTGACATGCTAGTCTCTGCTGACATGCTAGTCTCTGCTGACATACTAGTCTCTGCTGACATACTAGTCTCTGCTGACATACTAGTCTCCGCTGACATACTAGTCTCCGCTGACATACTAGTCTATGCTGACATACTAGTCTGCTGACATACTAGTCTCCGCTGACATACTAGTCTCCGCTGACATACTAGTCTCTGCTGACATACTAGTCTCCGCTGACATACTAGTCTCCGCTGACATACTAGTCTCCGCTGACATACTAGTCTCCGCTGACATACTAGTCTCCGCTGACATACTAGTCTCCGCTGACATACTAGTCTCCGCTGACATACTAGTCTCCGCTGACATACTAGTCTCCGCTGACATACTAGTCTCCGCTGACATACTAGTCTCCGCTGACATACTAGTCTCCGCTGACATACTAGTCTCCGCTGACATACTAGTCTCCGCTGACATACTAGTCTCCGCTGACATACTAGTCTCCGCTGACATACTAGTCTCCGCTGACATACTAGTCTCCGCTGACATACTAGTCTCCGCTGACATACTATTCTCCGCTGACATACTAGTCTCCGCTGACATACTAGTCTCCGCTGACATACTAGTCTCCGCTGACATACTAGTCTCCGCTGACATACTAGTCTCTGCTGACATACTAGTCTCTGCTGACATACTAGTCTCTGCTGACATACTAGTCTGCTGACATACTAGTCTCCGCTGACATACTAGTCTCTGCTGACATACTAGTCTCTGCTGACATACTAGTCTCTGCTGACATACTAGTCTCTGCTGACATACTAGTCTCTGCTGACATACTAGTCTGCTGACATACTAGTCTCCGCTGACATACTAGTCTCTGCTGACATACTAGTCTCTGCTGACATACTAGTCTGCTGACATACTAGTCTCCGCTGACATACTAGTCTCTGCTGACATACTAGTCTCTGCTGACATACTAGTCTCTGCTGACATACTAGTCTCTGCTGACATACTAGTCTCTGCTGACATACTAGTCTGCTGACATACTAGTCTCCGCTGACATACTAGTCTCTGCTGACATACTAGTCTCTGCTGACATACTAGTCTCTGCTGACATACTAGTCTCTGCTGACATACTAGTCTCTGCTGACATACTAGTCTCTGCTGACATACTAGTCTGCTGACATACTAGTCTCCGCTGACATACTAGTCTCTGCTGACATACTAGTCTGCTGACATACTAGTCTCCGCTGACATACTAGTCTCCGCTGACATACTAGTCTCTGCTGACATACTAGTCTCTGCTGACATACTAGTCTCTGCTGACATACTAGTCTGCTGACATACTAGTCTCCGCTGACATACTAGTCTCTGCTGACATACTAGTCTGCTGACATACTAGTCTCCGCTGACATACTAGTCTCTGCTGACATACTAGTCTCTGCTGACATACTAGTCTCTGCTGACATACTAGTCTCTGCTGACATACTAGTCTCTGCTGACATACTAGTCTCTGCTGACATACTAGTCTCCGCTGACACACTAGTCTCCGCTGACATACTAGTCTCCGCTGACATACTAGTCTCCGCTGACATGCTAGTCTCTGCTGACATACTAGTCTCCGCTGACATACTAGTCTCCGCTGACATGCTAGTCTCCGCTGACATGCTAGTCTCCGCTGACATACTAGTCTCCGCTGACACACTAGTCTCCGCTGACATACTAGTCTCCGCTGACATACTAGTCTCTGCTGACATACTAGTCTCTGCTGACATACTAGTCTCTGCTGACACACTAGTCTCCGCTGACATGCTAGTCTCCGCTGACATACTAGTCTCCGCTGACACACTAGTCTCCGCTGACATACTAGTCTCCGCTGACATACTAGTCTCTGCTGACATACTAGTCTGCTGACATACTAGTCTCTGCTGACATACTAGTCTCTGCTGACATACTAGTCTCTGCTGACATACTAGTCTCTGCTGACATACTAGTCTGCTGACATACTAGTCTCTGCTGACATACTAGTCTCTGCTGACATACTAGTCTCTGCTGACATACTAGTCTCTGCTGACATGCTAGTCTCTGCTGACATACTAGTCTCTGCTGACATACTAGTCTCTGCTGACATACTAGTCTCTGCTGACATACTAGTCTCTGCTGACATGCTAGTCTCTGCTGACATACTAGTATTATAATACAGCAAATACAACGTTGTTTCAGGAACTACTTAAAGGATCAAGATAAACTGTAGAGAAGAACACCTCAGCTACTCTAACCATTTTGGTAACAAACTATATGAAGACTAAACAAAATATTTTCTCTATCAACTACGAACTGATTTAAGAGAAACTTTCCACTTGTTCTTACACTTGCAGCCTCTGCTCCCTCGGCTGTATAAGTGTCTTAAGTGTTAGTCGAGTGTTGTGGATGGCATCCTGGGGTAGTGTAACACAGGGTTGGACTATAACCTGAGGTAGGATAACTTTTAAGTTTGTAAAATCAAGTGTGAAAAAAAAACGAAAAGGCTACTAGAGAAGTGGAATGTTCTGAGGAAGAATAGATTGCAGAAGAGTAACATTTGTTTGATCTTGAGTTTTATTTATGGTATTTTCATCTTGGCATTTCCTCCTTGTTCCGGGTTTCGTTGATTTATACAAGACTGTGAGAGGTAAAGTGGCGGGGGCGGGATGTTGGGTAGGGGAAGATTTGTGGCGTATTTACCCTCCGTGTTTGTCTTGTTTCTTACTTGTGGTTGTTACCTGTGAGGGAGAGCAAGCGACATAGGAGGAGCGGAGAATGATGACTTAAGTAAGAAAGGGGGGATAATTACATATGAAGGGGAGGAGTAGAAAATGGACGTATGGGATGGGGAAGGAATAACGGACGGAGGGAACTAATAGAAGGGAGGGATGGATGGATGGATGGATAGGTAAGGCAGGAGCTGGCAGTACACACACACACACACTAACATCATCTGCTGATGTGGATTCATGAATTACACTAGTAATTATTGCCAAATTATATTTTAAATCATCCCTGTACCAGTTTCCTTTTCCTTCCTTCCTGCTGGAACCTTAACAATGCCTGGGAAAATTCCACCTTAATGATCCTCTAATTATACTATAAAATATTACCATTAGTTTACCTCATAAATCGTCAAAATAATGAGGCGAGGCATCCTCCTACCCCGTTTTTACCTGATATGTTCTTGTCTTCTCTTACCTTCCATTATCACACTACGTTCGTGACGCCCGGGTTTGTCAAGGAAACGTCTCCCGGGTTCGTGGAGAGAGAGACTGGAATGTCTCCCGGGTTCTTGAAGGAACGGAGGCCCAGGCTCGTGAAGGGAGAACAAGAGACGGGTTGGAAAAGTGTTCACCACGTACAAAACAGTCTTCTTCCGACCAGCATGAGCCATGTCTACAGGGGGACCCAGTCCATAGTAAGAATTTCCCAAGAGTGATCATGTTACATCATAACATTGTTCCATCCACGTTACTGTGACTTTTATTTCTCAGTTGATCCATCCTTGGGACTTAGGCAAGAAAGGTACATCATAATTTACACTTAGAAAATCCTGGAGGAATTGGTCCCAAATCTGAACGCTGAAATAATTTCGTATGAAAACCAGACTTGGTAGACGGTGCAAAATACCTCTACTAAAACTAAGGGGGGAGACGAGTAGACTAAGAGAGAATTGAAGTGTCAGAGGTCTACGACTCTTCAACGACCTCCTTCGGCGTATAAGAGGAATTACCAACAAACCTCTGGCTGTTTTCAGCAGGGAACTGTATAAGTTCCTCAAATCAGTTCCTGACCAGTCGGGCTGTGATTCATAAGCTGAACTGCGTACGGCGAGCAGTAACAGACTGTGTGATCAGGTCATGATCCTCCAGGAGGTCTGATTTGGGACCTAGCCGCGGGGGGGACGTTAACCCCAGAAAACATCCTTCAAGGTATCCACGATACACTGACTTTTACGGTATTCCTTAATTGAATACGAGATTACTGGTATTTTGATCGTTCATGAACCTTACTCTGTATTATCTAGTGAGATCCCTTGAGGTGCCCCGATGCTGCTGAAGCGCTCTTGATACCAAGAGTCGGAACTACCCTTCATTTCCTTGAGTGGAATCTGATTGCCTACCGTTCCCCTAGCGCTGTAGGACCCCTACTGGGTTTCACCCAGGTTCCACTGACCCACGCTAGGTAGTATGCTAGGTATTGTGAATGTACAACATACAGGATAGTTGAGGAGAGAGATGTATATAAATCTTGAAACTGGACACAGATCACATACCTGTGATCGGTTTCCAGGGTTTGTACACCATCGAAACTCGATTTTTTTCTGCTTTAGTTTGTCAGCGACTCTAGAGACGACCATGCACTCTACTCTTCAGGTCGTGAGAATTTTTTTTTAATCTGTTTCTGTGTGATGAATGGTTTAGAAAACCCATGTGTTGCATAATCTGTTTCTATTTGTTGTCCATCTATTGTTGATTCTGGGCTCACCGTTCCTGCTGCCCGATCTCAGACCAGTCTTCCTGCTTGATGACCTGATCAATCAGGCTTGGTGCTAGTTGCCTGTAATCCGACGTAGGCACCACAACCTGGCATATTATCAAGTTTCCTGTTGAGAACGCCTAGGTGTCTGTTAGTAGCTCCTCTTACGTATGACGGGAGGGTGTTGAAGAGGCTTGGTCCCCTTACAATTAAAGAGTTATCTTAGTGTATGCATTGCACCCTTGCTTTTCAATGAAGCCATTTCGCACCGTCGACCAAGCATCAACTCTCATAGGGAGTAAAGTTATTTCAGAATGCAGATATGAGACTAACCACTCCAGATTCTCCGTTATGAATTATTTGTTATCTTCTCTGCATTCCACGGCGTACAACTTAATGGACTTACAGCACCAGACGAGCCTGATCCATGACCGGGCTCCGGGATTAGAAAGACTCTCGAAACTCATCAAAGGTATAAGCTTCAATAATTTCGGTGTTTGATTTAACAGAGGCAGTGAAATTTATCGATATGGTTTGTTTGCAATCGTGAGTTAATATTCCAGTCTTGATAATGGAACTACCTTATGCTCTCTCACTGGCTAGTTTGGTACGTTCTTGTTATCCATGAGTAGACAGGTAGTAAAGGGAGGTGGATATGTGTAGATGAGTAGAAAGGGGAAGTGAACATGGGTAGGCGGGTAGAAAGGGGAGGTGGACATGGATAGGCAGGTAGAAAGGGGAGGCGAACATGGGTAGGCAGGTAGAAAGGGGAGGCGAACATGGGTAGGCAGGTAGAAAGGGGAGGCGAACATGGGTAGGTAGGTAGAAAGGGGAGGCGAGCATGGGTAGGCAGGTAGAAAGGGGAGGCGGACAGGGAAGACATCTCGAGGGAACGATCTTGAGGATCACGTCTGGTCAAGCCCTTCAGCCTCGGGAATTACTGATCCTTCATGTACACACGCTAGCACGCCAGCACTCACGCCCACGTCTTTATACTCGCACGCACTCCCGAATGATAAGACTATCATCAGGAAAGCTTGGTCTGGGACCGGGCTTTTCACTGGGTTTCTTTTGCCCTTCCTCCCATATTTCTGGCACCGGTATGTTATGGTAGTGTGTAGATTTGAGACTAGACCATCAAGCACCTTCCATGTATATATTATCATATCTCTCTCCCTCTCCTCTGCTCCAGCGAGTACGAATTGAGGACGCTGAGGCATTTCCAGTATTTCAGTACATTATTTGCTTTATACGGTTTCATATGTCCCTTGCCCTGAACAAAGCCGTTAACACTGAATGATATTCTAAGCGAGACAGCACAAGCAATTGGTACTATTTCCCCTTGTCTTGAAAGTTCTCATTATCCATTCCGTCATTTCCCTGGCTGTTGTGACATTTGCCTTATTGTGTTATTGTGTCAGGTAACATTATTGCTCCCAGGTCCTTCACATGTTTCTTTCGTTTTATTTGGTGGTCTTTTGTTCTGTATACAGTTTCTTTCGAGTTCTACATCTTTCCATATTAAACAGCTGTAACTTTTCACCAATGAACATCATATCATTCTTCACTGTTCACTGGAAGACGTTCATATCCTCTGGATTTTTTCCGTGTCTTCTACCGAGGTTATTTTTTGTGCATATTTTGGTATCCGCAAATGATAATACGAAACTTTGACGAGTGTTCTTGTCTACGTCCACTAAGAGGATAAGAAACAGTAAAGTCGCCAGGACTGTGCCTTGGAATACTGAACTTTTGTTTTGTTTATGATAGGTTTTACTGTTAACTCTTACTCTTTGTGATCTGATTGTCACAAAGTTGAATATCCATTTGCATATTTTCCCCGTTATAGCTATCGTCCTAAGTTTGTTTGCAATTACCTTACCTTACCTTTGAGGGACTTCGAGAGTTTCCTTCCTCCCACAATCCAGCCCTGAGCCAGACTTGTTTGGTGGTTGCTATGGTGAACCAGGCTGTTACTGCCGGCAGCTTGCTGGCTCACATATCCATCGATTTGTCATGATCTGGCACTTGTTGGAGGTACATGTTCAATTTTACCATGAAGACTTCTACACTTGTTCCGGCAATGTTTCTGATCCCGATGTTTTTGCATTGTTCTCTAATTGTGTTCACGGCGCCCCTGCTTTTCACTGGGCTTATTTTACATTCTCCCCCTTCCTCTCTCATTTTTTCGCTTCAGTGAGTGTATATTTAGTACTTTGAGGCGTTTCCAGCAATTTCAGTGGTTTTTTGGCTCTATTGCTCTGATACCTCCTTTGTCTGAAAGAAGCGACCAACACTAAACTGCTCTTTATACAGAGAGCGCACTACCTCCCTTGTTTTGAAAGTTATCATCTACGCCATTTTTCAGGGTTTCGTGATATTTGCCTTGTGTTTTTGGAAAGAAAGGTCAGCTGACATTATTACACACAGATCTTTCACATGTTCCTTTTGTTCTATTTGATTTTCTTGCATATTTATACAGCTTTTCCCTTAAGTTCTTCATTCTTTCCATATCTAAGCAGTTGGAACTTGTAATCATTGAAGGTCATATTACTCTCCACTGCCCACTGGAAGACTTTGTTTATATCTTGCTATATTTTCGTGTCTTCTACCGAGGTGATTTTCGTGCTTATTTTAGTGCTACCTACAAATGATACAAACTTTTCCATTTGTCATATGTCTTTGCAAAATCCTTTTATACCACATATTTTGGTTTTCTTCCATTGCCTCCTCAGTTGTCATAATGGTTTAGTAGTGATAAGCATGAGCTTCCTGCTGCAAACCCATGCTGGTTTGGGTTGTGCAGATTTTGTTGCTCCATAAAGTTTGCAATTTGGTGTATCATCACACTTTCAAAGACTTATAATGTGGGATGTTAGGGCCACTCTGTTCTGTACTTGTTTGCTAGCATTTTGTTGTTTCTTTTAGGCAAAGAAGTAATGTCTACGATCTTCAAGGCTGAGGTTACCAAACTGGTGTACACGCTCCCCCAAGGGTGCGACAACGTATTACTTATTTTAGTTTGTCTTATTTTCATAATGGGAGACGGCCGACTTGTTGAAATATATATATATATATATATATATATATATATATATATATATATATATATATATATATATATATATATATATATATATATATATATATATATATATATATTGTGCCGAATAGGTAAAATTGGTCAATTAGCAAGAACTCATTTAAAATTAAGTCCTTTCTAAATTTTTCTCTTATACGTTTAAAGATTTTTTTTCATTTATGTTAATGTAAAAATTAATAATTTTGTACCAAAAGAACCTTAGAAAACTTACTTAACAAGCGCAATTTAATTTAGCCTAATCCAGCAAAATATATTTTAGATAAGTTTAGAATAATTTAATAATAAACAAACACAATGAATATATTTCTCTTTAGATTCAGAATGCTTTTGCGAAATTATTGCATACAGAAATTTTCGCAAAAGAGTGTTGCTATATAAGCCAAAATAGCAAGTTTTATCTATTTGGCACGATACACACACACACACACACACACACACACACACACACACACACACACACACACACACACACACACACACACACACACACACACACACACACACACAATGCCAACAAAATGCAAGGAAGCAGAGGAGAGGTTTGTTCCCAAGGGAAACAGAAATAATGGGAAGAACAGAACGAGTCCTTGGTTCACCCAAAGGTGTAGGGAGGCAAAAACTAGGTGTACTAGAGAATGGAAAAGGTACAGAAGACAGAGAACTCAGGAAAATAAAGAAATCAGCCGAAGAGCCAGAAACGAATATGCACAGATGAGAAGGGAGGCTCAGAGACAATATGAAAATGACATAGCATCAAAAGTAAAGACTGACCCGAAGCTGTTGTACAGCCACATCAGGAGGAAAACAACAGTCAAGGACAAGGTAATCAGACTGAGGAAGGGTGATGGGGAATTCACAAGAAACGACCGAGAGGTATGTCGGGAGCTCAACACAAGATTTAAAGAGGTATTTACAGTGGAAACCAGTAGGACTCCAGGAAATCAGAACAGGGGGGCACACCAGCAAGTGCTGGATGAGGTACATATAACCAAGGAGGAGGTGAAGCTGCTATGCGAACTTGACACCTCAAAGGCGGTGGGACCAGACAACATCTCTCCATGGGTCCTTAAAGAGGGAGCAGAGATATTGTGTGAGCTATTAACAAAGATCTTCAACACATCATTTGAAACTGGGCAACTCCCTGAGGTATGGAAAATGGCAAATGTAGTCCCAATTTTTAAAAAGGGAGACAGACATGAGGCACTAAACTACAGACCTGTATCACTAACGTGTATAGTATGCAAGGTCATGGAGAAGATCATCAAGAGGAGAGTGGTGGGGCACCTATAAAGAAACAAGTGTATAATTGACAACCAGCACGGTTTCAGGGAAGAAAAATCCTGTGTCACAAACCTACTAGAGTTTTATGACAAGGTGACAGAAGTAAGACAAGAGAGAGAGAGGGGTGGATCGACTACATATTTTTGGACTGCAAGAAGGCCTTCGACACAGTTCCTCACAAGAGGTTACTGCAAAAGCTAGAGGATCAGGCACACATAACAGGAAAGGCACTGCAATGGATCAGAGAATATCTGACAGGGAGGCAACAACGAGTCATGGTACGCGACGAGGTGTCAGCGTGGGCGCCTGTGACAAGCGGGGTTCCACAGGGGTCAGTCCTAGGACCTGTGCTGTTCTTGGTATATGTGAACGACATAACGGAAGGGATAGACTCAGAAGTGTCCTTGTTTGCAGATGATGCGAAGTTAATGAGAAGAATCAAATCGGATGAGGATCAGGAAGGACTACAAAGAGACCTGGACAGGCTACAAGCCTGGTCCAGCAACTGGCCCCTTGAATTTAACCCTGCCAAATGCAAAGTCATGAAGATTGGGGAAGGGCAAAGAAGACCGCAGACACAATATAGTTTAGATGGCCGAAGACTGCAAACCTCACTCAAGGAAAAAGATCTGGGGGTGAGTATAACACCGAGCATATCTCCTGAGGCGCACATCAATCAGATAACTGCTGCAGCATACGGGCGCCTGGCAAACCTACGGATAGCGTTCCGATACCTCAGTAAGGATTCGTTTAAGACTCTGTATACCATTTACGTCAGGCCCATACTGGATTATGCAGCACCAGTTTGGAATCCACACCTAGTCAAGCACGTCAAGAAATTAGAGAAAGTGCAAAGGTTTGCAACAAGACTAGTCCCAGAGCTACGGGGATTGTCCTACGAAGAAAGGTTGAGGGAAATCGGCCTGACGACACTGGAGGACAGGAAGGTCAGGGGAGACATGATAAGGACATATAAAATCTGCGCAGAATAGACAAGGTGGACAAAGACGGGATGTTCCAGAGAAGGGACACAGACACAAGAGGTCACAATTGGAAGTTGAAGACTCAGATGAATCAAAGGGATGTTAGGAAGTATTTCTTCAGTCATAGAGTAGTCAGGCCGTGGAATAGCCTAGAAAGTGACGTAGTGGAGGCGGGAACCATACATAGTTTTAAGGCGAGGTATGATAGAGCTCATGGGGCAGGGAGAGAGAGGACCTAGTAGCAATCAGCGAAGAGGCGGGGCCAGGAGCTGTGACTCGACCCCTGCAACCACAAATAGGTGAGTACACACACACACACACACACACACACACACACACACACACACACACACACACAAGACTAGTCCCAGAGCTAAGAGGTATGTCCTACGAGGAGAGGTTAAGGGAAATCAACCTGACGACACTGGAGGACAGGAGAGATAGGGGGGACATGATAACGACATACAAAATACTGAGAGGAATTGACAAGGTGGACAAGGACAGGATGTTCCAGAGATTGGACATAGTAACAAGGGGACACAGTTGGAAGCTGAAGACACAGATGAATCACAGGGATGTTAGGAAGTATTTCTTCAGCCACAGAGTAGTCAGTAAGTGGAATAGTTTGGGAAGCGATGTAGTGGAGGCAGGATCCATACATAGCTTTAAGCAGAGGTATGATAAAGCTCACGGCTCAGGGAGAGTGACCTAGTAGCGATCAGTGAAGAGGCGGGGCCAGGAGCTCGGACTCGACCCCCGCAACCTCAACTAGGTGAGTACAACTAGGTGAGTACACACACACAGGAGAAAGCGAAGAGCTACAGAGCTGCTGAGAGGGGTCAATATATCTGAAATACGAAGGGAGGCACTGGTCAATGAAATTGTAAATATCGAACCTAAGCTAAACTAATCTTACATGAGACAAGAATCACAGGAAGAACTAAAAGCCATAAAGGAAATTTAAAAAACCCGAAATATTTCTTTTCTTATGCCAAATCTAAGGGAAAGACAACATCCAATAATGGGCCCCTGCTTAGGCGGGATGGGACATACACTGATGGCAGCCAACAAATGAGTGAGATACTAAAGTCCCAATATGACTGGGTGTTCAGCGACCCGCTGCCCAGACTAAGGGTCGACAATCCAAATGAATTCTTTATGAACGAAACCCAAAATTTGGTCATCCCAGAAATCTCGGATATTATCCTAACTCCACAAGACTTTGAAAAGGTAATAAATGAGATACCCATGCACTCTGCCCCAGGCCCAGACTCGTGGAACTCCGTGTTTATTAGGAATTGCAAGAAGCCCCTATCGCGTGCCTTGAGCGCTCTATAGAGAAGGAGCATGGACACAGGTCATCCCACACATACTAAAAACAACAGACATAGCCCCACTTCACAAACGTGGCGGTAAAGCAATTGCAACGAATTACAGACCGATAGCACTGACATCCCATATCATAAAATTCTTTGAGATGGTTCTAAGAAGCAAGATCGCCGACCACCTAGATACCCATCAGTTACACAACCCAGGGCAACGCGGGTTAAGAGCAGGTCGCTCCTGCCTGTCCCAGCGACTGGACCACTATGAGAAAGTCCTGGATGCTGTAGAGGATAAAATACAGATGTAGTATACACAGACTTTGCAAAAGCCTTTGACAAGTGTGACCATGGTGTAATAGTACACAAAATGCGTGATAAAGGAATAAAAGGTAAAGTTGGTAGATGGATCTATAAATTCCTGACAAACAGAACACAAAGAGTGATAGTAAACAGAGTAAAGTCTCAGGCAGCCACGGTAAAAAGCTCTGTTCCACAAGGCACAGTACTCGCTCCCATTCTATTCCTCATCCTCATTTCAGACATAGACAGAGATGTAAGCCATAGCTCCGTGTCTTCCTTTGCGGATGACACCCGGATTGCCATGGCAGTGACCTCCATCGAAGACACCGCGAGACTCCAAGCGGACATCAACCAAATCTTCGAATGGGCCACTCAAAACAATATGAAGTTCAACGAGATATGGGAAACTTAAGGAAATTAAAAATGTATCAGGATATATGACAAATTCTAACCATACAGTAGAGCGAAAAAAGTAATGTGAAGGACCTGGGAGTCATAATGTCAGAGGATCTCGCCTTCAAAGACCACAATGTATCTACCTTATCTGCTAGGAAAATGATAAGATGGATAATGAGAACCTTCAAAACTAGGGACGCCAAACCCATGATTCTCTTCAAATCGCTTGTGCTCTCTAGGCTTGAATACTGCTGTATACTAACGGCCCCCATCAAGACTGGCACAGAAATTACTGGAAACGGTTGAAGGTCCTTGATCTGTATTCCCTGGAACGCAGGCGAGAGAGATACTTGGAGGTCCTGGAGGATTGGTACCAAACCTGCACACGAAAATCACTCCCTATGAAAGCAAAAGACTCGGCAGGAAATGCAGCATTCCCCCGCCACGAGTACATTGAGAGACAACACAATAAGTGTCCGGGGCCCAAGACTGTTCAGCTGCATACATAAGGGGGATTACCAATAGACCCCTGGCTGTCTTTAAGAAGGCACTAGACAGGCACCTAAAGTGAGTACCTGACCAACCGGGCTGTGGTTCGCAC
>NC_091322.1:9148529-9213529 GCF_038502225.1 Cherax quadricarinatus | reverse complement strand
CGTACAAGAGTTACAAGGTACACAGTAGTACTAGTATCCACGTACAAGAGTTACAAGGTACACAGTAGTACTAGTATCCACGTACAAGAGTTACAAGGTACACAGTAGTACTAGTATCCACGTACAAGAGTTACAAGGTACACAGTAGTACTAGTATCCACGTACAAGAGTTACAAGGTACACAGTAGTACTAGTATCCACGTACAAGAGTGACATGGTACACAGTAGTACTAGTATCCACGTACAAGAGTTACAAGGTACACAGTAGTACTAGTATCCACGTACAAGAGTTACAAGGTACACAGTAGTACTAGTATCCACGTACAAGAGTTACAAGGTACACAGTAGTACTAGTATCCACGTACAAGAGTTACAAGGTACAGACACTAGTACCTACATACAAGACATAAACACTGAGAATGATGAAGAAAGAGATAAAATCCTGAAAGAGTAGGACTATATTTTTACTATTCCACTCTCCACCAGGTTAAGTAGAAGACCCAGACAGTTTTGTTCACTACAGACTATCTAGAATTTAACTCTGATGTTAACTTATATCCTCTGTTATATGTACGTTTAAACGAATATAGAACACCATTAGCTACAAGGGTGCTCGGTAGAGAAAGCTTTTTTTTAGATTGATAAGAGATGAGAAAGGTCGTCAAGTTGCCGACATATTCGTACTTTATAAAGGCAGCAGCAGAGCGACGGTAAAACACTGCAGAGGAGAGTAACACGAACGTCAGGCATCATAAAAGTCTCTGAGAAGGTGCTACGACGTCACCTGACTGATTTTATGGAAAACCATGAACTTCACAAGTCAGGTCAAGGCGCAGCTTTACCACTGGGAGAACCACTAACTTCACAAGCCAGATCAAGGCGGCTTTAAACCCGGGAGAGAGTTTACCAACTGCTCCGCTACTATTTTCACAAATTACGAAGGAACTCTTTTAAAAAATACAAATGTGATTTACGCAGATTTTGTAAATGCATTTTTGGCAGGTGTCACTATGAAGAACAGGTCATAAAAAGAGTAAATATTTCTCGCGACCAAAAAATACCACAGCGGACACCTTTGTGAATATCCACTGTTTTTATAAAGCGTGAAAGGTTAACCATTTATTATTATTATTATTATTATTATTATTATTATTATTATTATTATTATTATTTGCACATGGGAAAAGGGCCAATACCGGAGGGGGTTCGTACAGCGCTTGGGGGGGGGGGGATAGGCAGTGAGGTTCCATCTACGGAGAGGGAGAGCAGGTTCAGTGTCTTGTGTCAAAAGTCCCATGAGGGAAGCATTATTGAAATTATAAGCAGAATGGACGGGGACTCGAACCGTGGTCCGTGCATGTAGCAGGCCCAACGTTGTAACCACTCAGCTACAGAACTTACAATAGGACGGTTTTACTACCAGCATTCCTGTAACGTGTTTGTGTCAACTGCACCAACAATTTTTTTTACCTGATTACGATAATAAAACAGTGTACAGGTTTAAGCAAATTTCAGCATTACCATGAGTCGATTTCAGGGGTCATCGCCCCCACGGACCGGTCCTAGACCAGGCCTCCCGGTTGGTGGCTTGATCGCCCAGGCTGTTGACACCAACCCCACACAGTTCAATATGCACCACAGTCACACTGATTAGGAACCGACTTCAGGAACTTACCAAGTTTCCTCATGAGGAGGTAATGTTGGTAATTCCCATTATGCACGAAGGGAGGGCTTTGAAGAGTCTTGGTCCCTTCACGCTTATTGAGTATTCTTTTAGTGTATTCATCGAGCCTCCCTTTTTATTGGAGGCATTTTGTACCGTCTGTCAAGTTTCTTGCTTTCATGTGGAGAAACTACAGTGTTCATGTTTGGGACCAGATCCTATAGGATTTTCCAGGTGTAAATTATGTCCTTCCGTGTGCGTTATTCAACACGAGTGGTGGAGGCTTGATCCACCGTCCGTTAAGTGTGAGAGAAACAAGCTTTTTACATATACTTACCTAGTTCTTCAGCATGTCGTTGATTTGCTGAAGTAACTTGTGAAACGTTGCTGGTTCTGCAGTTTTCTTTTAGGTACCTCAATCCCCATCCTTTAAAGTAACATTCGTAATTCCTACTATTTATCAACAGTCTGTTTTCTCCCATAGACATTATAGCGGCAAATTTCATGTTTAACTTTTGTTAGCTTTGATATAGTAAAGTTAAATTTCTGTCCATCAATCAAAATTAATTAAATAAAAGCTACCGCAACGCCACGAAATGAAATTGTAATTGCGTAAAAAAACAAATGAAGGGGGAAATAGAAAATGGAAGCTCTCAGTGGTCGACCATCTTTTTTTTTTTAACAGTACGCCTGGCTAACATATTGACGGTTTAAAATCAATGACTAGAATCACTTGTGTTTCATTGCTTGTTTCCGCTGTGATGTGACACCATGTCATCAGTTTCAGGTGACTGGAGCAAGGGAGACTTGAAGATTATTCCAAGTTTGTTTTTATTACTGATATTTTCCTTTATTTCAACTAATATAACTGATGTATTTTGATATTTCTTTCTTATTGCGCTTTATAATACTGATTTTGTTTAATGACAGATTGTCAGCTTTTCTTTCTATTAGTGTTAATAAATTATCCAGGAGCAACATATTCTGTTTCAAAAGTCCTTTATGTGTCCTCGTCATTTCTGTCATTCACATAGAATTACTTCCTTTGACCCCAGCATCTCTTCCTTTCACCCCAACATCTCTTCCTGTGACCCCGGAACGTCCTCTCGTCTCCGTCATCTGTAACACCACACTTTCTTCCGCCACGACATTGCAAAAATTGTTGATTGAATTCCGAGTTCTGAAATCGATTTGGGATGTTCCACTCCACGCTCGATTCCTACGGTAATTGTATTGAGTTTTGTACGTGTGTGGGAAGGCGGCGGACAGGAGGGTTGATGGGAGGGATGTAGTGGGATAGAATTATTTTCCTTCTCTTTTCATCTCAGCTAGGCTGCTGTGGCTGGTGGCCCACTGGCCGGCATATCCCTCAAAGCCTAGTTGATTTAGTATACCTTGGAGGTAGTGGTCCAGTTTCCCATTGAAAACTTCTGCGCACGATCATCTCCAGCCTGGACCACTCATGTTGGTCAGAGACCAGCTTCGTTATCTTCACCAGCCAAGACCTGATGACTTACGTTCAGCAGTCCAGACCAGTTGTCTTCACGAACTCAGACTAGCTGGAGTCTCGTCACTAGCCTAGACTAGCTGGAGTCTCGTCACTAGCCTAGACTAGCTGGAGTCTCGTCACTAGCCTAGACTAGCTGGAGTCTCGTCACTAGCCTAGACTAGCTGGAGTCTCGTCACTAGCCTAGACTAGCTGGAGTCTCGTCACTAGCCTAGACTAGCTGGAGTCTCGTCACTAGCCTAGACTAGCTGGAGTCTCGTCACTAGCCTAGACTAGCTGGAGTCTCGTCACTAGCCTAGACTAGCTGGAGTCTCGTCACTAGCCTGGACTAGCTGGAGTCTCGTCACTAGCCTGGACTAGCTGGAGTCTCGTCACTAGCCTGGACTAGCTGGAGTCTCGTCACTAGCCTAGACTAGCTGGAGTCTCGTCACTAGCCTGGACTAGCTGGAGTCTCGTCACTAGCCTGGACTAGCTGGAGTCTCGTCACTAGCCTGGACTAGCTGGAGTCTCGTCACTAGCCTGGACTAGCTGGAGTCTCGTCACTAGCCTGGACTAGCTGGAGTCTCGTCACTAGCCTGGACTAGCTGGAGTCTCGTCACTAGCCTAGACTAGCTGGAGTCTCGTCACTAGCCTAGACTAGCTGGAGTCTCGTCACTAGCCTAGACTAGCTGGAGTCTCGTCACTAGCCTGGACTAGCTGGAGTCTCGTCACTAGCCTAGACTAGCTGGAGTCTCGTCACTAGCCTAGACTAGCTGGAGTCTCGTCACTAGCCTGGACTAGCTGGAGTCTCGTCACTAGCCTGGACTAGCTGGTATATGATTGTTTTTTTTTGTAATATCTTTGAGTGTTATGTCTGGTGCTTATCCTGTGAGTATATTTTATGACTCAGATCAGTCGAGACTCGCCCAGCTCGGTGATTATGTCTCTACTTCTGAACGTAATTGTCCATAGCTCACTTATTAATGTGCGAGGTGTTAAATAATTTCATGTAGTTGGGATACGCAGTCTCGTGTGCATGAGCTTGACTTTTATAATGAAACAATTTGCTTCATAGTAAATTATTAGTTGATATATTTTACTAACAAGTTGATGAGAGTACAACACCCGTGTTGCCCATATAATGTGCACATCATTTTTGACTGACATTTTTAAGCCATACCTAAGAATCCTTTTTTTTTTTTTTTTGCTGTAATTTTCTTGTTTCGATTGCTTCATCACAGGTAATAGTTTCATAGGATATTTAAATATATGTTTCATTGATGGGAAAAAAGTCAAGATCGATTTCAAGGTCAACACTTGAGGTTAGTTAATCCTCTGGTAACAACAGTCTGGTTGACCAGCTATTTTACAATTAAAGTTACATTACATATATGCCAGATTTTAATTTTTCTTAGACCGAACTTTGCTTATATGACCGTGTAGGATCTTGCAGGACCTTTAAGTTCCCTGTCGTTTTTAGTTATGGCGCCTGAGCGGCTTTACTGTGCACCCTCATGCTCGTCCTGTGAGTGGTAGCGCTAAACACAGACTACAGAGTTCACCAAGGGTCTCTGTCAGACCCCACTAAACGTTCTTACATCATAAGAAAGAAATATCACTCTGTATTTTACAATTACTTTATATAGTTGATGTACACAAATCACTCCCTACGAAAGTAAAAGACTGGGCAGGCGATGCAAAATGTCCCCAATAAAAAGTAGGGGCGCCATTGGTACACTAAGAGAAAACACCATAAGTGTCCGGGGCCCAAAACTGTTCAACAGCCTCCCATCAAGCATTAGGGGAATTACCAATAAACCCCTGGCTGCCTTCAAGAGAGAGCTGGACAGATACCTAAAGTCAGTGCCGGATCAGCCGGGCTGTGGCTCGTACGTTGGACTGCGTGCGGCCAGCAGTAACAGCCTAGTTGATCAGGCCCTGATCCATCGGGAGGCCTGGTCGTGGACCGGGCCGCGGGGGCGTTGATCCCCGGAATAACCTCCAGGTACACAATGCGGTATGGAATACAATCTTAAAAAAATACCTAGAAAACGTTGGTCATAACTGGGTTGCAGTCTCCTCTTTAAAAACAGTTCATTTTGTCAATGCAAAATTTGAACATATCAAGATGTCAGTTATCTTATGGCCCAGGTTGGCCCTGTCTCTGTCCACACTGTCACTGACGTCTCCCTACAACCTATATTGCCAGCGATAATTATAGCCTAGTCTTAGTCTAGCATTAACATCTTGCAGTCTACTGACCTTGTTACTTCCCCCATAGATATGTTTAACTTGACACATTATAACGGACATTGGATCTGCTAGTATTGTTCTATTTCAAGGTCGTTCCTTGTAAAAGCCAAAGCTCCTTGTAGAACCTAAAGCTCCTTGTAGAAGCCAAAGCTCCTTGTAGAAGCCAAAGCTCCTTGCAGAAGCTGAAGCTCCTTGTAGAAGCTGAAGCTCCGTGTAGGACCTTAAGTTCCTTGTAGGACCATCTTTATTTGTATAGGATATTTTTGTCATAGGACTTCCTTCCCCCTTAGGACCACCTTTGGAGAACCATTTTTTTCTAATAGGATTCCTCTCTTCCCTATTATACCATTTTATTCCCCGTTGTGCCATTTTTATTCCACTTTGTACCATTTTTATTCCCTATTGCACCATCTTATTCGCGTAAAACCACATTTTTTTTACAAAATATTTTTTTCACCTATAGGATAAATTTTTATAGGACCAATCTTTAACTTAACCGGCAGGGTGTCCCCGCGGCCCGATCCTAGACCAGGCTTCCCGGTGAATCAAGACCTGATCATGAAGGCTGTTATAGCTGACCGTACGCAGACCAGCGTACGAACCATAGCCCGAGTGGTCATTAGGAACTAATTTGAGGGACTTGTCAGGTTCCCTCTGGAAAACAACCAAAAATTTGTTGGTAATAAGCCGTATGCACAGAGGGAGGGTGCTGAAGAGTCGGGGACCTCTGACACTGATCGAGTTCTCTGGCACTGAAGACGGCAGTGGAAGGGAGGAGGAGGGAGTCTATGAAGGTGCCAGTGGGAGGGAGGAAGGATGGAGGAGCCTCTGAAGGTGCCAGTGGGAGGGAGAAAGGATGGCGGGAGCCCATGTAGGTACCAGTGGGAGGGAGGAAGGATGGAGGACATTATCGATTATAGGAGCGAGCTGTCGTAGTGTGAAGCTTGATTATATGTAAGAGTGACTACCGCCCAGGCTACCACCATCACCCAGGCTACCACCATCACCCAGGCTACCACCATCACACAGGCTACCACCATCACACAGGCTACCACCATCACACAGGCTACCACCATCACCCAGGCTACTACCACACAGGCTACCACCATCACTCAGGCTACCACCATCACCCAGGCTACCACCATCACCCAGGCTAACACCATCACACAGGCTACCATCACACAGGCTACCACCATCACCCAGGCTACCACCATCACACAGGCTACCACCATCACCCAGGCTACCACCATCACCCAGGCTACCACCATCACACAGGCTACCACCATCACCCAGGCTACCACCATCACCCAGGCTACCACCACACAGGCTACCACCATCACCCAGGCTACCACCATCACTCAGGCTACCACCATCACCCAGGCTACCACCATCACCCAGGCTACCACCACACAGGCTACCACCATCACCCAGGCTACCACCATCACCCAGGCTACCACCATCACCCAGGCTACCACCATCACACAGGCTACCATCACACAGGCTACCACCCTCACCCAGGCTACCACCATCACACAGGCTACCACCATCACACAGGCTACCACCATCACCCAGGCTACTACCACACAGGCTACCACCATCACTCAGGCTACCACCATCACCCAGGCTACCACCATCACACAGGCTACCACCATCACACAGGCTACCACCATCACACAGGCTACCACCATCACCCAGGCTACCACCATCATCCAGGCTACCACCATCACACAGGCTACCACCATCACCCAGGCTACCACCATCACACAGGCTACCACCATCACCCAGGCTACCATCATCATCCAGGCTACCTCCATTATCCAGGCTACCACCATCACACAGGCTACCACCAGCCTTACCTGGTTATGATGGGGCACATTACCTATCTTGTGGGTACAACAAATGTCTTGTGAGAATAACAAACGTCTTGTGGGAACAGTAAGGCACCAGACTACCTAGAAGGTTAGGTCGTTACTATGACCTCCCTGGAGGAAGCTAGGAAGACTGGGACACTGCTGAGACCTCCCTGCTGGAAGTTGTTAGAGCTGGAACCTCCCTACTGGAAGCTGGGAGCGCTGGGATACTGCTGAGACCTCCCTGCTGGAAACTAGCAGAACTGGGACCTCCCTGAGGTTGATTGGTGAGGGTCTTGTCGCTAGTCTTCCAAACCAGACATGAATTTAAAATGCTTTTCTGCCCGTTTGTGTGAGTGTGCTGACGACGCCTTCCTTGCTGACCCCGCCGACACCACCACCTTTACTCTAGGGAACATTGCTGACACCACTTGTCATTGCTGACACCTTCGTTACTCCAGGGAACCTCGCTGACACTTGTCATTATTGACACCTTCCTTACTCCAGCTATCACTGCTGACGAGGCCCGTCACTGCTGACACAGTATAAGAAGGGTAGAAGAGAGCAGGATCATGGGAGAGGTTATTAGGACATACTCGTACACTTTGTAGTGAGAGGTTGCTTGAGATGGGAACAGCCGCCGGGGTATACAAGTGACAGCTAAAGATGCAGTAATTTTTAAAGGGGTGGACTCATAAGCCAGCTGAAGGCCTCGGTCAGATGACCAAAAGCTCCAGCTACGAGTCGCCATAAGACCCGCGTCAGGAAACACTTGTCCTGTTTCCTGATCACTCTGACCTAACCTAACCTAAAGACGAAGGCGAAGTTATACAGACGTTGGCAAGTGGATCATACTAGAAGAAGAGATGAAGGCAAAAACCATACACAGTTTCAAAAGTAGGTATGACCGTCTTCTGTAAGGCAGAAATCAGCAAAGCCGGTTGACAAGACTTAAAAGGCTGGCCACTTTGTAAAAGTTGACCCCTATAAGTTCAACTAGGTAACTACAAAACTAGTAAGATTGTGTAGGTCTTTAAAGATGCAAGACCATCGCGTGTTTCCTTTACATATTTCTATTAAAGTTGTGTATTGCATAATGTTGGAATTACAGAGTGAATATAAACGTACTGGAATCGTACAGAGAAATATTTTTACATTTTATCCTGCAAGTGTAGATACGTGGAGGTGTACGTATCGTCTTGAAGAGCGCGGAGCAGCTTGGAGAACGATTAAGTATGTAAATGGAAACAAAAGGCTTGAAGATATTTAAAAAAAAACTTGAAATATAACAAAAATAAAACTCGTACTGTACTGCATGTTATGAAATAAAGTTGATTGACTTGATTGATTGGTTACTACTACTGCTACTATTACTACTACTGTTATTATTACTACTACTACTGTTATTATTATTACTACTACTGTTATTATTATTACTACAGTTAATATTATAATTACTACTACCTGGAGTTTACCTGGAGGTTATTCTACTACTACTACGTTATTACAACTACTACTGTTATTATTACTACTGTTATTATTACTGCTACTGCTGTTACTACTACTACTACTAATACTGTTGTTATTACTGCTACTGTTATTACTACTACTAATACTGTTGTTATTACCACTACTGTTATTACTACTACTACTGTTATTACTGCTACTACTGTTATTACTGCTACTACTGTTATTACTGCTACTACTGTTATTACTACTACTGTTGTTATTACTACTACTGTTATTACTACTACTGTTGTTATTACTACTACTACTGTTATTACTGCTACTACTGTTGTTATGCTACTACTACTACCACCACTGTTATTACTACTACTGCCACCCTCCCGGTCTTCCCACGCCCCACTGCGGTATTCTTTTCGGCCTCCATTTTTCTATCCCCGCTTGTGGCTTGACAATGGTTCAAGAAGGACCGAAAGGACGTCATAAGGTACCTCTCCAAAGTGTAGGTTTTCAGTGAGGTGTTTCGTTTAGGTTACCAGCGAGGTGGAGAATGTGTGGTAAACACCATGGTGTTGCCAGTCTTTGTTCACCTTTGTAAATGTTATTCATACACTCATACGTCCAGCATATAATGTATGAACACCATCAGCATACACTGTTGATGGTATTCATATACTGCTGATGGTATTCATACATTCACCCGTCCATCATACACTGTTGATGGTATTCATACACTCACCCGTCCATCATACATTGTTGATGGTATTCATACTCTCACCCGTCCATCATACACTGCTGATGGTATTCATACACTCACCCGTCCATCATACACTGCTGATGGTATTCATACATTCACCCGTCCATCATACACTGTTGATGGTATTCATACACTCACCCGTCCATCATACATTGTTGATGGTATTCATACTCTCACCCGTCCATCATACACTGCTGATGGTATTCATACACTCACCCGTCCATCATACACTGCTGATGGTATTCATACACTCACCCGTCCATCATACATTGTTGATGGTATTCATACTCTCACCCGTCCATCATACACTGCTGATGGTATTCATACACTCACCCGTCCATCATACACTGCTGATGGTATTCATACATTCACCCGTCCATCATACACTGTTGATGGTATTCATACACTCACCCGTCCATCATACACTGTTGATGGTATTCATACACTCACCCGTCCATCATACATTGTTGATGGTATTCATACTCTCACCCGTCCATCATACACTGCTGATGGTATTCATACACTCACCCGTCCATCATACACTGCTGATGGTATTCATACACTCACCCGTCCATCATACACTGTTGATGGTATTCATACACTCACCCGTCCATCATACACTGCTGATGGTATTCATACACTCACCCGTCCATCATACACTGTTGATGGTATTCATACACTCACCCGTCCATCATACACTGTTGATGGTATTCATACATTCACCCGTCCATCATACACTGTTGATGGTATTCATACACTCACCCGTCCATCATACACTGTTGATGGTATTCATACACTCACCCGTCCATCATACACTGCTGATGGTATTCATACATTCACCCGTCCATCATACACTGTTGATGGTATTCATACACTCACCCGTCCATCATACACTGTTGATGGTATTCATACACTCACCCGTCCATCATACATTGTTGATGGTATTCATACACTCACCCGTCCATCATACAATGTTGATGGTATTCATACACTCACCCGTCCATCATACACTGCTGATGGTATTCATACATTCACCCGTCCATCATACACTGTTGATGGTATTCATTTTGTATTCACTTCGTGAGATAGGTTGGTCGTGATGTTTACTCCCATTCCATTTCTGTTACCTGACTCCCTGAGTTGTTAGTCTTCCCTGTGATACCGTTACTTCTATCTTCATCCTCCTGCCACTGCCATCACGGAGTTGGTTGGGTTCCCTCATCTTCGTGTGTTGTGAATGGTTCAAGTCGGGCCGAAACGTTGTTAACAAGCTTCATTCTCCTTTGTGCGGATTATGTGTATTGTTTCAATCACGGTATTGTGGCTTTTTGTTCTTCTTGGGCTTGAGATCTAACAGCCACTTTTTCATCATTCCTCCTGCTTATCCACACCTTGCATTTTTTTTTCAGTTTTGATGCTTTTGTGTTACATTAGGGTTGAGTAGTCTACGAATTTTTGAGAGTTGATTTATATTGACCAGAGATAGGACAGAGCGTTGTGATATTCACTAAGGCTTTATTAAAATGAAAAGCCTGCTGTGTAGGTCTAACGTCTCTGAAATAAAGACACGCAGGTGTTGTACATGTCACATTCATCGATCTATTGTATATTAACTTATAGTTAAGAACTAATAGCCAAATTATATGGACGTACGTCTGTTAGTGTGGGAAGACAGACGTGTTGATTTGTACACCACAAGCTGCACCAACTACTTATATTCACTCAGTCACACACACACACACACACACACACACTCTCTCTCTCTCTCTCTCTCTCTCTCTCTCTCTCTCTCTCTCTCTTAAACTATTTATCATCAATTAATTACTCCCATACTCCTTTATCCACACAGTGTTTGTTCCCCACTCCGCCCCGTGTTCGCCAGTGCGTAAATGCGTAAATTAGGTATTTCAAGCATCAGCGGCTTCTCTGTTTACTCCAGGAAGTGAATTATTGGAGCCAGCGCTGGTTGCTTCCCCTCCGTGTTTGTATGCTGCCTGGGACCTGTGTTTGGTAGGGAAGAGTACCAAGATTACCTTCCCTTACTTTATCTTCCTAGTGTGTTCTCACCTGTAGTATTTTGTTTGCTAGTATTTGGTTTTATGATGACCCCGCTCACTGTCTTGGTCCTTTGACCGAGGTCTTCCTCTGGCTCACCGGTCCATCCCGGTAAATGATTATATATGACATCACAGGTTGTAATATACAAGTCTCTCCTCACCATGTAAGAAGAAATACTTTTTCTCGCCTTCTCACTCTCCTTATTCCTGAAGCTTTCTCTTATTTCTCACTCTCTTTATCCCTGAAGCTTTCTCTTATTTCTCACTCTTGAAACTTTCTTACTGTCATGAAGCTCTCTCTCTCTTGAAGTTGTCTCACATTCTTGAAGCTTTCTCACTCTCTTGTAGCTTTCTTACTCTCTTAAAGCTTTCTCACTCTCTTGAAGCTTTCTCACTCTCTTGAAGCTTTCTCACACTTCAAGCTTTCTCACTCTTCAAGCTTTTTCACTCTTTGGAGTGAGAAATATAAGATTGTAGTGATGATATCTGTCGTGTGGATGAAGACTATGATGATAACTCGTGTGGATGAAGATTGTGATATCTGTCGTGTGGGTGAAAAGTGTGATGATATATCGTGTGGGTGAAGATTGTGATATCTGTCGTGTGGGTGAAGAGTGTTGTGATATGTCGTGTGGGTGAAGATTGTGATGATAATATGTCGTGTGGGTGAAGATTGTGATGATAATATCTGTCGTGTGGGTGAAGATTGTGATGGTAATACTTGTCGTGTGGGTGAAGATTGTGATGATAATATCTGTCGTGTGGGTGAAGATTGTGATGATATTTGTCTTGCGGGTGAAGATTGTTGTGATGTTTTGTGGGGTGAGGCTAGCAGCTAGCAGACAGTGACATCAGTAATAACATCACAGTGATAATGACTCCCACTGAAACAAAATGGTAATGACGGTAACAATTTAATAATGGTAAATTGTTAATGATTACTCTTGAATTATAATGACGGAAACAAATTGATAATAAGAGAACACTGGTAATGATTATTCTGCAGACTGATAATGATATTAAAACTTTCTATGCTCAGAACTTTCCATGCTCTGAACTGCCTATGCTGAAAGCTTTCCATGCTGAAAACTGTCTATACTCAATACTGTCTACATTCCAAGCCTCAACTCTCCTGCTACTATCTGTACCTTCTTCACTATCTTCATCAACTCTCCTGCTACTATCTGTACCTTCTTCACTATCTTCATCAACTCTCCTGCTACTATCTGTACATTCACTATCTTCATCAACTCTCCTGCTACTATCTGTACCTTCTTCACTATCTTCATCAACTCTCCTGCTACTATCTGTACCTTCTTCACTATCTTCATCAACTCTCCTGCTACTATCTGTACATTCACTATCTTCATCAACTCTCCTGCTACTATCTGTACCTTCTTCACTATCTTCATCAACTCTCCTGCTACTATCTGTACCTTCTTCACTATCTTCATCAACTCTCCTGCTACTATCTGTACATTCACTATCTTCATCAACTCTCCTGCTACTATCTCTACCTTCTTCACTATCTTCAAGTCTCCTGCTACTATCTGTACCTTCACTATCTTCATCAACTCTCCTGCTACTATCTCTACCTTCTTCACTATCTTCATCAACTCTCCTGCTACTATCTCTACCTTCTTCACTATCTTCATCAACTCTCCTGCTACTATCTCTACCTTCTTCACTATCTTCATCAACTCCAGAAGAAACTTTCGTGATTTATTTCATCATTTTTGTTTCTTATGATAGTTTCAATTTCTTCTTTGATTATAGTTTATATTCGACAGCTTTTATCTCACTGGTAATTTTTTAGTCTTCTTGTTTGCTTAAGTGTGTACTCACCTAGTTATGGTTGCTGGAGGTCAAATCACAGCTCTTGGGTGTGTACTGTTGTCTCATTTTTGAACGCTCCAATCTACCTACACAAATATTAGTTATTCTATGTAGATTTGGTTAGGTTTAACAAAATTTCTCTTAGATTTACGTGTATTTAAACACCATCGTTTGAGGAGGATACCAAAATAGTATGAAAATCATCTGGGTAGAAGATATGGCAAAACTGCAAGGAGATAAAAGCAAGGTCTTCCACTGGGCAGTAGTGACTAACATGACCTTCATTGGTGACAAGTTCCACCTGCTTAAATATACAGAGGGTGAACATAAAAGGGACACTGTGTACCAAAAGCAAGAAGATCACCAAACAGAACTAAAAGACAACGTGAAGATCCCTGGATAATTTAACCTTGGAAAGCCAAAGCTTTAAGTAATCGCCTTAAGGTCGTTTACACACGTTTTATATAAAAGATGTTTTCGCACGTTCTATAAAACGTGGGAAACTACAAGTGTCCCATCTTTTTTAATACATACTACTGGTACCGTAGCAAAGTCCATCTACCAACAGCTCTTGTTTTTGAAGAAGCACTTCCTGTCTGTGTTGTAGAGTGTGGAGGAACGTAGAAGTTAGAATAACCTTGAGGGTATGGAGGAGACAACATGAGTGTTGGGGAGATGGGAAGCTTGGACCTGGAAAGGGAGGGTACAGTACAAGAACGTGATGGATAGATCATGGGCAGGGGAGGGGGAGGGAGGGAGGGAGAGAAAAGGGGATGGGACGCAATATGAGGCGTGGTTTTTTTTTTTAAGTATCAGTAGATACATTACTTTGCATAGAAATTATTCTTATGAGCAAATACGTGCAGGGATTTACAGGACTGGAGTTTCTAACACATTTAAACATCTTTTTCCCGAATGCCACCCACAACGGTCGAATTTCATACATTGTACTGCTAGATGGTCAGAGGCCGGGAAGGTAACGTACCCGGGACGAGGGTGCGATCCTGGGACCTTTCAAGTTTGAACCGAATAGTCTCACAAGTGAGCTAGTCCTTCCTTTAATCAAACTTGGGTACAGCTGCAGTGTGTTTCTACCCTAGTTTTTATGATGATTGTTATACACATAGTGATAACTGAAGGTATCTAGTTAGCTTTGCTGTCATATTCCATCATACACAATGGGTTTCTTACGTCAAGTAATGAAATCTGTCAGTTTGAGCTGGGAAACTAGTCTGCAACCCCCCGCCCCCCATCTCTCTCCCTGGGGAAGGGGAAGGAAGGTAAGGGAGAGACAAGAGCGAACACTACAAACAATAATCAACATACAGAGCTGTGTTACAAGAAGCAACCAACAATATTGTTTTATTATCCCCCTCTGACTCGCCTTACAGTCCCACCTTACTCTTACATGCACTACTATTTCGCTGTGTATATTATTTTGTACATATTTGGGTTAGAAATCATACGCGCACAACACGTTGTCATGTTGTTTGGCAGATGTTGCTCTCATGTGCGCTAGAAATTGTTTGGGTGCCGACTAAACCTTTATATTAAACGTTTTGCTCTGGTTAGCACTTCATAAAATAATGATAAAGCTCTACCCAGAGCGAACTGTTGTCTCTAATAATGATTTACTCTCAACCAAGCTGAGCTGGCATGTAAGAAAAACGCGTCTTCATTTATTACCGAGAATCTTTCAGTTTCTTATGTCCACAAACTCGTATACCATACAGTGTGTAGATGATAGTTGATAATTGTGTAATGAGGAAATCTTGGATCACAGTGTGTGACGTGCAAATATCTCAGTGTTAGCAGAGCATGATGACGTATACATCCCATTGTTAGCAGAGCATGATATAATGATGTCAACTCAAGGTTGGTGCCTACCTGTGTCTGGCACATCCTTATTGTGTGTGTGTGTGAGAGAGAGAGAGAGAGAGAGAGAGAGGGGGAGAAGGAGGGAGGGACGGGGGAGGGGTCGTTGGCGCATTCAGTTTTCTTACTCTCGCTTTATAGCAAACTTGTGCCTCACTCTGACTTCATGGCCAGTATAAATAAACATATTCTTTGAAAGTGCGCCCCCGGCAGGTTCTACAGAGCAGCAGCAGCAGCTGTACTTTATGCAGAGTTTAACAGGGTGTGCGTGTTTGACTCTCCTTTCTCCACAAGAATAATCACTAAGAGAAGTGTGTGCGTGTGTGTTACACACACACACACACAGTACGAAAATGACATAGCATCGAAAGTCAAGTCTGACCCGAAACTGCTGTTTAGCCACATTAGGAGAAAGACAACAGTCAAAGACCAGGTGATCAGGCTGAGGAAAGAAGGTGGGGAACTCACAAGAAACGATCAAGAGGTATGCGAGGAGCTCAACATGAGATTTAAGGAAGTATTCACAGTGGAGACAGGAAGGACTCTGGGAAGACAGGACAGAGGAGGACACCAACAGGGAATAGACCAACAAGTGCTGGATGACATGCACACAACTGAGGAGGAGGTGAAGAAGCTGCTAAGTGACCATATACCTCAAAGGCAATGGGACCGGACATCTCCCAGTGGGTTCTCAGGGAGGGAGCAGATATACTGTGTGAGCCATTATCCACAATCTTCAACACATCCCTTGAAACTGGGCAACTACCTGAGGTATGGAAGACCGCAAATGTAGTTCCCATTTTTAAAAAAGGAGACAGAAAAGAGGCACTAAATTACAGACCAGTGTCACTGACGTGTGTAGTATGCAAAGTCATGGAGAAGATTATCAGGAGGAGAGTGGTGGAGCACCTGGAACGAAACAAGATTATCAACGACAACCAGCACGGATTCATGGAAGGCAAATCCTGTGTCACAAACCTGCTGGAGTTTTATGACAAAGTTACAGAAGGAAGACACGAGAGAGAGGGGTGAGTCGATTGCATTTTCTTGGACTGCAAGAAGGCCTTCGACACAGTTCCTCACAAGAGGTTACTGCAAAAGCTAGAGGATCAGGCACACACAACAGGAAAGGCACTACAATGGATCAGAGAATACTTGACAGGGAGGCAACAACGAGTCATGGTACGTGACGAGGTGTCAGAGTGGGCGCCTGTGACTAGCGGGGTTCCACAGGGGTCGGTCCTAGGACCTGTGCTGTTTCTGGTATATGTGAATGACATAACGGAAGGGATAGACTCAAAAGTGTCCTTGTTTGCAGATGACGTGAAGTTAATGAGAAGAATCAAATCGGACGAGGATCAGGCAGGACTACAAAGAGACCTGGACAGGCTACAAGCCTGGTCCAGCAACTGGCTCCTTGAGTTTAACCCTGCCAAATGCAAAGTCATGAAGATTGGGGAAGGGCAGAGAAGACCACAGACACAATATTAGTCTAGATGGACAAAGACTACAAACCTCACTCAAGGAAAAAGATCTGGGGGTGAGTATAACACCGAGCATATCTCCTGAGGTGCACATCAATCAGATAACTGTTGCAGCATACGGGCGTCTGGCAAACCTACGGATAGCGTTCCGATACTTCAGTAAGGAATCGTTCAAGACTCTGTATACCATTTACGTCAGGCCCATACTAGAGTATGCAGCACCAATTTGGAATCCAAACCTGGTCAAGCACGTCAAGAAATTAGAGAAAGTGCAAAGGTTTGCAACAAGACTAGTCCCAGAGCTAAGGGGATTGTCCTACGAAGAAAGGTTGAGGGAAATCGGACTGACGACACTGGAGGACAGAAGGGTCAGGGGAGACATGATAACGACATATAAAATACTGCACGGAAGAGACAAGGTGGACAAAGACGGGATGTTCCAGAGATGGGACACAGAAACAAGAGGTCACAATTGGAAGTTGAAGACTCAAATGAATCAAAGGGATGTTAGGAAGTATTTCTTCAGTCATAGAGTAGTCAGGCCGTGGAATAGCCTAGAAAGTGACGTAGTGGAGGCGGGAACCATACATAGTTTTAAGGCGAGGTATGATAAAGCTCATGGAGCAGGGAGAGAGAGGACCTAGTAGCAATTAGTGAAGAGGCGGGGCCAGAAGCTATGACTCGACCCCTGCAACCACAAATAGGTGAGTACACACACACACACACACACACACACACACACACACACACACACACACACACACACACACACACACACACACACACATATTTGTCAGGAAGACAGCAGCGAGTAATGGCACGTGGCGAGGTGTCAGAGTGGGCACCTGTGACCAGCGGGGTCCCACAGGGGTCAGTCCTAGGACCAGTGCTGTTTCTGGTATTTGTGAGCGACATGACAGAAGGAATAAACTCGGAGGTGTCCCTGTTTGCAGATGACGTAAAGTTGATGAGAAGAATTCACTCGATCGAAGACCAGGCAGAACTACAAAGGGATCTGGACAGGCTGCAGACCTAGTCCAGCAATTGGCTCCTGGAGTTCAATCCCACCAAGTGCAAAGTCATGAAGATTGGGGAAGGGCAAAGAAGACCGCAGACGGAGTACAGTCTAGGGGGCCGGAGACTACAAACCTCACTCAAGGAAAAAGATCTTGGCATGAGTATAACACCAGGCACATCTCCTGAAGCGCACATCAACCAAATAACTGCTGCAGCATATGGGCGCCTGGCAAACCTCAGAACAGCATTCCGACATCTTAATAAGGGGTCGTTCAGGACCCTGTACACCGTGTACGTTAGGCCCATATTGGAGTATGCGGCACCAGTTTGGAACCCACACCTAGCCAAGCATGTAAAGAAACTAGAGAAAGTGCAAAGGTTTGCAACAAGACTAGTCCCAGAGCTAAGAGGTATGTCCTACGAGGAGAGGCTAAGGGAAATCAACCTGACGACACTGGAGGACAGGAGAGATAGGGTGGACATGATAACGACTTACAAAATACTGAGAGGAATTGACAAGGTGGATAAAGACAGGATGTTCCAGAGACTGGACACAGTAACAAGGGGACACAGTTGGAAGCTGAAGACACAGATGAATCACAGGGATGTTAGGAAGTATTTCTTCAGCCACAGAGTAGTCAGGAAGTGGAATAGTTTGGGAAGCGATGTAGTGGAGGCAGGATCCATACATAGCTTTAAGCAGAGGTACGATAAAGCTCATGGTTCAGGGAGAGTGACCTAGTGGTAACCAGTGAAGAGGCGGGGCCAGGAGCTTGGACTCTACCCCTGCAACCTCAACTAGGTGAGTACAACTAGGTGAGTACACACTACCTACCTACACACCTACCTACAGCTACCTACCTACTTGAGTGCAGGTGCTCCTGCCTCTCTCTGTGGGACTTGCAGGTTGCGGTTGACTGTTGTGAAGAACATTTTAACTGTTTATCCTTCACCTGAAACCTTACATCAACTGGTTGTGTTTATAATTACTGTGGTTCCTCCTGTGGTAGTAACTTGTTTATGCTAGTAGTTAGTACCCGAGTGTGATAGCTCGTGCTAGTAGTTAGTACCCGAGTGTGATAGTGAGCTCGTGCTAGTAGTTAGTACCCGAGTGTGATAGTGAGCTCGTGCTAGTAGTTAGTACCCGAGTGTGATAGTGAGCTCGTCCTAGTAGTACCCGAGTGTGATAGTAAGCTCGTGCTAGTAGTTAGTACCCGAGTGTGATAGTGAGCTCGTGCTAGTAGTTAGTACCCGAGTGTGATAGCTCGTGCTAGTAGTTAGTACCTGAGTGTGATAGTGAGCTCGTGCTAGTAGTTAGTACCCGAGTGTGATAGTAAGCTCGTGCTAGTAGTTAGTACCCGAGTGTGATAGTGAGCTCGTGCTAGTAGTTAGTACCCGAGTGTGATAGTGAGCTCGTGCTAGTAGTACCTGAGTGTGATAGTGAGCTCGTGCTAGTAGTACCTGAGTGTGATAGTGAGCTCGTGCTAGTAGTACCTGAGTGTGATAGTGAGCTCGTGCTAGTAGTACCTGAGTGTGATAGTGAGCTCGTGCTAGTAGTACCTGAGTGTGATAGTGAGCTCGTGCTAGTAGTACCTGAGTGTGATAGTGAGCTCGTGCTAGTAGTACCTGAGTGTGATAGTGAGCTCGTGCTAGTAGTACCTGAGTGTGATAGTGAGCTCTTGCTAGTAGTACCTGAGTGTGATAGTGAGCTCGTGCTAGTAGTACCTGAGTGTGATAGTGAGCTCGTGCTAGTAGTACCTGAGTGTGATAGTGAGCTCGTGCTAGTAGTACCTGAGTGTGATAGTGAGCTCGTGCTAGTAGTACCTGAGTGTGATAGCTCGTGCTAGTAGTACCTGAGTGTGATAGTGAGCTCGTGCTAGTAGTACCTGAGTGTGATAGTGAGCTCGTGCTAGTAGTTTATGAAATAGCTTTACCTTGTACTTACATCAGTTTGTATTATTCCCATAAGTTGTCTGGTGGTTGAAAGTGCTTTCTGTATCTCACAGCTTCCTTTGAATGTTCATCTCTTCAATGGTATTAAAGTTTTGTACCTGCTATGTGGTTTAGGCAGTGCCGTGTAAAGCACACATTATATTTCATCAGTTGCTAAACCCTTGTGGGTCATTCAGGTCGAGGAGTGGTGTAGCCTCCATCCTACATCAATGTCCGGTCTGTGACTAGTCCAGCTGTTGATGGTCCAATCTGTGACTAGTCCAGCTATTGATAGTCCAGTCTGTGACTAGTCCAGCTGTTGATGGTCCAATCTGTGACTAGTCCAGCTGTTGATGGTCCAATCTGTGACTAGTCCAGCTGTTGATGGTCCAATCTGTGACTAGTCCAGCTGTTGATGGTCCAATCTGTGACTAGTCCAGCTGTTGATGGTCCAATCTGTGACTAGTCCAGGTGTTGATGGCCCAATCTGTGACTAGTCCAGCTGTTGATGGTCCAATCTGTGACCAGTCCAGCTGTTGATGGTCCAATCTGTGACTAGTCCAGCTGTTGATGGTCCGGTCTGTGACTAGTCCAGCTGTTGATGGTCCAATCTGTGACTAGTCCAGCTGTTGATGGTCCGGTCTGTGACTAGTCCAGCTGTTGATGGTCCGGTGTGTGACCAGTCCAGCTGTTGATGGTCCAATCTGTGACTAGTCCAGCTGTTGATGGTCCGGTCTGTGACTAGTCCAGCTGTTGATGGTCCGGTCTGCGACCAGTCCAGCTGTTGATGGTCCGGTCTGCGACCAGTCCAGCTCTTGATGGTCCAATCTGTGACTAGTCCAGCTGTTGATGGTCCGGTCTGTGACCAGTCCAGCTATTGATGGACCGGTCTGTGACCAGTCCAGCTTGTGGGGAAAATTTCTCCACACTGGGGGGGAGGGGGGCGGAGGAGGTTCACTACAGGTGAACTGTTCATCACTTAACATTAATTTGATTTTCTCACTCACCACCACTGCTGACTGTCTTTTCTGGACAACTTTAGTCTGTGTGGTTACTGGAGAATCACTACGTTTGTTTTCAACACTGTGTAATTCTAACTGCACTAATTTATCTATTGTCCGCTTATTCACTACACCTTTGCTCAAAACATCAACTCTCCTGACGGTTCCGTTTGCATCAGGATATATGGTCACTATTTTTCCAAGAGGCCATTAGGACCTCGGACCATCACTGTCAATAATCACTATGTCACCAGGTCTTAAGGATGTGTAATTTTCTGGAACACCAGCTCCATAGAAGTGTTCTCTCAGTGAGGTGAGATAGTCTTCTCTTCAAATTTTCTCCCAACGTTCAGTCACTCTATTAAGGTGTTTGAATTTACGTCTAAGTTGCTCAGGTTCGAGATAAGTAAGATCCTCTATGATTTCTTTATCATTCATGGGAGGAACAGGTTCGAGCCTTCTGCCATGGAGTAAATGAGATGGACTTAACACTTCTAAATTTTCCGAATCATTGGTAACATAAGTTAGAGGTCTGTTGTTGACTCTGTTTTCTGTTTGTTACGACTGTACGATATTCTTCTAAGTCAATTTGCTGACGATGAAGCGTCTTAAGCAACGTTTTACGATCCCGATCATTCTTTCATAAAATCCGCCTTGCCAGGGAGCTTTAGGAGGAATGTGTCTCCAACGACAACTGCGTTGATTCAGCATCTGTTGTACCTCTGGCTGATCAAAGATCTTGGTTATATAAGCAGCACCAGCAACAAAGTTCGTTGCATTATCTGAAATCATCAGTCTGGGACATGCCTTTCTGAATAATTTGATAAAGGTTTCAACAGACATGTCAGTGGCTACTTCTAGATGTACTGCTGCAGTTGTAGCGCAGGTGAACAAACAGTTGTACACCTTGAAAGGAAATTTGTCAACAGTTTTAGTTAAAATTATTGGCCCAGCGTAATCTACAACTGTCACCTCAAATGGAGTGACATGACATACTCGTTCAGAGGGATATGGTGGTGGACCTGGATATTGATATACTCGCATATCGTAGTGACAAGTAATGCAGTCCCTTATTTGTTTTTTCACACTGTCTACCCTGAGGTATCCAGTAGGATTGTCGTATGTGACGAAGTGTCAGCTACCCCACCATGTAACATGTTACTGTGGCCATTTTTAACAATCAGTTTTGTTTGACAATGATTCTTAGGGATCAATATTGGATGTATGGCTTCTTTAGGTAGTGAAGAATTATAAATTCTTCCTCGACATCTTATAATATTTTCTGAGTCGAGATAAAATCCTAAAAAAATTAATCATATTAGGTTTCTTTGGGGATTTATCCTGTGTTTCCAGAAATTTATACTCTGTAGAGAAAATATCTTTCTGTATTTGTTTTACCCAATATTTAATGGGTTCAGGTAATTCATAATTATGTTTTATCCCTTTAATGAATTTGAAGACAAGAGCTGGGGTGTCTGCTGTATTTAAATAGAATATTTTTTGCTGTGTTCATGCAGACTGTTTCTTCTCGCATAATGTACGCTTTTTGCTGAGGCCAGTTACTTTCACAAAGAACTTCTATAGCTAGTGGTCAGACACCTGTTACACTTGCCACGAAGGTCATAACTATGAAGAATTCATCAGTGGTTACCAGTCCCTGGTACATACAAGATCTGATATTGATGACATCGCTAAGTTCAACTATCTTAAATGTCTTGTGAAGGGAGAACCTTACGAACTGATTAAGTCGTTTCCGGTAGTCAAAGGCAATTATCATCTAGCCTTACATGTCTTGTCAGACAACTACTTTGATGCTTACAAAGCCAGGGTTAGACATGCATTCATTTAGGATCGCATTAGACAATAGTCTCAGATATGTAGACACTAAATATGACATAAATCAATGTGATTGGTTTATCAGTGGCATTGTACAGGATAAGCTGTCACCACAAACTATTGAACGATTAAATATTATGTTCAACAAACGTTATTTCACTTGTGAAGAAATTATCAAAGGTTTACAAGCAATAGTTTCTTGCATGCAAGCAACGAGACATGATAAATCCACAAATCCTACTGTGGATACTAAACCTTCAACTCAGTATAAAAAGAGTATACCTACAGAATGGGAAATCCCATGTAGGCATTTATCAAGCTGTGAATACAACAGACAGTAAACAGACTCTCACACATAAACGTACTCCAAAATGTGTACTTTGTGATGGATCACATTGGGCACAGTATTGTAGTCAATACACAACAATGGAGGCACGTAAACAACGTGTTCATCAGCTTAAAAGGTGCACTAAGTGTCTAGGTGAACACAAGGAAGGTAAATGTTCACAGAGGAAATGTTTTAAATGCAAGAGTATGCATCATACAGCTTTATGCCCAAGCACTTGTGCTGAACAGCAGACGACTTCCACAGAAACAGGAAGTCAACAAACAACAGCATTCAATGTGAGACATAGGTCTAAATCGACTGCTCTCCCAATAGCTCGAGTTGAGTTATCTAATAAATTACACAAAGCCAATGTGCTAACACTATTTGATCAAGGCTCAGAAAGGTCCTTCATAAGAACAGTGTTACATAAACTGAATGAACAACCCCATGCCCAAATACAGTTAGATATAGTTGGGTTTTCCAAAGTTCTGGTAAAAAAAGACATATGGCCTAGCCAAATTGACTGTTGGTCTAGGAAATAGGAAGACAGTAGAAACTGTGGTAGTCGATGATTTGCCTAAGTCTGGGCAGATCCTGGGAATAAAAGAAAGAGTTGCAGCACTGAAAGCAGCCAAGGTCAAGTTAGCCTGTCCAGACATACAGACGGACACAGTCCAATAACGTACATATTTTATATGCCTTTTTCGTCTCTAAGGTAGAGAGGAAATAGCTATGAAGAGGGGGGAGGGGGAGACGCATACACAAAGTTTTAATATACATTAAAAGTTTTGCTTAATACTAGTGTCCGGTCATTTGGCCTAGTTAAGGATACGTTTAGAAAATTTGATTGTGATCCCAATAGATTTTTTTCCCAGTAGTTTTATGTTTTGCAGATTTGAGACCTAATCCTGGAATATTTTCCATGCACCAGTTCAAAGATGTACCTCCCACCTTCCTTCTAGGGAATATATTTACAAACTTTTGAGGGAAGCCTCTGGTCTGGCACAGGTGGATGGTGGTGTTGATACCAGAAAACGTCCCGGGTAAACTCAAAGTGATCTCGGTAGTTTAATAGTTTACTCTCTCCCCCTCTCTCTTTCTGGGCAGTAAATAATCTTGAATATTTGGCCTGTCATGAAAGATGATAGTACAGAACTGTAATGTAAGAGAGAGAGAACACAAGTACTTTGAAGAGTTGAGGATGCTGGTAGAGTGCATGCAATCAAAGAGTTCACACGAATTATACTAAGAGCTCTTATCCTTCTTCAGTTATACTGCTACACTTAGGATACTACCCACAACACTACCATTGATATACTACCTTGTGAATGTCACTCATAACACTCCACTACCTATGACAAACCACCTTAAGGATGGTAACTATAACAGTCAACTAACACCCATAACAAGGATGGGACCTATAACAGCTAACACCCATATACATATTTTCTGCTAGGTGATAGAAGCAGCAGGTTCAAGGCGACTTACCACACGCTTCGCTTGCCTGAGTGTACAGCAGTGTACAGCTGTTTACGGGTATTGAGAACGACACAGATGTTCACTATTGCAGTAAGATTGATGTTAGACTTGTACTATGTTAGCATTAGACAGTACACAACGTTGATGTTAGACGGTTACAGTGTTAACACTAGACAGTACACAACGTTGATGCTATTACTGGTGGTACTCTGTACAGTAGTGCAATTTGTTTGGCAGATGTGTGTAAGAGTAAATTATTCACATTACTATTATTGGATACCATGGTAATATACTTAATTACTGTTTTCTCAGGAAACTACCGATTTAGTAATAGAATAGTAGTAGTAGTAGTAGTAGTAGTAGTAGTAGTAGTGGGAGTAACAGCGACAATATTAGGATAAAAAGCAGCAACAGTTGTAGTAGTTGTTGTAGTCGTAGTAGTATTAAGTGCTAAACTCGTGTGGCTCATTAGGCGCAAAGACTTAAACTTCATTATCTGCTAATTGAGACTATTTATTATTACAGTCATTATTGAGGTGCGTGTCATTCGACACAAGTGGTGGTGGAGGTTTGACACTCCATGTGTTGAACACTATACATCTCTCAGAGTACTAAATATGTTACGTGTGTGTATTACAGGAGGTGCTGACGCAGACTGTAGTGTTGAGATTGCCTGACGTGGTGAAGCTCTCCCGTGCTGGGGAGAGCCCTGCTGGGGTCCAGGAACTGCGACACCTGCTGTTACTGGTGCTGGGCTGCGCTGTACAGTCCCCCAGGAAGGAGGACATCATAGACAACATCAAGAAACTCGACCTCGACACTCAACACTGCATCGTTGAGTGTATCAAGGAGGTGAGTGGCAGCAGTAGTGTTGTAACCAAACTGGACATATTAGAATTGTGTGCTGCTACCCTCTTCTATGAGTTACATTAGGTGAGCTAGCTATATTTCCCAGTCATATTCTGTATGAAAATGTGACAAAAGCTAGCTTCTTTCCCCTGTTATATTCTATATGAGAGTGTGGAACACAGTCTAGATGTGTTTCTGTTATACTGTGTACGAGAACTACGGTGTGAAACAGTCTAGCTGTGTTTCCCTGTTATACTTTGGAGATAGATATGTAGTGTGTGTTTTTACTGTGTTTCTCCATGTGAGACTCCTCAGTTCGCCAACATGTGTTACGCTACACTACACTTTATGCTTCATTATGCTTTCACCAGTTGACAATAAAAAATAAAAAAAAATAAACTTTATAAAGAATGGTTTACAATTAGTACAGTAAAGGTAGTATTATTGACATTATAAAAAGTCAGTTCATAACTCGTATTTATTAATTATGGAATCCATCTTGAAGTTACTGTCTGGTCTGGGACCGGGACGCGAAGGAAAATACCCCTCCCTTCAGTAATGTACCGCAGGTAGACGGTACCACAGCTGCATATTGCTATGAAACCCTCGTATACATTAGAATAAAACCTCGTGTACATCAGGTCAAAACCTCATGAACATTAATACCTGCGCTACCTCACCACAAAACCTTGTATACAAATATTTTATCTGATGTACACGAAGTTTGGCTCTGATGTGCGCGAGGGTTTGGTCTGATGTGCTTGAAGTTTGGCCGCCTTATTTGAGCTTGTGGTCTTGTCGGGCAAAGTTTTTGTCTGTTTCGTTGTACTAAAGTTAATTTCTGGCACTGAGTTTAACTTCATTAATGTCAGCACTGTCAGTACTTCACTCACATATTGACTAATAACATGCTTTGGGCTGAAGCTAAGTCGTGCCGAAAAGGTAAAGCCGGTCAGTTAGCATGAACTCATTTAGAATTAAGTCCTTTCTAAAAATTTCTCTTACACGTTTAAAGATATATATTTTTAATTTATGGTAATGTACAAATTAATAATTTTGTACCAAAAGAACCTTGGAAAACTTACCTAACCTTATTAAAACAAGCTCAATTTAATTTAGCCTAACCCAGCTAAATATAATTTAGATAAGATTACAATAATTTAATAATAAACAATGAAATATATTTTTTTTAGTTAGGTTCAGAATGATTTTTGCGAAATTATTGCATACACAAATTTTCACTTGTTTTATTCGGCAAGAATAGCATTGCCAAAATCACAAGTTTCACCTATTTGGCACGATATATATATATATATAGCAATATATATATATTTGTGTATGCAATATATATTCTGAACCTATATATTTCACTGTGTTTGTTTAGTATATATTGTATATCTATATATAGTTGGGTTAGGCCAAAATATATATATAGTTCCTTTTGGTGCAAAATTATAAATTTGTAGATCAACATTAATGAAAAAAATATATCTTTAAACGTATAAGCGAAACTTTTAGAAAGGACACGACCAGTTTTACATATATATATATATATATATATATATATATATATATATATATATATATATATATATATATATATATATATATATATATATATATATATATATGCAATAAGCTCACAGTAAACAGGTGATTTCAGAATATGCAAAACAAACACTCTGAAAGAACAGAGAAATTCCAAGCGCTTTCGTGACTACTCACATTATCAAGGAACTATGAAAGTAAAGCATCCAAGGAAGCTATATAAGGGGTCTGGCCAACACCTCACTATCAGATCCCACAACGGTTAAACACCTGACATGCGCCGGCCCAACTGGACAGGTCCTTTGCACAACTCACCAACAAACTATTCTACCCAAGAAAATATAAAAAAATATTATTTGTCCAGTGTATTATTAAATTCTTCCCAAATTCTATTAATTATAAATGGATCTAATTTATATAAACCAAAGGAAATATTCATATTATTTTCGAAACTGCTTTTTATGAAACAAGATTCAATTATATTCCTGTCGACCATGGACTTGCTTGATACTACTTTCTCAACTTTTTGAAAATCAATTGGATGGTTAAAATCTCTTACATGAATAAATAGAGCATTGGAATCTTGTCCAGTTCTAATGCTATATTTATGTTGTTTTAATCTTAGTTCGAGATTTTTACCAGTTTGACCGTAATAAACTTTATCGCAAATTTTACAAGGAATCTTATAGACACATCCATCAGCATTTTGGTGATATTTTGTCTTATGCCCAAAAATGTAGATATACACCATTTCCTTGGAAAATTAAATAACTTAGCCCATTCTATAAACTTTACTGTTGAATTTGAAGAAAATAACTCATTGCCTTTTCTAGATGTTTTAATTATTAAGGGTAATAATGAATTCAAATTTAAAATTTACAGAAAACCTACAAATAACTGTTCCTGTGTCCACTATTATTCCTCGCATCAAGATAGTCAAACTGTCTGTTTTCTCAACAATGTTTTTGAGAGCTTTACGAATTTGTAATCCTGAGTTCATAGATGAGGAAATATCCAAAATTTATGAAATAGGTAATGATTTAAAATACCCAAGAAATGTAATTGATAAATCTTTTAAAGTTGCTAGAAATACTTTTTACAATCCAAAAAGGGACAACCAGCCTTATTCAACTAAAAATATGTTGGTTCTCCCTTACCATGAAAACTTGGTTGATATGCCTTCTCTTCTTAAGACTTTTAATATTAAAGTTGTATTCAAAAATCTTGATACAGTAAAAAAACTTTTGATAAAGAATTCCCCCCAAAATGTTGATGGATGTGTCTATAAGATTCCTTGTAAAATTTGCGATGAAGTTCATTAGGGTCAAACTGGTAAAAATCTCGAACTAAGATTAAAACATAAATATAGCATTAGAACTGGACAAGATTCCAATGCTCTATTTATTCATGTAAGAGATTTTAACCATCCAATTGATTTTCAAAAAGTTGAGAAAGTAGTATCAAGCAAGTCCATGGTCGACAGGAATATAATTGAATTTTGTTTCATAAAAAAGCAGTTTTGACAATAATATGAATATTTCCTTTGGTTTATATAAATTAGATCCATTTATAATTAATAGAATTTGGGAAGAATTTAATAATACACTGGACAAATAATAATTTTTAAATTTTCTTGGGTAGAATAGTTTGTTGGTGAGTTGTGCAAAGGACCTGTCCAGTTGGGCCGGCGCATGTCAGGTGTTTAACCGTTGTGGGATCTGATAGTGAGGTGTTGGCCAGACCCCTTATATAGCTTCCTTGGATGCTTTACTTTCATAGTTCCTTGATAATGTGAGTAGTCACGAAAGCGCTTGGAATTTCGTTGTGGGATCTGATAGTGAGGTGCTGGCCAGACCCCTTATATAGCTTCCTTGGATGCTTCACTTTCATAGTTCCTTGATAATGTGAGTAGTCACGAAAGCGCTTGGAATTTCTCTATTCTTTCAGAGTGGTTGTTTTGTATATATATATATATATATATATATATATATATATATATATATATATATATATATATATATATATATATATATATACTTGAAATATAGGGGGTGGTAGGAGAAAATTCTCAAGCAGCTTCAGGGAAAACCTTGAGTTTTCCCTGAAGCAAGTTTATTCTTTTCTCTGAGGATGAGGGTCTCCATGACAGTTCTAGAGGTGGTACCTCCCTATATTTATATATATATATATATATATATATATATATATATATATATATATATATATATATATATATATATATATATATATATATATATATATATATATATAATAATAATAATATGAGGAAAATAAATTATTTTGCCATTCTTATGAATTCCATTACACTTAGATTTATTTCTATATGACAGTTAATAAATATGTCAAAGAAAGCACCCTGAAGGAAAAAAAAAAGATGTGACGTGGATACATATGTGTCTACAATTGAAAATAATATTAGGAGAGAAGTACCTATTTCGCGGCTTATTAGACGCACTTTTTTCCATAAAATGCCTCCAAAAACCACCCTGCGTCCTATAAACTGAGGGTCAGTGATGGGAGCTATAAGTTTGGGGTGTGTGGTGGGCTGTAGCTCTCCCAGGTGCGTCTGATGCCGAGCCATTGAAACTAAAACAAGTCGGTAAATTAGCGTTTTGAATCATTCTATTTATGAAATACGGATACTGTAGTGGGATATTAACAGAAAACGAAATTCCTCCTTAAGTAACACCTTCAATGATGAGAAACTTCAATTACTCCGATATGGAAAACGTGAGGAAATTAAAACTTCATTGGAATATAAAACAAATTCCAACCGCACATTAGAGCGAGAAACTAATGTCAAAGACCTGGGAGTGATCATGTCAGAGGATCTCACCTTCAAGGATCATAACACTGTATCAATCGCATCTGCTAGAACCTTCAAAATCAGGGATAATAAATTAGACACATGTGCAACACAACCCTTGGGTATCTTTATTGAGGAAACGTTTCGCCACACAGTGGCTTCATCAGTCCATACAAAGGAGAGCATTGAAGAACAGGAGTAGTTTGAGGTAATCAGTCCCTTCAGCCTTGAGTCGATGTGATCAGTCCATCAATCTTGAAAAGAATACAACATATGTGCGAAGAAGTAGCTTATATACCGTAGGCAGGAGAGGTGCAGCAGTCGTAGATGGTATTTACATTTGTCCAGTGTGGAAGTAGGTCGTGCCCAAGAGTTAGGCAAGTGAAGAATTCCCTGTATTAAGATACCAAGATGTTGCTGTGTCAGACAGGAATGTAGACGAACGATTCAGAGAACCGAACAGTTGATAAATTAGACACATGTGCAAACTCTTCCTATTCTTCAACGCTCTCCTTTGTATGGACTGATGAAGCCACTGTGTAGCGAAACTTTCCTCAATAAAGATTTCCAAGTGTTGCACATGTGTCTAATTTATCAACTTGTGTCGGGTCTCTGAACCATTCATCTAAAAACCAGGGATGCCAAGCCCATGATGACACTATTCAGGTCGCTTGTTCTATCTAGGCTGGGATATTGCTGCACACTAACAGCACCTTTCAAGGCAGGTGAAATTGCTGACCTAGAAAATGCACAGAGAATCTTCATGGCATGCATAACTGCGATAAACCACCTCAATTACTGGGAACGCTTGAAGTTCCTCAACCTGTACTCCCTAGAACGCAGGCGGGAGAGATGCATGATTATATACACTTGGAAAATCCTAGAGGGATTAGTACCAAACTTGCACACGAAAATCACTCCCTACGAAACCAAAAGACTCGGCAGACGATGCAACATTCCCCAATGAAAAGCAGGGGTGCCACTAGCACGATGAGACAGCACAATAAGTGTAAGGGGCCCTAGACTGTTTAACTGCCACCCAGCATGCATAAGGGGGATTACCAATAGAACCCTGGCTGTCTTCAAGCAGGCACTGGACAGGCACCTAAAGTCAGTACCTGACCTGTGGTTCGTACGTTGGATTGCGTGCGGCCAGCAGTAACAGCCTGGGTGATCAGGCCCTGATCCACCATGAGGCCTGGCGACAGACCGGGCCGCGGGGACGTTGACCCCCGGAACTCTCTCCAGGTATACTTTCTTATTTCTTAAACTACCGAAGTCACAAAGCAGCGTCATTTATGGTAGGCACTTTAAAATAATGCTACCGTATACTACGCTATCGTTAACACATGCTGGGTATTTTCACTTTATTACTAGGTACCGGTAATCATATTTACCGTGTTATGGTACAACAGCGGAAGCAGCCATTTTTGTTTCTACCGAGAGTCACTGACAAAGACGCATCAGTATGCACTCTGGGACCCTTTACTATATAGAGTTGCGCACACACAAGCAACTCAGCCACCAGTGACTTTCACCAGTTCAAATTGAGAGATCATCGGGGTGTTCAGGTGAGCACTAGGCCTATCATATGTTTTGACCTACTCTTAAATCAAACGTAACCTTATTTCTGCATGTAAAATTACCATAAGTTTCAGTGGAGCAAATATTACTTGTATTAGGCACTCTTTTTTTCTGATTATTACCTTCTAAACTGGGATGCGTCTAATGCATCGGAGCGTCTTATAAGCCGCGAAATACGGTAAATAATGAAAATGAGTCATAAGAATGCAGTTAGAAGCCTGAGTAGATCTGTAACTCACTGTGATAACATGAAAGTAGTTAAGTACGTTAATGGAGCAACTTGTAATGTGAACACAAACTGACTGATGCAGGAGCCAGGCTTAGGCTTGGTTACAAGTATTTCTGGCAGTTTGGCAGACACATAGATGATCAAGCTAAATGCAGAGTATTTGATCTGCCTTATGGTCACTTTCTTGATCACTATGAGGTTGATTGTCCACTTGTTGAGGAATACAGAGATAGTATAATAACCTGTGATATGTCAAAGTATTTTATTAATGAAAAATGCGATTCCAGACATTTTAAGTAAATATTCTAAATATACTTGAGAAAGACGAAGCATAAATTGTAGATATATATCCAGGTGGACTCCTTTTAACTATTCTGAGGCCTAATTACTAGGCTTTTTTATTTTGCTACGCTCTTGCACAACCGCCCACGGGATGGATACATAGTACACAATAAACTAGCAGCTTCGGAGGCAAATTCTAAGATAGTTGCATTCCCCCTGATACAAAGTATACCCTTGATACATAATAACATAAAGAATAAACACTGCAGCAGGCCTACTGGCCCATGCGAGGCAGGGCTAAGTCACCTACCGGCTTAAGCCACAGATCTAATCTAGTCAAGTCCAGGTCACATCCACTTAAGGAAGGAGCACGGCATCAGACCTATTAGCACAAGTTAGTCAGGTCCAACTCACACCAACTCATATATTTATCTAACCTATTTTTAAAACTATACAACGTTTTAGCTTTTATGACGGTACTCGGGAATTTTTTCCACTCATCCACAACTCGGTTACCAAACCAGTGCTTTCCTATATCCTTCCTGAATCTGTTTTTTTCCAACTTCAAACCATGGCTGCGAGTCCTGTCTGGGCTAGATATTTTTAGCACGCTATTTACATTCCTTTTATTTATTCTTATTTTCCATTTATACACTTCAATCATATCCCCTTTAATTCTACGCCTTTCTAGAGAGTGCAGATTCGGGGACTTCAGCCTATCCCCATAGGGAAGATTTCTGATACATGGGATCAACTTTGTCATCTTCCTTTGTACGTTTTCCAGAGCATTTATATCCATTCTGTAATGCGGTGACCAGAACTGTGAAGCATAATCTAAATGATGCCTGACCAGAAATATGTAGAATTGAAGAACCTGAGGATTCCTATTATGCTTCTTATGAAGCCAAGGATTCTGTTCGCTTTATTGCGAACACTTGTGCACTGTTGTCTTGGTATTAGATTACTGCTAACCTGAACTCCTAAATCTTTTTCACAATCAGTAATATTAAGATCTATATTTACATTTAGTCATCTACATTTAGTTTATATGTGGCATGGTTATTTTCCTGCCAACATTTAGAACTTTGCATTTGTCTATATTAAACAGCATCTGCCACTTCTCCGACCACTGCATCAGTCTATTCAAATCTTCCTCATTAGAATGAATTGGACGGCCTGTTTTGGTGCCATCGGCAAACTTGCTTATGTCGCTATTGATTCCTTTATCTATATCGTTTATGTAAATTGTGAACAACAAAGGGCCCAACACTGACCCCTGTGGAACACCGCTTGTGACGTGCCTCCATTCTGATTTCTCCCCATTTATGCAAACTCTCTGCTGCCTATCTGTCAACCATGCCTCTACCCAGGAAAAATTTTCTCCTATTCCGTGTGCCTTAATTTTCCTCAATAGCCTCTGATGTGGAACTCTATGAAAAGCCTTACTGAAGTCCATATACACAATATCATATTCATTACCATGATCTACCTCCTCAAATACCTTAGTGAAAACTTGTAAAACCGTACCGAGATTCATTAATCAATTTATGCCTTTCAAGATGGCTACGAATTGCCTCGGCAATTGTTGATTCCATAAATTTTCCCACTGTGGAGGTAAGGCTTATTGGTCTATAGTTCGAAGCCAAGGACCTGTCTCCTGCTTTGTAAATAGGTATTACATTTGCTCTTTTCTACTTGTCTGGCACTATGCCAGTTTGTAGTGATATGTTGAAAAGATTAGCCAAAGACTTGCTAAGTTCCTCTTTACATTCCTTTAAAGCCCTTGCAAACAGTTCATCAGGGCCTGTGGGACTTGTTAGGTTTTAATTTCTCTGTCTGAGGACCATGTCACTAATTACCCCAATAATGCATAGTTTATTATCGTCCTGTTCTACATAATTTATTATTTCTGGAATTTCGTTAGTATTTTCCTGTGTAAAAACTGAGAGGAAGCAATTGTTAAAAATTTCACACATTTCCTTATCACTGTCAGTGATCTGACCTGAGTTACTTTTGAGTGGGCCTATCTTGTCCCTAATCTTACTTCTATATATTTGAAAGAACCTTTTGGGTTAGTCTTCGAATCCCTTGCGATTTTAGCCTCATAATCTCTCTTGTTTTTCTGATTCCCCTTTTGATTTCTCTAAGTGATTATATTGATTTCTTAACTGCCCATCCCCTCTTCCGATACGCCTTTATATGCCTGTTTTGACCAAGATGTTTTAATCTATTGTTTATTCATTTGGGATCATTTTTGTTTGACTTAATTTCCCTACTTGGAACATAAGTTGTCTGGGCAGTTAGAACTATGCTCTGAAAAACGTCATACCTGGTATACCCTTGGACACTTTTTATACCTGTGGATAGACGGGGACATCATATTCAAACCATACCACGGGCGGGGATAGAACCCGCGGGCAGAGTCTCAAAACTCCAGACCGCGTTAGCCACCTTACATCGTCTCTGTTAGAGGCATTTCGATGCTCATTCAGGCGGACTGCAAGATCTCTGCCTGTCTCGCCTACATATTTCTTGGGACAGAACCCACAGGGGATAGTGTAGACGCCTGCTGTAGAAGTTAGAGGTGTGGGGCTGCGTTTCGTAGTGAGGTCTTTGATAGATGATGTGTTTATGGTGGAAACGTTGATGTTACTCATAGCAAGTGCCCTGCGAGTATTCGTGGCAACATCGCCACATGGGAGTACTATGAACTGTTTAGGGGGCTGTTCCATGGGCGGTTTGTTGAGGATAGCTTGTGCCTTGAGTCTGCAATCTCGGATGAAGAAAGATGGGAACTGAAGACGTGTAAAGGCTTGTGTTATGTAAGTGCATTCTTCTTCTAGAAAACAAGGGCTTACATAACACAAGCCTTTACACGTCTTCAGTTCCCATCTTTCTTCATCCGAGATTGCAGACTCAAGGCACAAGCTATCCTCAACAAACCGCCCATGGAACAGCCCCCTAAACAGTTCATAGTACTCCCATGTGGCGATGTTGCCACGAATACTCGCAGGGCACTTGCTATGAGTAACATCAACGTTTCCACCATAAACACATCATCTATCAAAGACCTCACTACGAAACGCAGCCCCACACCTCTAACTTCTACAGCAGGCGTCTACACTATCCCCTGTGGGTTCTGTCCCAAGAAATATGTAGGCGAGACAGGCAGAGATCTTGCAGTCCGCCTGAATGAGCATCGAAATGCCTCTAACAGAGACGATGTAAGGTACGCATGTGTCCTCCACAGAGACTCCACGGGGCATTTGATGAACTGGAATGAGGCACAACTCGTTCTCACAGAACCAGACCTCAGACGCCGACGGTGCCTAGAAGCCTCACTAATCGCCGTCACCGACACTATAGAACGCAACACTGGAAACTACAAAATTTCAAAAACATTGACATACATGATACTTAAGCAGCACCAACCCAACAACACAGGAGTCACATGATTTCATCGTCTACCCGTCCTCATCATAGGCAGAGGTTGTTTTGATAAGGACCTGCCTCGCATGGGCCAGTAGGCCTTCTACAGTGTTCCTCCATTCTTATGTTCTTATGACATTCCTCAGGTCACGTGCGTCACACCTCACTCTCCGCCTATATATGTCTTTCTACCTCTGTATGTTAGAAGTGATCAAGGTCCCAGGACCGAAACGTTTTCTGATAAATATGTTATAGTGTTTGCTTACGTGTCTTTCTAAACCAACTAAGGGCCCTGAATCTGCACTCTCTAGAAAGACGTAGAATTAGGGGGGATATGATTGAGGTGTATAAATGGAAGACAGGAATAAATAAAGGGGATGTAAATAGTGTGCTGAAAATATCTAGCCTAGATAGGACTCGCAGCAATGGTTTTAAGTTGGAAAAAATCAGATTCAGGAAGGATATAGGAAAGTACTGGTTTGGTAATAGAGTTGTGGATGAGTGGAACAAACTCCGAAGTACAGTTATAGAGGCCAGAACGTTGTGTAGCTTTAAAAATAGGTTGGATAAATACATGAGTGGATGTGGGTGGGTGTGAGTTGGACCTGATAGCTTGTGCTACCAGGTCGGTTGCCGTGTTCCTCCCTTAAGTCAATGTGACCTAACCTGACTAGTTGTGTACGAAATGGTATATAATACCGACAAGATGAGAGTAAGACACATGTGCAACATCTGGGTATCTGACTAGGTTGGGTGCATTTGCTTAAGCCGGTAGGAGACTTGGACCTGCCTCGCATGGGCCAGTAGGCCTGCTGCAGTGTTCCTTCGTTCTTATGTTTTTATGTAAATAAACTCTGAGTATGCACGTCTCTATGTGAATATTAAAATGGTATAAAATACCGACAGGTTGTTATATATGTATATGCAGGAAAAGATGCACACGTCTCTGTGAATGTGTTGTGAGAGGTCATAGCAGACCTGGGTGAGGGTCAGCTAACACCAACATTACCACAACAATGTGAGTTGTCACACCTCTCTTGTCCTCTGCTCCTCCCACTATTGTCCCTCTTGTCACTACCTTCCCTCTCTCCTGCTGTGTTTCCTCTTCCCTACATTACATTACAGAGCAAGGGTGACATACACAAAACTAGTGGAACAAACTCCCGAGTACTGTCATTGAAGCTAAAACGTTGTGTAGTTTTAAAAATAAGACAAATACAGGAGTGGGTGTGAATCTGACCTGACCAAACTCCCGTTCTTGATAAAGTAGACACTTGTGCAACACTTGGGTATCTTTAATGAGAAAATATTTCGCCACACAGTGACTTCATCAGTCCATACAAAGGAAAATGGTGAAGAACAGGAGAAGTTTGAGGTAATCAGTCCCTCAGCCTTGAGTCGATGTAATCAGTCCGTCAATCTTGAAAAGACTGATGTCTAATTTATCAGTTTGTCGGCTGTCTGAACTATATATCTACACTGACCTGACTGGCTTGTGCTAGTGGGTCTGATGCAGTGCTCCGTACTTCTTAAGTGGGTGTGACTTGGACCTGACTGCTTCGGTCAGTAGCTTGAGCCTGCCTAGTATGGGCCAGTAGTCCTGCTGCAGTGCTTCTTCTTTCTTATGTTCTTATGCAACGGTGGAAATAAATGGTATAAAATACCGACACAATGGAAATATAAACACATGTAGTATAATGTGATCCTTTATTGACTACGTTTCGCCCACACAGTGGGCTTTTTCAAGTCACAAACAGAACTACCTGGGGTGGAAGGAACGCGAGTATTTATAGTCAGGTTCAGAATGCTGAGGTCAGGTGGAGAATGCTGCATCTGATGATGTACCGAGTGGGGTTATAGAGTCTAAAATCTTGGGTAGCTTGGAAAGGAGATTGAATAAGTTTGTGAGCAGACCCCCCACAGTGTTCTCATGTGGGATAGCGATGAAGAAGTTTCTTGGCAAGTGGTTCAGCTATGTTGTAGAAGCCACTATTCTGGTTGAAGTTGTCGGATATAGAAATAAGTGATGATTCCATGATTCTTCGGTATTGAGTGTTGTCTTCTGTGGCGATAAGTCTTGAGTTTCTGTAGTTTATCAAGTGGTTGTGTGAATTACGGTGTTGTACGCAGGCATTCCTTGTGTCGTCAGACCTGCTTGCGTGGTGACGTGTACTTAGCTCTGTGAAGACCTGTTTGTGTGCTCTCTGTGAATCTGAACAAGGATGCCCTCTCTTGAGCAACTTTACCAGCAGCTGAGAGAAGAGCTCAGAGTTGCTAAGATGGAGATACGGCGATTAACGGAGGAGAACAAGAGGATTCGTAGTAATCCTCCTGTTGTGAGTCCCCAGGTTAAGAGGGGAGCTTGGTCAGTGGCCGGGCAACATGGAACCAAGCTGAAGATCAAGAAAACGGTTGGAGAGGCAGAAACAACGAGAAACCAGAAGACTACCGTGGAAACTTCCAACCCATTCTCGGTGCTACCTGACGAATGTGAGTGTTCTACTGGGAATGCCACAACGAGCACCAAAGAAGCATTGGCAGACGTGAGTGAGACATCCCTAGAAACCCCAACGAAGACCATCGAGAACGTCTTGACGAATTCTACAAGTGGTGTAATGCTACCTGGCGAATGTGAGTCGACTACTCGGAGCATCACGACGGACGACGCCAAGGAAGGTAAAAACATTGTTGTTGTTGGGGATAGCCAGATTAGGTACATGGATAGGGCATTCTGCTTGAAGGACAGGAGTAGGAGGCAGAGAGTGTGTTTTCCTGGGGCTGGGATGAAGGATATTGTTAGCCGTCTGGATGACATCATGAGAGGTAATGGGAGCAATCCTATTATCTGTCTCAGTGCTGGAGGCAACGATGTTGGCAGACGTAGGAGTGAGGACCTGATTAGCAGGTATAGGTCAGCAATAGAGATAATTAGGAGGAAGGGTGGGAAACCTGTCATATGTGGCATTTTGCCAAGGAGAGGAGTTGGAAATGAATGGTTGTCCAGAGCAATTGGTGTCAATTGCTGGCTGGACAAATACTGTAAGGAAAATGCGGTAACATTCATTGACAACTGGGACCTCTTCTATGGCAGAAATGACATGTATGCCAGGGATGGGGTTCACTTATCTAGGTGTGGGGTGGGAGCACTGGCCAACGCAGTGGAGGGAGCTGTTAGGTCTTTAAACTAGGAATAGTTAGTGGTATGGGTTTTTGCGGGAAAACTGTGAAGTCTCAGGGTAGTAATATGAGTACTAGGAGAACTAGTAATAGGCAAAATGAGGTGGATATTGGAAAGCCAGTGGCACTAATTGACAAGGACAGTAATAGGTTTAGTGGAATAACAGAAAGGAGCAGGAAGGGTAAAGAGAGAGGAGGGTCTTTAAGTATTTATTACACAAATAGTCGCAGTGCTAGGAATAAGATGGACGAGTTGAGACTAGTTGCTAGTGCAGGTAACATAGATGTATTTGCCATTACTGAGACGTGGTTTAATTCAAAAAGTCGGGACATGCCTGCAGAATGTCACATTCAGGGTTTTAAATTGTTCCAAGTAGATAGAAGTATCGGGAAGGGGGGTGGGGTGGCATTGTATGTCCGAGATCGCTTGAACTGTTGCATAAAAACGGGTATTAAGTCTGAAGTAACACATACAGAGTCTGTTTGGATAGAATTTTCAGAGGGGCATGAAAAATTAATTTTAGGTGTGATATACCGTCCCCCAAATTTAGATAGGGACCAGGGGAGACTACTATGGGAGGAAATTGTTAGGGCCACAAGGCACGATAATGTAGTAATTCTAGGAGACTTTAACTTTAGTCATATTGATTGGAATTTCTTGACTGGGAATTTAGAATCATACGACTTCTTAGAAGTAGTTCAGGATTGTTTTTTGAAGCAGTTTGTGACAGAACCTACAAGGGGTAATAACCTGCTTGACTTAGTTCTGGCAAACAATGAATCCCTTGTTAATAATTTAGAAGTTTCAGAGAACCTGGGTGCTAGCGACCACAAATCAATTACATTTAGAATTGAATGGAAGTATGAGAGTAGGGATAACTCAGTAACAGTCCCAGATTTTCGCTTAGCAGATTACGATGGGACTTAGAGAACACTTATCATCTGTTGACTGGGCGAAACGGGGATCACATTAACATTTGTGAAGAGAGCTATCAATATGACAGTTTTCTGAACACAATACATGCTGCTCAAAGAACGTTTATCCCTTATAAAGAAATTAGATCAAATAGAAATGACCCAAAATGGATGAATAATAGGCTGAAATATCTACTAGGGCATAAGAAAGGAATTTATAGGCGTATCAAAAGAGGCGAGGGTCATCTTATGAATCAGTATATTGACATTAAGAGGGACATTAAAAAGGGGATAAGAAAAGCTAAAAGGGACTATGAAATTAAACATGCTAGGGATTCTAAAACTAACCCAAAAAGTTTTTTCCAGGTATATAGAACAAAAGTCAGAGATAAGATAGGTCCCCTTAAAAATAATTATGGGCATCTTACTGACAAAGAGAATGAAATGTGCTCGATTTTAAATAATTATTTTCTCTCGGTTTTTACACAGGAAGACACTAATAATATTCCGGTAATTAATTTTTATAGTGGGCCAGAAGAAGATAAATTATGCAACATCACAGTCACTAGTGAAATAGTTGTGAAGCAGATAGACCAACTGAAGCAAAATAAGTCACCGGGTCCTGATGAGGTTTTTTCAAGGGTTCTAAAGGAATGCAAAATGGAAGTCTGTGAACCATTAACTAATATTTTTAATTTATCTCTTCAAACAGGTGTAGTGTCTGATATGTGGAAGATGGCTAATGTAATTCCTATTTTTAAAACAGGGGACAAGTCGTTACAGTCAAATTACCGCCCAATAAGCCTGACCTCAATTGTAGGCAAATTACTAGAGTCAATTATAGCTCAAATTATAAGAAGCCATCTCGATAAGCATAGCTTGATTAATGATACTCAGCATGGATTCACAAAAGGCCGGTCTTGTCTAACTAATTTATTAACTTTCTTCAGTAAAGCTTTTGAGGCTGTTGACCACGATAAAGAATTTGATATTATTTACTTAGATTTTAGTAAGGCATTTGATAGAGTTCCGCACCAAAGACTGTTGAAGAAAGTAGCAGCTCATGGCATTGGGGGAAGGGTGCTCTCGTGGATCGAATCATGGCTCACAGACAGGAAGCAGAGAGTGTCCATAAATGGGGTTAAATCCGAGTGGGGATCAGTAACAAGTGGCGTTCCACAGGGATCAGTCTTGGGCCCGTTGTTGTTTATAATGTATATCAATGATCTTGATGAAGGAATTACTAGTGATATGAGCAAATTCGCCGATGACACGAAGATAGGTAGGATAATTGATTCAAACGTAGATGTTAGGGAACTTCAGGAGGATTTAGAAAACTCTACTCTTGGTCAGAAAAGTGGCAGATGCAGTTCAATGTAGACAAATGCAAGGTTCTGAAGCTCGGGAGTGTCCATAACCCTAGCACTTATAAGTTAAATAATGTAGAACTTAGCCATACAGATTGTGAAAAGGACTTGGGGGTTATGATAAGCAGCAACCTTAAACCAAGACAGCAATGCCTAAGCGTACGTAATAAGGCAAATAGATTACTGGGATTTATATCAAGAAGTGTAAGCAACAGAAGTCCAGAGGTCATACTGCAGCATTATACATCATTAGTAAGGCCTCACCTAGATTATGCAGCTCAATTCTGGTCTCCATATTACAGAATGGACATAAATTCGTTAGAAAACATTCAGTGTAGGATGACTAAATTAATACATAGCATTAGAAATCTTCCTTATGAAGAAAGATTGAAGACTCTTAAGTTACATTCACTTGTTAGACGAAGAATGAGGGGAGACCTGATCGAAGTGTATAAGTGGAAGATAGGTATTAATAAAGGGGATATTAATAAGGTCTTGAGGATATCTCTCCAAGAGAGAACCCGCAGTAATGGATTTAAATTAGATAAGTTTAGATTTAGAAAGGACATAGGAAAGTATTGGTTTGGAAATAGGGTAGTTGATGAGTGGAACAGTCTACCTAGTTGGGTTATTGAGGCTAGGACTTTGGGTAGTTTCAAGTTTAGGTTGGATAAGTACATGAGTGGGAGGGGTTGGATTTGAGTGGGACTTGCACATCAGAGCTTATTTCTTGAGTAGCATTGAAAATTGGGTTGGTCAAATGTTTGTTAGTGGGATGAAATGTAAAGGACCTGCCTAGTATGGGCCAACAGGCCTGCTGCAGTGTTCCTCCTTTCTTATGTTCTTATGTTCTTATGTTCGCCACTCAGTGCGGTCCTGGCGAACCTATACATGGAACATCTTGAAGCCGAACGTTTCTCCACCATTATTCCTTCGTCTGTCACCTGGCTCCGTTATGTTGACGACATTCTCCTCATAACTCCTAAACGCTTCAATGTTAAAGCTCTCCAAGACAAGCTCAACCAGGTCGAGCCTTCAATCCAGTTCACACTTGAAGAAGAAGTCGACAACACTCTACCTTTCCTTGATGTTCTACTTTGCAAAGCTGACCACGAACTTCGTTTTAAAGTCTATCGAAAACCCACCAACCAAAACGATCTTCTCCACTTTTACTCTCACCACGACACCAAAACCATACGTGGTGTAATTATAGGCTTCTTCCTGCGTGCACTCAGAATCTGCAGCAATGAGTTTCTTGAAGAAGAATGCACGATGATTGAACAAGTATTTTCTAAACTTCACTATCCTCGTCACTTCATCAGAGACTGCAGACGACGGGCATTAAACATCTTCAACACACCCAGAGAAGACACTGCCGAGAAGAGATACATAGTCCTCCCCACCAACTCCATTGCTAAACACGTTTCCAACATCTTTTCCAATACCTCATTTCAAGTATCTACCTCCACAACCACGACCATCAAGGACATTACCAGTGATAGACAGGACAAGCTTTCACCCTCTGCAGGGGTATACATAATCCCTTGTAATGACTACAACAAGTTATACGTTGGCGAAACATCAAGGGACCTCCAAACACGTATTTCAGAACACCAATACGCAAGCAGGTCTGACGATACAAGGAATGCCTGCGTACAACACCGTAATTCACACAACCACTTGATAAACTACAGAAACTCAAGACTCATCGCCACAGAAGACAACACTCAATACCGAAGAATCCTGGAATCATCACTTATTTCTATATTCGACAACTTCAACCAGAATAGTGGCTTCTATAACATAGCTGAACCACTTGCCAAGAAGCTTCTTCATCGCTATCCCACATAAGAACACTGTAGAAGGTCTGTTCACAAACTTGTCCAATCTCCTTTCCAAGCTACCCAAGATTTTAGACTCTATAACCCCACTCGGTACATCATCAGATGCAGCATTCTCCACCTGACCTCAGCATTCTGAACCTGACTATAAATACTCGCGTACCTTCCACCCCAGGTAGTTCTGTTTGTGACTTGAAAAAGCCCACTGTATGGGCGAAACGTAGTCAATAAAGGATCACATTATACTGCATATGTGTTTATATTTCCATTGGCTCTTGATCCAGGTAACTGGACCTATCTTCCCTTTGAATGGAACCTGAATGCCAAACATTACCCAAGCTTTATGCGGCTCATGCTGGTTTAGCTCTTTCCCAAATTAATATAAAGAAATAAATCAAGAGAAGCGTGGCCTACAACCTACAGTGACCGATCAGTCAGGTTGTAGGAGTTGTGTAGACGTGCGGGCCGTAGGTAGTAACAGCCTAGTTGATCAGAAAGTCAGTTAAACAGTCTGGTCTCAGAGGGAGCTACGAGGGTACAACAGCTCTCAAAATCAGTCACAGGAATGTCACATGTATGTACCTCTACCCCTCTCTTATCCATCCCTCCCCCCTCTCTCTGTCCCCCCTCTCACCTGCAACCTCCCTCCCCTTCCCCTCAGGCAACCACAACCCTCCCCCTCTCCCACCAACCCCTTAAGCAACCACAACCCGACCTTGGAGAAAATATTGTATTACATTAAAACATTTCAGTGCCATGATTACGCACATGCATACTGTTGGCAGGTGTGTGTGTGTGTGTGTGTGTGTGTGTGTGTGTGTGTGTGTGTGTGTGTGTGTGTGTGTGTGTATGCGTGCGTGCGTGCGTGTGCGCGCGCGTGTGTGTTAAGGAGGTCCTCGGAATTTCTAGGCTTTTGGTGTGTTGACTGTGCAATGGTTCACTTGTAAGTTGTACTAAGTCTGGCACCTAAACTATACACTACAGTAATAACTTGCTGAAGTGCAGCTCGTCCACTTAATAAAATACTGTCTGTATTTCATATTGCAAAGTCAGTCACATGGGTGACTGATGAAAGCGACTTAAACAGTGAAAATCTCAATTAGGCATTTTTATTGTTCGTGCGGCACAGATTTTTATCGTCAATATCTTATTTTTCATTTATTTCTGTTGTGGTTTGTTGTAATTTGCTGTTTTTGTAGTTAGAGAATCTAGCCTCAATAAAAATCGAGAAATTTGCTGCGGTCCGTGTGTGAGACCACACGATTAGTTGAGTGCCAGAAATTGAATGAAGTGTAGAATAAATCTAATGAAAAGCAGGAGCATCTTAGACACAATAAGAGAGCAAGGTGTCAACATCCGTGATGCAAGAGTCAGCCTCTTACCGGCAAACATAAGAAATATTACTGGAATAAATCTAGACATTTTCAGGAGAAACCTGAACGTGTTTCTACTCTAGATTATGGTGGTTGTGTGTGCCTGGGGCCCACGAGCAGTAATAAACTGGTTGATCAGGTGGTCAGCATAGAAACGTAGCCTGAGGGCAGGATACAAGTATAAAACTTAACAAACCAGTCACAGGTAAGAGGTGTACTTGCCTGATCTGTGAGTGATGCCGAACGCGGGGGATGGGGGGCACTGACCCCTGGAATCGACAACTTACCTGAAGGTTACCCGAAGTCGATTCCGGGGGTCACCGCCCCCCACTGCTTGGTCCCAGACCAGGTCTCGTGATGGTCTGATCAACCAAGTGGTTGATCAGACCAGGTGGATAGGTGGTGGAGATTAAATGGGTGGACGAGTGAAAGAGTAGGCAACAATGGATAGAAGAGGGGAGTGGAGTAGGGGGACGTGGTGGATGGAACAGGGTGGATAAATGCTTGGATGTGGGAGGACATTTAGAGGATAGGTAGCAACTGACGGTGGGTAGGACAACCTGGTGGGTGGCAGGGAATACATATGATGATCACACCTGTTCGCTGTCTCATTACCCTTACCTAATTTAAATAATAATATTAATAAAATTATTGTTATTATTACTACTACTATTATTGAGGATCATTCTTATTTAATTCTGCTGTACCTCACGCTGTTTGTTGGTGCCTATAACTCTGTCAGCAGATATATAGATCACTTGTGAGTAGGGTTGTGAGGGATCATGGTGGTGGGGGAGAGGTTGACTGTTCTCTCTGATCACTGTTTTATAACGCATTGAAATCTCCACATACATGTAAGTGTATATACACATGCTTGCATGCGTGTTTATTTATATGCATGCATGCGTGTATACATATGTATACTGTACTTTCCTAATCATCAAGACTGTAAAAAGCTTACTAAAATATTGCAGGTCTCACTTTATTATTCTGCTTTGTTTAGAAGTAAAAAAAAGTACCTAGTACCTTGATTTGTACTCCCTGGAATGCAGACGAGAGAGATACATGATAACATACACTTGGAAAATCCTAGAGTGATTAGTACAGAACTTGCACACGAAAATCACTCCCCATAAAGCAAAGGACTCGGCAGGAAATGCAACATTTCCCCAATGAAAAGCAGGGGCGCCACGAGTACACTGAAAGAAAACACAGTAAGTGTCATCGGCCTAAGACTGTTACACTGCCACACAGCATACATAAGGGGGATTACCAATAGACCCATGGCTGTCTTCAAGAAGACACTGGACAGGTACCTAAAGTCAGTACTAAAGTACATAAAGTCAGTACGAACCACAGCCGGGCTGTGGTTCGTACGTCAGTTTGCATGCGGTCAGCAGTAACAGCCTGGTTGATCAGACCCTGATCCACCACGAGGCTTGGTCTCAGACCAGGCTGCGGGGGCGTTGACCCCGAGACCATCTTCAGGTATAACCAAGTAATACCTGACCCCTACGGGTTTAGCAATTCCCCATAAATATGACTGTAATCTTGAGGTACAGGTTTTCGGGGATGAGAGGCAATCATGACAAAAGTGAAATGAGTTGCATGAGCTAGTGCTGGAAACAAGTTGAATACGCAGCTTCAGGAGTATGTATGTTAAGATCGGATGAGATAGTTTAAAATAAGCGGTGACTCGACCCGCAATATTAAATTTCGTCGAGAAAATCCTTGGTTGAGATAACTGGTGACCATCTTACTGGTGACCATTTTACCGGTGACCATCTTACTAGTGACTATCTAGTTACCACAGGTCCCTAGATCAGTAGTGTTTGTACTGGGGTAGTTACCCCCCCCCGTCTAAGGGGTAACTACAGTATTTGCCTACAGTTGCTGTAGTTTTTGTTTTTGTAGTTGTGGTTGATACTGGTCTTGTTGCTGTTGTTGTCGTCGAAGTGAAAAGGTGGCAATGATCAGTGTGTTAGGTGGTAAGTATAGTGAGTGTAGTGCTGGAAGGTATGATCAGTGTGTTAGGTGGTAAGTATAGTGAGTGTAGTGCTGGAAGGTATGATCAGTGTGTTAGGTGGTAAGTATAGTGAGTGTAGTGCTGGAAGGTATGATCAGTGTGTTAGGTGGTAAGTATAGTGAGTGTAGTGCCGGAAGGTATGATCAGTGTGTTAGGTGGTAAGTATAGTGAGTGTAGTGCTGGAAGGTATGATCAGTGTGTTAGGTGGTAAGTATAGTGAGTGTAGTGCTGGAAGGTATGATCAGTGTGTTAGGTGGTAAGTATAGTGAGTGTAGTGCTGGAAGGTATGATCAGTGTGTTAGGTGGTAAGTATAGTGAGTGTAGTGCTGGAAGGTATGATCAGTGTGTTAGGTGGTAAGTATAGTGAGTGTAGTGCCGGAAGGTATGATCAGTGTGTTAGGTGGTAAGTATAGTGAGTGTAGTGCTGGAAGGTATGATCAGTGTGTTAGGTGGTAAGTATAGTGAGTGTAGTGCTGGAAGGTATGATCAGTGTGTTAGGTGGTAAGTATAGTGAGTGTAGTGCTGGAAGGTACGATCAGTGTGTTAGGTGGTAAGTATAGTGAGTGTAGTGCTGGAAGGTATGATCAGTGTGTTAGGTGGTAAGTATAGTGAGTGTAGTGCTGGAAGGTATGATCAGTGTGTTAGGTGGTAAGTATAGTGAGTGTAGTGCCGGAAGGTATGATCAGTGTGTTAGGTGGTAAGTATAGTGAGTGTAGTGCTGGAAGGTATGATCAGTGTGTTAGGTGGTAAGTATAGTGAGTGTAGTGCCGGAAGGTATGATCAGTGTGTTAGGTGGTAAGTATAGTGAGTGTAGTGCTGGAAGGTATGATCAGTGTGTTAGGTGGTAAGTATAGTGAGTGTAGTGCTGGATGGTATGATCAGTGTGTTAGGTGGTAAGTATAGTGAGTGTAGTGCCGGAAGGTATGATCAGTGTGTTAGGTGGTAAGTATAGTGAGTGTAGTGCTGGAAGGTATGATCAGTGTGTTAGGTGGTAAGTATAGTGAGTGTAGTGCTGGAAGGTATGATCAGTGTGTTAGGTGGTAAGTATAGTGAGTGTAGTGCTGGAAGGTATGATCAGTGTGTTAGGTGGTAAGTATAGTGAGTGTAGTGCCGGAAGGTATGATCAGTGTGTTAGGTGGTAAGTATAGTGAGTGTAGTGCTGGAAGGTATGATCAGTGTGTTAGGTGGTAAGTATAGTGAGTGTAGTGCTGGAAGGTATGATCAGTGTGTTAGGTGGTAAGTATAGTGAGTGTAGTGCTGGAAGGTATGATCAGTGTGTTATGTGGTAAGTATAGTGAGTGTAGTGCCGGAAGGTATGATCAGTGTGTTAGGTGGTAAGTATAGTGAGTGTAGTGCTGGAAGGTATGATCAGTGTGTTAGGTGGTAAGTATAGTGAGTAGTGCTGGAAGGTATGATCAGTGTGTTAGGTGGTAAGTATAGTGAGTGTAGTGCCGGAAGGTATGATAAGTATAGTGAGTGTAGTGCTGGAAGGTATGATCAGTGTGTTAGGTGGTAAGTATAGTGAGTGTAGTGTTGGAAGGTATGATCAGTGTGTTAGGTGGTAAGTATAGTGAGTGTAGTGCTGGAAGGTATGATCAGTGTGTTAGGTGGTAAGTATAGTGAGTGTAGTGCCGGAAGGTATGATCAGTGTGTTAGGTGGTAAGTATAGTGAGTAGTGTTGGAAGGTATGATCAGTGTGTTAGGTGGTAAGTATAGTGAGTGTAGAGCCGGAAGGTATGATCAGTGTGTTAGGTGGTAAGTATAGTGAGTGTAGTGCTGGAAGGTATGATCAGTGTGTTAGGTGGTAAGTATAGTGAGTGTAGTGCTGGAAGGTATGATCAGTGTGTTAGGTGGTAAGTATAGTGAGTGTAGTGCTGGAAGGTATGATCAGTGTGTTAGGTGGTAAGTATAGTGAGTGTAGTGCCGGAAGGTATGATCAGTGTGTTAGGTGGTAAGTATAGTGAGTGTAGTGCTGGAAGGTATGATCAGTGTGTTAGGTGGTAAGTATAGTGAGTGTAGTGCTGGAAGGTATGATCAGTGTGTTAGGTGGTAAGTATAGTGAGTGTAGTGCTGGAAGGTATGATCAGTGTGTTAGGTGGTAAGTATAGTGAGTGTAGTGCTGGAAGGTATGATCAGTGTGTTAGGTGGTAAGTATAGTGAGTGTAGTGCCGGAAGGTATGATCAGTGTGTTAGGTGGTAAGTATAGTGAGTGTAGTGCTGGAAGGTATGATCAGTGTGTTAGGTGGTAAGTATAGTGAGTGTAGTGCTGGAAGGTATGATCAGTGTGTTAGGTGGTAAGTATAGTGAGTGTAGTGCTGGAAGGTATGATCAGTGTGTTAGGTGGTAAGTATAGTGAGTGTAGTGCCGGAAGGTATGATCAGTGTGTTAGGTGGTAAGTATAGTGAGTAGTGCTGGAAGGTATGATCAGTGTGTTAGGTGGTAAGTATAGTGAGTGTAGAGCCGGAAGGTATGATCAGTGTGTTAGGAGGTAAGTATAGTGAGTGTAGTGCTGGAAGGTATGATCAGTGTGTTTGGTGGTAAGTATAGTGAGTGTAGTGCTGGAAGGTATGATCAGTGTGTTAGGTGGTAAGTATAGTGAGTGTAGTGCCGGAAGGTATGATCAGTGTGTTAGGTGGTAAGTATAGTGAGTGTAGTGCTGGAAGGTATGATCAGTGTGTTAGGTGGTAAGTATAGTGAGTGTAGTGCTGGAAGGTATGATCAGTGTGTTAGGTGGTAAGTATAGTGAGTGTAGTGCTGGAAGGTATGATCAGTGTGTTAGGTGGTAAGTATAGTGAGTGTAGTGCTGGAAGGTATGATCAGTGTGTTAGGTGGTAAGTATAGTGAGTGTAGTGCTGGAAGGTATGATCAGTGTGTTAGGTGGTAAGTATAGTGAGTGTAGTGCTGGAAGGTATGATCAGTGTGTTAGGTGGTAAGTATAGTGAGTGTAGTGCTGGAAGGTATGATCAGTGTGTTAGGTGGTAAGTATAGTGAGTGTAGTGCTGGAAGGTATGATCAGTGTGTTAGGTGGTAAGTATAGTGAGTGTAGTGCTGGAAGGTATGATCAGTGTGTTAGGTGGTAAGTATAGTGAGTGTAGTGCTGGAAGGTATGATCAGTGTGTTAGGTGGTAAGTATAGTGAGTGTAGTGCTGGAAGGTATGATCAGTGTGTTAGGTGGTAAGTATAGTGAGTGTAGTGCTGGAAGGTATGATCAGTGTGTTAGGTGGTAAGTATAGTGAGTGTAGTGCTGGAAGGTATGATCAGTGTGTTAGGTGGTAAGTATAGTGAATAGTGCTGGAAGGTACGATCAGTGTGTTAGGTGGTAAGTATAGTGAGTGTAGTGCTGGAAGGTATGATCAGTGTGTTAGGTGGTAAGTATAGTGAGTGTAGTGCTGAAAGGTATGATCAGTGTGTTAGGTGGTAAGTACAGTGAGTGTAGTGCTGGAAGGTATGATCAGTGTGTTAGGTGGTAAGTATAGTGAGTGTAGTGCTGGAAGGTATGATCAGTGTGTTAGGTGGTAAGTATAGTGAGTGTAGTGCTGGAAGGTATGATCAGTGTGTTAGGTGGTAAGTATAGTGAGTGTAGTGCTGGAAGGTACGATCAGTGTGTTAGGTGGTAAGTATAGTGAGTGTAGTGCTGGAAGGTATGATCAGTGTGTTAGGTGGTAAGTATAGTGAGTGTAGTGCCGGAAGGTATGATCAGTGTGTTAGGTGGTAAGTATAGTGAGTGTAGTGCTGGAAGGTATGATCAGTGTGTTAGGTGGTAAGTATAGTGAGTGTAGTGCTGGAAGGTATGATCAGTGTGTTAGGTGGTAAGTATAGTGAGTGTAGTGCCGGAAGGTATGATCAGTGTGTTAGGTGGTAAGTATAGTGAGTGTAGTGCTGGAAGGTATGATCAGTGTGTTAGGTGGTAAGTATAGTGAGTGTAGTGCTGGAAGGTATGATCAGTGTTAGGTGGTAAGTATAGTGAGTGTAGTGCTGGAAGGTATGATCAGTGTGTTAGGTGGTAAGTATAGTGAGTGTAGTGCCGGAAGGTATGATCAGTGTGTTAGGTGGTAAGTATAGTGAGTGTAGTGCTGGAAGGTATGATCAGTGTGTTAGGTGGTAAGTATAGTGAGTGTAGTGCTGGAAGGTATGATCAGTGTGTTAGGTGGTAAGTATAGTGAGTGTAGTGCTGGAAGGTATGATCAGTGTGTTAGGTGGTAAGTATAGTGAGTGTAGTGCTGGAAGGTATGATCAGTGTGTTAGGTGGTAAGTATAGTGAGTGTAGTGCTGGAAGGTATGATCAGTGTGTTAGGTGGTAAGTATAGTGAGTGTAGTGCTGGAAGGTATGATCAGTGTGTTAGGTGGTAAGTATAGTGAGTGTAGTGCTGGAAGGTATGATCAGTGTGTTAGGTGGTAAGTATAGTGAGTGTAGTGCCGGAAGGTATGATCAGTGTGTTAGGTGGTAAGTATAGTGAGTGTAGTGCTGGAAGGTATGATCAGTGTGTTAGGTGGTAAGTATAGTGAGTGTAGTGCCGGAAGGTATGAAAAATCCTCAGAGGATGGATTCCTGTATTAGGTCACCAGGCCTTCTGATTGACAGTCTGGTCAGTCAGACTGTTGGCACGTGCAGTTGGCAGGCATCGCAGCCTGTCTGGTTCATGGAGTGTTACAAGCAACTCCTCAAGGTTCACCTTGAAGACAGTTTGCTCAGTGTTGGCAATTCTCTTCCCTGAACTTTGTTGAAATACCTCTGATCTGATATTTACAGTTACATCTCTTGGAGTAGTTACAACAGTACTGCCTTACATAACACTTGTACTGTATCTGCTGCACTACAACAGTACTGCCTCACACAGCGGCTGTGTTGTACCTTACCTGTAGTTTACCTGGAGTTTGTTCTGGAGGTCACCGTACCAGCGGCCCGGCCTCAGAGCAGCCTCCTGGTTGCTGATGATCACAGCCCAGCGTATAAACTACAGCCCAGTTGATCAGGAACTGATTTGAGGAACCTTATGCTATCCTATGCAGTGATATTTTTGAAAGAATAGATAGGTTCTCTTGCAAATTCTCTCATTTACGTACTCTTCTTTCTTTTCTTTTCCTCACCAGGAAGCATCCTGGATCACTTCCTGGTGACTTGTGGATAAAAAAGAACGTTAAGGAGAAAATCTGTGTACGTGCTGGTGGACAGTTATGTTGATGTTGTTCAGTTGAACGATGTCTCTTGATCTTATTGCAAGTGTACCTATGTACTCGCTGAGTTGTATTCATTAAGGGTAGAGATTGGCGGCTGATCTACCGTCTCATTTGTTGTGTACTTGCGGGCCGCGGGTAGGAATGACTGGCTAAGTTAAGTGAGGTTAGGCTATATTAGTGTAGAAAAACTGTCGAGACTGCTCACAGGTATATCAGAGGTATGTTTCTCTGTTGTTGTGATCAAAGCTGCTGTTGTTGTTTCTCAGCAACAAGACACTGAAGGAACTGATTTTTTTTAAATTAAGAAGTTGTCAACGGATGAGATGTGAGCCGAGATGTGGTCACCTTGGCAGGCGTCTTGTGGTGAAACGTTGCACCTGCAGCGTGTTGATTAGCACGCCTTCCCGTTGCTGCCTGCATTCTTGCTGTACTCTCCTGACGAGAATACCAGATAACATTGTGCAGGGAGCCGTACCTCCTAGACGTACGTAACATCACTAAATGAACATGAGTGCCTCAAAGATTCTGTGACTAGTTTGTTTTGAGTCAGTAGGTAACGGAGAGAGGTATCGAGTCAACAGGTAATGGAGAGGGGGTACTGAGTCAGCAGGTAACGGAGAGGGGGTACTGGGTAAGCAGGTAACAGAGATGGGGTAATGAGTCAGCAGGTAATGGAAGGAGCATTAAGTCAGCAGGTAACGGTTAAGAGGAAAGCTGATGATACATTAGTTTTAATCTTCACGATCAATAATACACTGTATTAAGCTCATAACCTTTCATAAATATACACAAAATTGATTTTGTTGCAGCCAGTGACACGCCAAGTTGGTTGGTGGCTGAGTGGAATTTAAAGCCTATACTTTAATATATAAAGTAGGGAGCGAAATAAATTCGCAAAACAAGTGATCTTAGTGCAAGACAAGCCACGGGGGGATAAAGATCTTTCACACGTCTTCATGCATCATCAGGAGTTATGCAGTGTTATAAACGTAATAAATTTCTCTCTTGTTCATTCTCTGAAAATCTCACTTTTAACACTGACATGCCTGTTTTATAGGAAATTGTCTAAGTTTATAGGTGAGTTTCTAGGCATATCATACTACTTAGCATGACTCTTCAGTCTTGAAGCTGCAACGTTGACCTGAACTGTGGGAAGAGTTAGCGAGAGTTACACTCCAGGTTGTTGTTCGTCAGTCTTAATTCACTAAATCATTCAGTCTTACACTGGCGTATACAAAGGGTAATAACGACTTTACTTTCATAAATGACCTTCTTTTAGAAAAAAACATGCAATGTTCACAGCCTTCATAGGAACTCGTATGGTCGGCCATAAGAGAACGCATGTAGAGGTTTTGTTTCGTGACAGCGAACTGAGGATCGAGCCTCCATCACTCCTTGTGCTGAATGACCCACCCGGGTTTACGGTGGTACTTAATGTATTAGCTTGAATATTGCCGGTTTTAATTACTACCAAGTTATAAAGTGGTCTACGTGTTGTTGATGATGGAAAACATTAGGCATGTGGCTGGACCCGAGACCAGGTCTCCTGGCTGATGCTCTGATCACCTAGGCTGTTGGTTGTAGTAGCATTAAATCCACTGTAGAGATTGCAGCCCAGCTAATCAACAACTAACTCAAGGAAAACATCGGGTTCTGTCTTGAAGACATCTAGAGATCGGTTGGTAATTCCTCTTAAGTATTAACCGAAGGTATTGAAAAGTCTTGGATCCCTGACACTTATTGTGTTCTCTTATTTTACTCATGGCACCACTGCTTTTCATTAAAGTATTTTGCACTTCTGTGAAGCTTCTGTTCTCGTAGGCATTAATTTCAATGTGCGAATTTGGAACTAATCACTCTAGTATTCTTCAGGTATGGATTACGATGCATCTTTCTCGACTGAGGGACTTTTAACTCAATTTGACCATTACCCCCACGTAATAAATAGTATATAAAAAAGGATACAACTCATTACTAGCACTGATACCTATTTAGTACTAGGTGAAAGGGGGCAGCAGGTGTAAGGATGTACAAAATTGAGTTATCATTTTTGACCTTACAATATTTGCAATATGTGGTGTATGTGACGAGTATGTGTGTGTGTATATGTTATAGGTGACTGATAACCCCGAGGCAGTATGGCCGACGGAGTGGACGCAGGTGGATGCGGTACCTGAGGACCAGGTGGCTCACGTGTTCACCACTCTGGTACAACAGTGTCGACGCCTGGCTCACGAGAGGGACACCTACAATCAGGTGGGTGCTCCTCTTCTCACCAATTTTTCTGTGCTAATTTCATTAGCAGGGAAGAAACTTAGCTGATGCCAGTCTGGAGATCATGTAGTGACCAGCTCAGTGGCTAGTAACACTGTATCACTGCTTTAATAATTATTTTATTTTTATTATCACACCGGCCGATTCCCACCAAGGCAGGGTGGCCCGAAAAAGAAAAACTTTCACCATCACTCACTCCATCACTGTCTTGCCAGAAGGGTGCTTTACACTACAGTTTTTAAACTGCAACACTAACACCCCTCCTTCAGAGTGCAGGCACTGTACTTCCCATCTCCAGGACTCAAGTCCGGCCTGCCGGTTTCCCTGAATCCCTTCATAAATGTTACTTTGCTCACACTCCAACAGCACGTCAAGTATTAAAAACCATTTGTCTCCATTCACTCCTATCAAACACGCTCACGCATGCCTGCTGGAAGTCCAAGCCCCTCGCACACAAAACCTCCTTTACCCCCTCCCTCCAACCCTTCCTAGGCCGACCCCTACCCCGCCTTCCTTCCACTACAGACTGATACACTCTTGAAGTCATTCTGTTTCGCTCCATTCTCTCTACATGTCCGAACCACCTCAACAACCCTTCCTCAGCCCTCTGGACAACAGTTTTGGTAATCCCGCACCTCCTCCTAACTTCCAAACTACGAATTCTCTGCATTATATTCACACCACACATTGCCCTCAGACATGACATCTCCACTGCCTCCAGCCTTCTCCTCGCTGCAACATTCATCACCCACGCTTCACACCCATATAAGAGCGTTGGTAAAACTATACTCTCATACATTCCCCTCTTTGCCTCCAAGGACAAAGTTCTTTGTCTCCACAGACTCCTAAGTGCACCACTCACTCTTTTTCCCTCATCAATTCTATGATTCACCTCATCTTTCATAGACCCATCCGCTGACACGTCCACTCCCAAATATCTGAATACGTTCACCTCCTCCATACTCTCTCCCTCCAATCTGATATTCAATCTTTCATCACCTAATCTTTTTGTTATCCTCATAACCTTACTCTTTCCTGTATTCACCTTTAATTTTCTTCTTTTGCACACCCTACCAAATTCATCCACCAATCTCTGCAACTTCTCTTCAGAATCTCCCAAGAGCACAGTGTCATCAGCAAAGAGCAGCTGTGACAACTCCCACTTTGTGTGTGATTCTTTATCTTTTAACTCCACGCCTCTTGCCAAGACCCTCGCATTTACTTCTCTTACAACCCCATCTATAAATATATTAAACAACCACGGTGACATCACACATCCTTGTCTAAGGCCTACTTTTACTGGGAAAAAATTTCCCTCTTTCCTACATACTCTAACTTGAGCCTCACTATCCTCGTAAAAACTCTTCACTGCTTTCAGTAACCTACCTCCTACACCATACACTTGCAACATCTGCCACATTGCCCCCCTATCCACCCTGTCATACGCCTTTTCCAAATCCATAAATGCCACAAAGACCTCTTTAGCCTTATCTAAATACTGTTCACTTATATGTTTCACTGTAAACACCTGGTCCACACACCCCCTACCTTTCCTAAAGCCTCCTTGTTCATCTGCTATCCTATTCTCCGTCTTACTCTTAATTCTTTCAATTATAACTCTACCATACACTTTACCAGGTACACTCAACAGACTTATCCCCCTATAATTTTTGCACTCTCTTTTATCCCCTTTGCCTTTATACAAAGGAACTATGCATGCTCTCTGCCAATCCCTAGGTACCTTACCCTCTTCCATACATTTATTAAATAATTTCACCAACCACTCCAAAACTATATCCCCACCTGCTTTTAACATTTCTATCTTTATCCCATCAATCCCGGCTGCCTTACCCCCTTTCATTTTACCTACTGCCTCACGAACTTCCCCCACACTCACAACTGGCTCTTCCTCACTCCTACAAGATGTTATTCCTCCTTGCCCTATACACGAAATCACAGCTTCCCTATCTTCATCAACATTTAACAATTCCTCAAAATATTCCTTCCATCTTCCCAATACCTCTACCTCTCCATTTAATAACTCTCCTCTCCTATTTTTAACTGACAAATCCATTTGTTCTCTAGGCTTTCTTAACTTGTTAATCTCACTCCAAAACTTTTTCTTATTTTCAACAAAATTTGTTGATAACATCTCACCCACTCTCTCATTTGCTCTCTTTTTACATTGCTTCACCACTCTCTTAACTTCTCTCTTTTTCTCCATATACTCTTCCCTCCTTGCATCACTTCTACTTTGTAAAAACTTCTCATATGCTAACTTTTTCTCCCTTACTACTCTCTTTACATCATCATTCCACCAATCGCTCCTCTTCCCTCCTGCACCCACTTTCCTGTAACCACAAACTTCTGCTGAACACTCTAACACTACATTTTTAAACCTACCCCATACCTCTTCGACCCCATTGCCTATGCTCTCATTAGCCCATCTATCCTCCAATAGCTGTTTATATCTTACCCTAACTGCCTCCTCTTTTAGTTTATAAACCTTCACCTCTCTCTTCCCTGATGCTTCTATTCTCCTTGTATCCCATCTACCTTTTACTCTCAGTGTAGCTACAACTAGAAAATGATCTGATATATCTGTGGCCCCTCTATAAACATGTACATCCTGAAGTCTACTCAACAGTCTTTTATCTACCAATACATAATCCAACAAACTACTGTCATTTCGCCCTACATCATATCGTGTATACTTATTTATCCTCTTTTTCTTAAAATATGTATTACCTATAACTAAACCCCTTTCTATACAAAGTTCAATCAAAGGGCTCCCATTATCATTTACACCTGGCACCCCAAACTTACCTACCACACCCTCTCTAAAAGTTTCTCCTACTTTAGCATTCAAGTCCCCTACCACAATTACTCTCTCACTTGGTTCAAAGGCTCCTATACATTCACTTAACATCTCCCAAAATCTCTCTCTCTCCTCTGCATTCCTCTCTTCTCCAGGTGCATACACGCTTATTATGACCCACTTCTCGCATCCAACCTTTACTTTAATACACATAATTCTTGAATTTACACATTCATATCCTCTTTTCTCCTTCCATAACTGATCATTTAACATTACTGCTACCCCTTCCTTTGCTCTAACTCTCTCAGATACTCCAGATTTAATCCCATTTATTTCCCCCCACTGAAACTCTCCTACCCCCTTCAGAGAATACATGTGAGTGGTGTATATATCCGAGTATATATATATATATATATATATATATATATATATATATATATATATATATATATATATATATATATATATATGTATGGTAGAGCACTGGGTGTATGGTAGAGCACTGGGTGTGTGGCAGAGCACTGGGTGTGTGGTAGAGCACTGGGTGTGTGGTAGAACACTGGGGGTGTGGTAGAGCACTGGGTGTGTGGTAGAGCACCGAGTGTGGTAGAGCACTGGGTGTGGTAGAGCACTGGGTGTATGGTAGAGCACTGGGTGTATGGTAGAGCACTGGGTGTGTGGCAGAGCACTGGGTGTGTGGTAGAGCACTGGGTGTGTGGTAGAGCACTGGGTGTGTGGTAGAACACTGGGTGTGTGGTAGAGCACTGGGTGTGTGGTAGAACACTGGGGGTGTGGTAGAGCACTGGGTGTATGGTAGAGCACTGGGTGTATGGTAGAGCACTGGGGGTGTGGTAGAGCACTGGGGGTGTGGCAGAGCACTGGGTGTGTGGTAGAGCACTGGGGGTGTGGTAGAGCACTGGGTGGGGTAGAGCACTGGGTGTGTGGTAGAGCACTGGGTGTGTGGTAGAGCACTGGGGGTGTGGTAGAGCACTGGGTGGGGTAGAGCACTGGGTGTGTGGTAGAGCACTGGGGGTGTGGTAGAGCACTGGGTGTGTGGTAGAGCACTGGGTGTGTGGTAGAGCACTGCGGGTGTGGTAGAGCACTGGGTGTGTGGTAGAGCACTGGGGGTGTGGTAGAGCACTGGGTGTGTGGTAGAGTACTGGGTGGGGTAGAGCACTGGGTGTGTGGTAGAGCACTGGGGGTGTGGTAGAGCACTGGGTGTGTGGTAGAGCACTGGGTGGGGTAGAGCACTGGGTGTGTGGTAGAGCACTGGAGGTGTGGTAGAGCACTGTGTGTGTGGTAGAGCACTGGGTGGGGTAGAGCACTGGGTGTGTGGTAGAGCACTGGGGGTGTGGTAGAACACTGGGTGTGTGGTAGAGCACTGGGTGGGGTAGAGCACTGGGTGTGTGGTAGAGCACTGGGGGTATGGTAGAGCACTGGGGGGTGTGGTAGAGCACTGGGTGGGGTAGAGCACTGGGTGTGTGGTAGAGCACTGGGTGTGTGGTAGAGCACTGGGGTGTGGTAGAGCACTGGGTGTGTGGTAGAGCACTGGGGTGTGGTAGAGCACTCGGTGGGGTAGAGCACTGGGGGTGTGGTAGAGCACTGGGGGTGTGGTAGAGCACTGGGGGTGTGGTAAGCACTGGGTGGGGTAGAGCACTGGTTGTGTGGTAGAGCACTGGTTGTGTGGTAGAGCACTGGGGGTGTGGTAGAGCACTGGGTGTGTGGTAGAGCACTGGGGGTGTGGTAGAGCACTGGGTGTGTGGTAGAGCACTGGGGGTGTGGTAGAGCACTGGGGGTGTGGTAGAGCACTGGGTGGGGTAGAGCACTGGGTGTGTGGTAGAGCACTGGAGGTGTGGTAGAGCACTGTGTGTGTGGTAGAGCACTGGGGGTGTGGTAGAGCACTGGGTGTATGGTAGAGCACTGGGTGTATGGTAGAGCACTGGGGGTGTGGTAGAGCACTGGGGGTGTGGCAGAGCACTGGGTGTGTGGTAGAGCACTGGGGGTGTGGTAGAGCACTGGGTGGGGTAGAGCACTGGGTGTGTGGTAGAGCACTGGGTGTGTGGTAGAGCACTGGGGGTGTGGTAGAGCACTGGGTGGGGTAGAGCACTGGGTGTGTGGTAGAGCACTGGGGGTGTGGTAGAGCACTGGGTGTGTGGTAGAGCACTGGGTGTGTGGTAGAGCACTGCGGGTGTGGTAGAGCACTGGGTGTGTGGTAGAGCACTGGGGGTGTGGTAGAGCACTGGGTGTGTGGTAGAGTACTGGGTGGGGTAGAGCACTGGGTGTGTGGTAGAGCACTGGGGGTGTGGTAGAGCACTGGGTGTGTGGTAGAGCACTGGGTGGGGTAGAGCACTGGGTGTGTGGTAGAGCACTGGAGGTGTGGTAGAGCACTGTGTGTGTGGTAGAGCACTGGGTGGGGTAGAGCACTGGGTGTGTGGTAGAGCACTGGGGGTGTGGTAGAACACTGGGTGTGTGGTAGAGCACTGGGTGGGGTAGAGCACTGGGTGTGTGGTAGAGCACTGGGGGTTTGGTAGAGCACTGGGGGTGTGGTAGAGCTCTGGGTGGGGTAGAGCACTGGGTGTGTGGTAGAGCACTGGGTGTGTGGTAGAGCACTGGGGTGTGGTAGAGCACTGGGTGTGTGGTAGAGCACTGGGGTGTGGTAGAGCACTCGGTGGGGTAGAGCACTGGGGGTGTGGTAGAGCACTGGGGGTGTGGTAGAGCACTGGGGGTGTGGTAAGCACTGGGTGGGGTAGAGCACTGGTTGTGTGGTAGAGCACTGGTTGTGTGGTAGAGCACTGGGGGTGTGGTAGAGCACTGGGTGTGTGGTAGAGCACTGGGGGTGTGGTAGAGCACTGGGTGTGTGGTAGAGCACTGGGGGTGTGGTAGAGCACTGGGGGTGTGGTAGAGCACTGGGTGGGGTAGAGCACTGGGTGTGTGGTAGAGCACTGGGGGTTTGGTAGAGCACTGGGTGTGTGGTAGAGCACTGGGTGTGTGGTAGAGCCCTGGGGGTGTGGTAGAGCACTGGGGGTGTGGTAGAGCACTGGGTGTGTGGTAGAGCACTGGGTAGGGTAGAGCACTGGGGGTGTGGTAGAGCACTGGGTGTGTGGTAGAGCACTGGGGGTGTGGTAGAGCACTGGGTGGGGTAGAGCACTGGGGGTGTGGTAGAGCACTGGGTGTGTGGTAGAGCACTGGGTGTGTGGTAGAGCACTGGGGGTGTGGTAGAGCACTGGGTGTGTGGTAGAGCACTGGGTGTGTGGTAGAGCACTGGGGTGTGGTAGAGCACTGGGGGTGTGGTAGAGCACTGGGGGTGTGGTAGAGCACTGGGGTTGTGGTAGAGCACTGGGTGTGTGGTAGAGCACTGGGTGTGTGGTAGAGCACTGGGTTTGTGGTAGAGCACTGGGTGTGTGGTAGAGCACTGGGTGTGTGGTAGAGCACTGGGTGTGTGGTAGAGCACTGGGTGTGTGGTAGAGCACTGGGTGTGTGGTAGAGCACTGGGTGTGTGGTAGAGCACTGTGTGGTAGAGCACTGGGGGTGTGGTAGAGCACTGGGTGTTTGGTAGAGCACTGGGTGTGTGGTAGAGCACTGGGGGTGTGGTAGAGCACTGGGGGTGGGGTAGAACACTGGGGGTGGGGTAGAGCACTGGGGGTGTGGTAGAGCACTGGGGGTGTGGTAGAGCACTGGGTGTGTGGTAGAGCACTGGGTGTGTGCTAGAGCACTGGGTGTGTGGTAGAGCACTGCGGGTGTAGTAGAGCACTGGGCGTGTTGTAGAGCACTGGGGGTGTTGTAGAGCACTGGGGGGGGTGGCAGAGCACTGGGGGTGTGGTAGAGCACTGGGTGTGTGGTAGAGCACTGCGGGTGTGGTAGAGCACTGGGTGTGTGGTAGAGCACTGGGGGTGTTGTAGAGCACTGGGGGTGTGGTAGAGCACTGGGGGTGTGGTAGAGCACTGGGGGTGTTGTAGAGCACTGGGTGTGTGGTAGAGCACTGCGGGTGTGGTAGAGCACTGGGTGTGTGGTAGAGCACTGGGGGTGTTGTAGAGCACTGGGTGTGTGGTAGAGCACTGGGGGTGTTGTCGTGCACTGGGTGTGTGGTAGAGCACTGGGTGTGTGGTAGAGCACTGGGGGTGTGGTAGAGCACTGGGGTGTTGTAGAGCACTGGGTGTGTGGTAGAGCACTGGGGGTGTGGTAGAGCACTGGGGGTGTTGTAGAGCACTGGGGGTGTTGTAGAGCACTGGGGGTGTTGTAGAGCACTGGGTGTGTGGTAGAGCACTGGGGGTGTGGTAGAGCACTGGGGGTGTTGTAGAGCACTGGGGGTGTGGTAGAGCACTGGGGGTGTTGTAGAGCACTGGGGGGGGTAGAGCACTGGGTGTGTGGTAGAGCACTGGGGGTGTGGTAGAGCACTGGGGGGTGGTAGAGCACTGGGGGGGTGGTAGAGCACTGGACACACTTCACCTATAATACTTGAGTGCCACAGTTATTCTCAATATGATTGTGTGTGTGTAATTTATTATGCTCATAGTGCCTCCCTTATGTTTTAAATTTCTCTTACGATGGCTGGAGTGCAGGTTTGAAATCCTGGCGGATGCGTAACTATGAGTGCTATAAGCATGAGTTTATACATATTTTGCAGGAGCTGCTGAAGGTATTGTGTGGTGAAGGTGACGAGGAGGAGACGTCCCAGGAGAGTGTCCACCACCTGGGGGTGCAGCTGGCAGACTGCAAGGCCCAGCTGCGACGTCTACGTCAGGAGTAGTAAGTATTACTTCCTAACCTACAACGCTTTGCTTCCAACACCTGGAGTGCAGCTGGTTCTCGGGATGGTGATGACAAGTATTGATAAACCTTACAGCAGCAGGATAACACTGCTACAGGCTTGGTGATCACGTGTTGACGCACATTACAGCAGCAGGACGACACTGGTATAAGCTTGGTGATGACATGTGTTGATAATACACATTACAGCAGTCAGGGCAACACTGCTACAAGCTTGGTGATCACAAGTGTTGATAATACACATTACAGCAGTCAGGGCAACACTGCTACAAGCTTGGTGATCACAAGTGTTGATAATACACATTATTGCAATCAGGACAACACTGGTACAGGCTTGTCGGTGACATGTACTGATAATACACATTACAGTAGTCAGGACAACACGAATCTAGAGTGAACCACACAGTCTCCTCGCTGCACTTACGTTATTATTCGCATATCGCAGAAGGAATGTGATGTAAACATAATTTTAAAGCAAATATTCACATGTGACGTTACGAAATTTAATAGGAACGATTAGTGGCCTGTGGTTGCATGCTCGACCGCTGTTATGTACATTAAGTCAGTGGAGACGCCGTAAGTCCACTCTCTTGTCTGCAATATGTTCTGCCAAGGGTACAGCTCCTGGTCTTCCACGAATGCACTGTGTTAGTGAATTTGTGGTATACTCAGTTCTAGTTATTATTTCCTCCAGTTTTCCATAACGAAGTAGTTGGAATTTGTCTTCATTGAACATCATATTGTTCTGTGTTGCCTATTGGAAAACTTGGCTTATATCTTCTTGGAGATTTGCCGCGTCCTCAATGAATGACACTCTCATGCAGATCCTAGTATCGTCTGCAAAGGATGATACATTTATGTCTATGTCTGATATGAGGATGAGGAGCAGGATAGGGGCGAGTACTGTGCCTCGTGGGACAGAGGTCTTCACTATGGCAGCGTCTGATTTAACTCTGTTTACCACTACTCTTTGTGTTCGATTGGTTAGAAAGTTGAAAGATCCATCTGCCTACTTTGTCATTTATCCTTTAGCACGCATTTTATGTGCTATTACACCATCATCGCACTTGTCAAAGGCTTTCGGAAAATCTGTGTATACTACATCTGCATTATGTTTTCCAGTGCATCTACAACCATATCATAGTGATCCAGTGGTTGCGAGAGGCAGGAGCGACCTGCTCTGAACCCATGTTGCCCTGGATTGTGCAATTTTTGGGAGTCCAAGTCCTGCTTCTTAGAACTCTTTCAGAGGCTTTTGTGGGACGTTAAAGCTATTGGTCTATAGTTCTTAGCTACTGCTTTGCTGCCACCTTTATGGAGTGGGGCTATATCCGTTGTTTTTAGTGACTGTGGAATCTCACCTGTGTCTATGCTTCTTCTCCATAGCATACTTAGGGCCCGTGAGAGGGGTTTCTTGCAGTTCTTAATGAACACAGAGTTCCACGAGTCTGGGCCTGGTGCTGAGTGCATGGGCATGTTGTCGATGGTTGTCTAGTGGAGTTAGGGTTATGTCAGAAATTTGACAAACATTAGCAGGGTTTTGAGGCTCATTCATGAAAAAGTTGTTTAGATTGTCTGTCTTTAGACTGATTAGTGGCTCGCTGATACTCTAGCATTCTTGAAGAGCTCAGTGATTCTTCGCCTTCTGTAGAGGAAGTCTCTCTCTCCAGTTTACTTCTTCTATTCTTTTTTCTTAGGGGAATATGCCTTGAACATACTTCAGCTACCAGAAAGTTGATCTTTCCAAGGCACTGGTTAGGGTTCATGTAATGGAAAATATCTTCCCAACGTTTCATTTAGGACATATTTATATTTGTGTGACTTTTCATCTGAGCTGCCTCCAAGGATTATTTCTGCTACAACATTATTCGCTATATTCTTCCATTTTGTATGTCTTAGATTGAAGTCGCCAAGCAGCAAGATGTTTGGGGATGGAGCTGGAAGGTTTTCCAGACAGTAGTCAATTTTTGATAGTTGTACCTTGAACTGTTGGGAAGTTGCATCTGGTGGCTTATATACAAGCACAATGACTAAGTTTTGGTTCTCGATTTTTGTTAGAACTTCAGCTACATCATTTGTGGTGTTCAGCATTTCCGTGCAAATGAGCGACTCTTTGGTGTTGCTGGTATAATCAACAGAATTTTAATATCTGCCTGTGCTATGTTGTGCTAGGTTAATGCAAGTGTTTATGGTGGTAGTGCTGGTATTGGAATGGTCCTGGTGTGGTGGTTGTAGTGTTCCTGGAGTGGTGGTGGTTCTTTTCTGGTGTTGCTCGGATGGTGGTGGTGCTGGTACTGGAGTAGTCCTGGTGTGCCGATGTTGCTATTTTTTACTGTGATGTTGCTGGTATTACTGTAGTGTTGCCGGTGTCACTGTAGTGTTGCTGGTGTCACTGTGGTGTTGCTGGTGTCACTGTGGTGTTGCTGGCGTCACTGTGGTGTTGCTGGCGTCACTGTGGTGTTGCTGGCGTCACTGTGGTGTTGCTGGCGTCACTGTGGTGTTGCTGGCGTCACTGTGGTGTTGCTGGCGTCACTGTGGTGTTGCTGGCGTCACTGTGGTGTTGCCGGTGTCACTGTGGTGTTGCCGGTGTCACTGTGGTGTTGCTGGTGTCACTGTGGTGTTGCTGGTGTCAATGTGGTGTTGCTGGTGTCACTGTGGTGTTGCTGGTGTCACTGTGGTGTTGCCGGTGTCACTGTGGTGTTGCCGGTGTCACTGTGGTGTTGCCGGTGTCACTGTGGTGTTGCCGGTGTCACAGTGGTGTTGCCGGTGTCACTGTGGTGTTGCCGGTGTCACTGTGGTGTTGCTGGTGTCACTGTGGTGTTGCTGGTGTCACTGTGGTGTTGCTGGTGTCACTGTGGTGTTGCTGGCGTCACTGTGGTGTTGCTGGCGTCACTGTGGTGTTGCTGGTGTCACTGTGGTGTTGCTGGTGTCACTGTGGTGTTGCCGGTGTCACTGTGGTGTTGCTGGTGTCACTGTGGTGTTGCTGGTGTCACTGTGGTGTTACTGGTGTCACTGTGGTGTTGCCGGTGTCACTGTGGTGTTGCCGGTGTCACTGTGGTGTTGCTGGTGTCACTGTGGTGTTGCCGGCGTGGTGTTGCTGGCGTCACTGTGGTGTTGCTGGTGTCACTGTGGTGTTGCCGGCGTGGTGTTGCTGGCGTCACTGTGGTGTTGCTGGTGTCACTGTGGTGTTGCTGGTGTCACTGTGGTGTTGCTGGCGTCACTGTGGTGTTGCTGGTGTCACTGTGGTGTTGCTGGTGTCACTGTGGTGTTGCTGGTGTCACTGTGGTGTTGCTGGTGTCACTGTGGTGTTGCTGGCGTCACTGTGGTGTTGCTGGTGTCACTGTGGTGTTACTGGTGTAGTGTAACGCTTGCTTTACCATCATGCTTCTCACTTCACACCAACACTGCCTCTAGCTATCTCGCCATCTTTCTAGGTTACACCGACCTTTAGATAAATTAAACCTTTTTTCGCATTTAAGTTATGTTGTAGCTGCTGGCACTGGTGACACCTGGCTCGGGGCCGTGGGGCGTGACCCTGGCTACACACCATCATTAGCGTAATCCCAACTTATTTTGAAAGGGATTAGTAGGAGCCGCGTTGGTGGATAACTTGTGTAGGTCCAAGGTGCAGAGTTTTCTACCGGAGGTTTGTTTTTCTTATCAGTGATATTTTGATATTTGTTTACAACTTAAGAACTGTTATCCTATATCGGCTCGCTTTAATTAAATCCCGGCACCGTTTAAGGCACGTTACCAGTGTCTCCCTACCCACCTATCTCTCAGGATGCTACATATACCAGTCTACTAACACCTGAGCAAGGAAACATGTCCACTAAGTTACTAAGTAGTGGTTGATGGTGGTTGATATAAAATGGTACACATACGGATCCATGTTTATTAGGACTTGCATCAGCTCCCAATAAAACACAAACAAACTTGCTTACCAGCTCCCAATAAAACACAAACAAACTTGCTTACCAGCTCCCAATAAAACACAAACAAACTTGCTTACCAGCTCCCAATAAAACACAAACAAACTTGCTTACCAGCTCCCAATAAAACACAAACAAACTTGCTTACCAGCTCCCAATAAAACACAAACAAACGCTTACCAGCTCCCAATAAAACACAAACAAACTTGCTTACCAGCTCCCAATAAAACACAAACAAACTTGCTTACCAGCTCCCAATAAAACAC
>NC_091322.1:8973529-9138529 GCF_038502225.1 Cherax quadricarinatus | reverse complement strand
CACTTGTCAGTGATCTAATATAAACACACTTGTCAGTGATCTAATATAAACACACTTGTCAGTGATCTAATATAAACACACTTGTCAGTGATCTAATATAAACACACTTGTCAGTGATCTAATATAAACACTCTTGTCAGTGATCTAATATAAACACTCTTGTTAGTTATTTTATATATAAAATAGTGCTGTGATTGAAAACTTTGCATTGTAGTAAATTTTAAGATTTGTTCAAAATTCCTGTTTCTCTGCTCTGGGTTTATTCCAGTAGGTTGTGTAGAGCTTGTTAATAAGACAACATGCGCTATGTGGCATCTTATCGAGAAGACGTTTCATCCACCAGGATTTTATAAATTCTCAGTGATGGGTAGAAAGAGAGCATATATATAGTGGAGAAAAGTGAGGTGTACAGATGGGCGAGTGATGTCACCTTCAGTATGTGTTCGGCCAAGTTTAAAATCTGAAGTCAGTAGGCCGACTTGAGTACTCCTCAGACAAATGCAGTATAATGTGATCCTTTATTGTCAACGTTTCGCCCACACATTGGGCAGAGAGGATGTGTGTATAGTGCTCGCAGTGACGTGAAGAGCCAGGTGAAGAATGTTGAAATTGACTTCTGGGTAGACTAATGGTTGACTGGATATGACTTGCCCAACATGCCCAGTAGACCTGTTTGAGAGCTGTTAAACCCACTTTGTGGGCGAAACGTTGTCAATAAAACTTATAATATTGATTTGTCTTTTTGCATAGTGTCGGTATTTTATATCATTAGCCTCCATTTGCCTGTAGAGTTTATGTAATAGCAGTGATGAGAATAAGTTTAGCCAATGCTTCGTAGTTAGAATGAACCTGATTTCTAAGTGACGGTGTTAGTGGGTATAATCAAAGCAAAGCTGGTTCCGTCGTTTGCTTCTTTGATTACTAATTTGGTGCTAGGGAAGTTCATCAGATGGCTGTGTTGCGCTGAACAGTACAGGCGATTTTCATGTTCTCTCTCTGGTACGCACTTCCGTGTTCACTCAGCCTCATCTTCAGGTCCCTAGAAGCTTCACCAGTGTAAAATTGTCACGATTTCCACAGGGTATCAGTAGACGCCAGCAGTGGTATCACTGGATGATAGTTTCTTCTTGATACGCTGTGGAAATTGTGGCAAAGTTTTACGTAGGTGAGACCTCTAAGACGGTGGTATATTAGTGTCGGTGTTTGCTGTGGTATATTACACATAATATATGCATATTAGCTCGAACAGAGTGACTCTTAACATATGAAATATGCTTTTTTTTTTTTGTATTGACTGTGAAATCAGTATTTGTGTAACGAAGTCATTATAACTGTAAATGTATTTTTTACTCTGGTAAACACTATCACTACTGCAACTTCATTTAAGAATGGCGGGGCCTTGTTCCTCATGAAGTAAGTGGACTCTGAAATCTTGTGAGCGCCACACCCAAGGATGTATAAGAGTTGCATAAAATATTAAAAATACAGTAACCGCCAGGTGATGGTAAATTAGATGGAACTGCATTTTATGAATGTTTTTAACTGTGATCTCACTGTGTAGGAGATCGTGCTACAGTGTAAGCAGGGGCTTTATGGAGAGTGCCACATGTGTGCCATTAAGAGGCAACTACCGGTCGCTCTACAACACAAGGATCGCATTAAAATATCCCTGTAGATTCAAATACGTTTTCAAGAGGAGACTGGACCACTACCTCTGTTGCCAACCGCAACAGTCTGGTTGATGAAGCAGTCAACAAGGAAGTTTGACCTCAAGGCGGGCTGCGAATGTAGAAGAACTCTTGGAAATGGCCACAGGTGTGTCACAGGTACGAGGAAATTGAACGCTACGTATCGCTGTTTCCAAACTAAACAGGGAGAAGCTGAAAGGTAAACTGGCAGCAAGCATAGTCGGGAACGTTACTATTAGAATTAAATCTTGGTAAGTTTCAAAGATTAGAATCCGGACACGAAATATGATCTGGAAGGAGAAATTCTGCAGACACAATAAAATAACACGATCTGTTGGATAAGCATCTCAACAAGCATACCACCAGGCGTACATAATACACCCATTTAACTTCAGCGACACTTGCAAAACTAGCGACTTTAATAACAAAAGCCACTAGCATGAGTTACAACGATAACTGTACCGGAACTGAGAGGAATGAACTATGTAAACCTCAACTTAACAGTCCTGTCTTGTATGGACCAGTAGTTCCTACCTTGTATAGACCACTGGTTCCTGCCTTGCATGGACCACTGGTTCCTGCCTTGCATGGACCACTGGTTCCTGCCTTGCATGGACCACTGATTCCTGCCTTGCATGGACCACTGGTTCCTACCTTGTATGGACCAGTGGTTCCTACCTTGTATGGACCACTGGTTCCTGCCTTGCATGGACCACCGGTTCATGTCTTGCATAGACCACTGGTTCCTACCTTGTATGGACCACTGGCTCCTGCCTTGCATGGACCACTGGTTCCTACCTTGTATGGACCACTGGTTCCTGCCTTGTATGGACCACTGGTTCCTGCCTTGCATGGACCACTGGTTCCTGCCTTGCATGGACCACTGGTTCCTGCCTTGCATGGACCACCGGTTCCTGTCTTGCATGGACCACCGGTTCCTGCTTTGCATGGACCACCGGTTCCTGCTTTGCATGGACCACTGGTTCCTGCCTTGCATGGACCACTGGTTCCTGCCTTGCATGGACCACTGGTTCCTGCCTTGCATGGACCACCGGTTCCTGCCTTGCATGGACCACTGGTTCCTGCCTTGCATAGACCACCGGTTCCTGCCTTGCATGGACCACTGGTTCCTGCCTTGCATAGACCACCGGTTCCTGCCTTGCATGGACCACCGGTTCCTGCCTTGCATGGACCACCGGTTCCTGCCTTGCATGGACCACTGGTTCCTGCCTTGCATGGACCACTGGTTCCTGCCTTGCATGGACCACCGGTTCCTGCCTTGCATGGACCACCGGTTCCTGCCTTGCATGGACCACCGGTTCCTGCCTTGCATGGACCACTGGTTCCTGCCTTGCATGGACCACTGGTTCCTGCCTTGCATGGACCACTGGTTCCTGCTTTGCATGGACCACTGGTTCCTGCCTTGCATGGACCACTGGTTCCTGCCTTGCATGGACCACTGGTTCCTGCCTTGCATGGACCACTGGTTCCTGCCTTGCATGGACCACTGGTTCCTGCCTTGCATGGACCACTGGTTCCTGCCTTGCATGGACCACTGGTTCCTGCCTTGCATGGACCACTGGTTCCTGCCTTGCATGGACCACTGGTTCCTGCCTTGCATGGACCACTGGCTCCTGCCTTGCATGGACCACTGGTTCCTGCCTTGCATGGACCACTGGTTCCTGCCTTGCATGGACCACTGGTTCCTGCCTTGCATGGACCACTGGTTCCTGCCTTGCATGGACCACTGGTTCCTGTCTTGCATGGACCACTGGTTCCTGCCTTGCATGGACCACTGGTTCCTGCCTTGCATGGACCACTGGTTCCTGCCTTGCATGGACCACTGGCTCCTGCCTTGCATGGACCACTGGTCCCTGCCTTGCATGGACCACTGGCTCCTGCCTTGCATGGACCACTGGTTCCTGCCTTGCATGGACCACTGGTTCCTGCCTTGCATGGACCACTGGCTCCTGCCTTGCATGGACCACTGGTTCCTGCCTTGCATGGAATCACTACTGTCAGTGATCTAATATAAACACACTTGTTAGTGATGTAATATAAACACACTTGTCAGTGATCTAATATAAACACACTTGTCAGTGATCTAATATAAACACACTTGTCAGTGATCTAATATAAACACACTTGTCAGTGATCTAATATAAACACACTTGTCAGTGATCTAATATAAACACACTTGTCAGTGATCTAATATAAACACTCTTGTCAGTGATCTAATATAAACACTCTTGTTAGTTATTTTATATATAAAATAGTGCTGTGATTGAAAACTTTGCATTGTAGTAAATTTTAAGATTTGTTCAAAATTCCTGTTTCTCTGCTGTGGGTTTATTCCAGTAGGTTGTGTAGAGCTTGTTAATAAGACAACATGCGCTATGTGGCATCTTATCGAGAAGACGTTTCATCCACCAGGGATTTTATAAATTCTCAGTGATGGGTAAAAAAGAGAGCATATATATAGTGGAGAAAAGTGAGGTGTACAGATGGGCGAGTGATGTCACCTTCAGTATGTGTTCAGCCAAGTTTAAAATCTGAAGTCAGTAGGCCGACTTGAGTACTCCTCAGACAAATGCAGTATAATGTGATCCTTTATTGTCAACGTTTCGCCCACACATTGGGCAGAGAGGATGTGTGTATAGTGATCGCAGTGACGTGAAGAGCCAGGTGAAGAATGTTGAAATTGACTTCTGGGTAGACTAATGGTTGGACTGGATAAGGACTTGCCCAACATGCCCAGTAGACCTGTTTGAGAGCTGTTAAACCCACTTTGTGGGCGAAACGTTGTCAATAAAACTTATAATATTGGATTTGTCTTTTTTGCATAGTGTCGGTATTTTATATCATTAGCCTCCATTTGCCTGTAGAGTTTATGTAATAGCAGTGATGAGAATAAGTTTAGCCAATGCTTCGTAAGTTAGGAATGAACCTGATTTCTAAGTGACGGTGTTAGTGGGTATAATCAAAGCAAAGTTGGTTCCGTCTGTTTGCTTCTTTGATTACTAATTTGGTGCTAGGGAAGTTCATCAGATGGCTGTGTTGCGCTGAACAGTACAGGCGATTTTCATGTTCTCTCTCTGGTACGCACTTCCGTGTTCACTCAGCCTCATCTTCAGGTCCCTAGAAGCTTCACCAGTGTAAAATTGTCACGATTTCCACAGGGTATCAGTAGACGCCAGCAGTGGTATCACTGGATGATAGTTTCTTCTTGATACGCTGTGGAAATTGTGGCAAAGTTTTACGTAGGTGAGACCTCTAAGACGGTGGTATATTAGTGTCGGTGTTTGCTGTGGTATATTACACATAATATATGCATATTAGCTCGAACAGAGTGACTCTTAACATATGAAATATGCTTTTTTTTTTTGTATTGACTGTGAAATCAGTATTTGTGTAACGAAGTCATTATAACTGTAAATGTATTTTTTACTCTGGTAAACACTATCACTACTGCAACTTCATTTAAGAATGGCGGGGCCTTGTTCCTCATGAAGTAAGTGGACTCTGAAATCTTGTGAGCGCCACACCCAAGGATGTATAAGAGTTGCATAAAATATTAAAAATACAGTAACCGCCAGGTGATGGTAAATTAGATGGAACTGCATTTTATGAATGTTTTTAACTGTGATCTCACTGTGTAGGAGATCGTGCTACAGTGTAAGCAGGGGCTTTATGGAGAGTGCCACATGTGTGCCATTAAGAGGCAACTACCGGTCGCTCTACAACACAAGGATCGCATTAAAATATCCCTGTAGATTCATCCTTGACCTTTATTACGTTGTGAATTGTTTCAGTAATGGTATTGTGAATTGTATACAAGCGCAGAGTCGCTAGAGGCGTTTTAGCGACGATTACATTGTTTTTTTTTTATGATTTTGTTATGTATGTACTTGATACTGCGTTGATGATGCAATGAATAAATACACGGAGGCTTGTTAGTGTCTGTGGGGCGTGTTGAGAACGCCAGGAGCATGCTTGAGGTCGCTTGGAGAACTTATTGCCACTGTAATTACTCGTCGAGGCTGTTAGGTTGTCGAGGTGTTATGCAAGAGGTTTTCTTGGTGGAGAGGTGGGAAAATTGTTGCTGTAGGCTGTATGAAGCACCTCCGGCAAGTACTGCACCTTACTACCACCTCAAGTTGAATCACTTCTACGTGAGGTGGTGCATTTGAGGCTGCTATGTTGCTGCTGGCGTTGAAACACACTTTGCTCATTGTTGTTATTTTCCTCTTATATGCAAGTAACGAAGATGGCGCAACAAGCTGCTTGGATAATAGCTTATGCAATGTCTCCACTGAAAAGAAAGGTAGTCGGGGAAGTGGAATTGTTAAAGTTCGTACACGAAAAAACATGTTCACTTGTATGTGGATGCTAAGGTAAAGATTATGTATCCAGCTGGCAACTTATTGATCTCGAGTTAATGTACTGGACCTGAACAAGACCACAGACAGTGGTCCCGAGTTAATATAGTGGTTCTTAACTAGACGTAAGACAGAGGCCCCACAGATGTCTCAATTCAACATTCACCTTTTTCCCTTCAATTCTATGGTTTACTTCATCTCTCAGTAGTCCAAGTCGGATCAAAACGTCGTAAGCTTCTCTCTCCTATGTGCGGGTTATATATATATTGTTCCAGTCGTGGTATTGTGCTTCTTTGTTCTTTATTTCCAAATATCTTAAGACATTTACTTCCTCCATACTCCCTATTACATCCAGTCTCTCATTATTTATAATATATATATATATATATATATATATATATATATATATATATATATATATATATATATATATATATATATATATATATATATATATATATTTTCTCGCCACCTTTTTTTATACGTATGTTCACTTTTCATTTCCGTCTTTTACATACAAATTCGTCAACCAACACTTGCAACTTCTCTTCAGAATCTTCCAAAAGTACCGCGTCATCGGCAAAAAATAACTGTGACAATTCCCACTTCGTACCAGATTCACTTTGAGTCCCACACCTCTCCCAACACCCTAGCGTTCACTTCTTTTACAACCCAAAATATAAATATGTTAAACATTCATGGTAACATCACATCCCTAAGGTCTGCTTCTACTGGAAAATAATCTTCCTCTCTCCTACATACCCTAAACCTGCGCCGCGCTATTCACACAAAATCTCTTTCCTGCTTTAAGTAACCTGCCACCTATTTCATACATTTGCAACATCTGGTTCATTACTCCCCTGTTCGTCCTATATAATCATATGTATGCAAGTACAAGAGTGCATTTATGTAAATATTGCACGAGAAACGTGCAGTCTACCTTTGTACTGTTCTGGGTCCGATTTTATTTTTGTAGTGCACGCAGTACACACTTTGCTTGAATAACGCAAGATACAGGAAGACAGCGTTGGTGACGCCAGTGTGTGGGATTGATGGCATGGATGGGTGATGTAGGTGGCATGGGTGGGGCTGGCTTGTATGGTTGGGACTGCTTAGTGGGGGTCACACTGGTAGGAAGGTCGCAGCTACACCAATTGTTTCTCGGCTGTTGTTTTTCTCGTTAAATAGAGACGTGTGTGCGTACGTGTATTTTTGGAGGTATGGAGACGTCAGTGTGGTTGCTGGTGGTATGGTGAGGTCAGTGTGGTTGCTGGAGGTATGGTGAGGTCAGTGTGGTTGCTGGTGGTATGGAGAGGTCAGTGTGGTTGCTGGTGGTATGGTGAGGTCAGTGTGGTTGCTGGTGGACGTATGGAGAGGTCAATGTGGTTGCTGGGCCCCTGATATATTACGTTTAATGGATCTCTGGTGTTATTACATACAGTTGCAGTGGGAACGGTGGCAGTAGCGGGGAAATGAGCTTCAACTGTTGATATAATGACTGAGGTATAGGAAAGTGTAGCCTCTATAAATGTAATGAATATGGGAAGTATGTCATGACGATCTAAATATTATTATACATAATTATAATTATTTGTATACAATATTTGTCATCAATTGTATTTTAGACATGCGAGAATACAACTAATGAGGGTAATATAAAGACAGATGCCACCAGTTTGTGCATATGTGAAGTGGAAAGAGGGAATATTTTGGAATGTTTATACAAATTAACTGTGTAAAATAATAAGCATACATTCAGTTATAATCCCTGAAAAATTACATTATATAACAGTTATTAGGCACAGTGAGTTACCCCAAGTTATATTTTTCGTTATTACTTCCTCTACATTATCAAAAAACCAGACATCACAAAATATAACAATCTAACCACTTTTTAAAATATAATCATATATAATAATCCCACTTGTAAGCCATACTCTTTTCCACAACATATAGACACCCAAGGTAAGAGTCAATATAACCTCCCCCCCCCCCTTGCCGAACACCACTGTACTCATAACATACCAAATTCTGTGCCTGAAACTTGAGTAATACTCTAAACTGTTTATCATTTGTTCAGCCTGACCTGCAAGAGTAGCAAAAGTCGCGAAAGGTTTCAAAGGTATACCTACCATTTGTTTTTTAAATCTCCAGGGCTCTCACATATCCTCTCATCTTAATTCCTGGCAGATATAATAGTGCCCAACTGAGAGCGAGGACTGTTATATCTCTACCTTTTGATAGCCACAGCTCCACCGAGTCAAAATAATGTTGCTACACTATCCCTATATCCTCACTTACACAAAATTTATAAATAACACTAAAGTATCTAATTGCTGCGTCCCTAACCATTAACAAAAATAACTAAGAATGTTAAGCATCTACAAGACTTCCTGGTGAACACAATTTAGAAAATAATTCTGAGAAAGAAGTTATGAGAGTGGGCAAGAGTGAGGATTCGAGTCCCTCAAGGATCAGTAATTGGAACTCTGTTATTCTTATTACACACCAATGATGCTCACGTTGCGATTATGTGTCCCCCCCCCATTCAAAGCAGGAGAAATATCAGAGCTGGAACAAATACAGAGATCGTTTACGGCCTTAAGTCTTGAACATGTAGTCATTGGAGCTGAGGAGAGAGAGATACAGGATAATATATACCTGGAAAGTACTCGAGGGCTTGGTCCCAAATCTGCACACTGCCATAACAACATACTGGAGTGAGAAATATGGGAGGAAGTGCAAAATAAACCCAATGAGGAGCAGGGGTGCGGTGGGGACAATAAGGGAACACTGTATCAATATCCGGGGTCCCAGACTATTCAACATCTTACCAGAAGATCTCAGAAACACGGTCGGAACAAGTGTAAAAACCTTCAAGAGGAAACTGGTGCCATATCAACCAGGTGCCATATCAACCAGGCTGTGATGGTTATGTGGGGCAGCGGGCTTCCAGCAGCAACAGCCTGATTGACCAGGCAAGAACCAGACAAGCCTGGACCATGGCAGGGTTCCAATAGTGAAACTCTTCAAAAGGTAAAGGTACAGCTCCCTTTCAAGGTAAGAGAGTTATTAGAGCTAGAACATATAGAGGTCGCTTATTGCCTGCATGTAAGCATCAGTAAAACGTCTAAGTTAATGGGAACACTTGGTTCTCTCTGGAGTAGAGAGAAGAGACGAATACCTTATAATATGTATACAGGAAATGCTTGAGGATCAGGTCCGTACTGCACTCTACAATAGCTGAATTTAGAGATATGGGGGAAATTGTACAATGCTTGTAAACCCAGTGAAAAAGCAGGAAAGACATAGGCACAATTAAGAACGTTGTGTCAACATCCTCATCCACGATTATTCAACTACCAGCTTACATCAAAAATATTTCATGAACACTTTCCTTCTACATCATCAGTGACTCAAGACTCTTCAACCTGCTGCCAGCAGATAAAAATATTGCTGAAATAAGCAAATACGTTTTCAAGAGGAGACTGGACCACTACCTCTGTTGCCAACCGCAACAGTCTGGTTGATGAAGCAGTCAACAAGGAAGTTTGACCTCAAGGCGGGCTGCGAATGTAGAAGAACTCTTGGAAATGGCCACAGGTGTGTCACAGGTACGAGGAAATTGAACGCTACGTATCGCTGTTTCCAAACTAAACAGGGAGAAGCTGAAAGGTAAACTGGCAGCAAGCATAGTCGGGAACGTTACTATTAGAATTAAATCTTGGTAAGTTTCAAAGATTAGAATCCGGACACGAAATATGATCTGGAAGGAGAAATTCTGCAGACACAATAAAATAACACGATCTGTTGGATAAGCATCTCAACAAGCATACCACCAGGCGTACATAATACACCCATTTAACTTCAGCGACACTTGCAAAACTAGCGACTTTAATAACAAAAGCCACTAGCATGAGTTACAACGATAACTGTACCGGAACTGAGAGGAATGAACTATGTAAACCTCAACTTAACAGTCCTGTCTTGTATGGACCAGTAGTTCCTACCTTGTATGGACCAGTAGTTCCTACCTTGTATGGACCAGTAGTTCCTACCTTGTATGGACCACTGGTTCCTGCCTTGCATGGACCACTGGTTCCTGCCTTGCATGGACCACTGGTTCCTGCCTTGCATGGACCACTGGTTCCTGCCTTGCATGGACCATTGGTTCCTACCTTGTATGGACCAGTGGTTCCTACCTTGTATGGACCACTGGTTCCTGCCTTGCATGGACCACCGGTTCCTGTCTTGCATAGACCACTGGTTCCTACCTTGTATGGACCACTGGCTCCTGCCTTGCATGGACCACTGGTTCCTACCTTGTATGGACCACTGGTTCCTGCCTTGCATGGACCACTGGTTCCTGCCTTGCATGGACCACCGGTTCCTGTCTTGCATGGACCACCGGTTCCTGCTTTGCATGGACCACCGGTTCCTGCTTTGCATGGACCACTGGTTCCTGCCTTGCATGGACCACTGGTTCCTGCCTTGCATGGACCACTGGTTCCTGCCTTGCATGGACCACTGGTTCCTGCCTTGCATGGACCACTGGTTCCTGGCTTGCATAGACCACCGGTTCCTGCCTTGCATGGACCACCGGTTCCTGCCTTGCATGGACCACTGATTCCTGCCTTGCATGGACCACTGGTTCCTGCCTTGCATGGACCACCGGTTCCTGCCTTGCATGGACCACCGGTTGCTGCCTTGCATGGACCACCGGTTCCTGCCTTGCATGGACCACCGGTTCCTGCCTTGCATGGACCACCGGTTCCTGCCTTGCATGGACCACTGGTTCCTGCCTTGCATGGACCACTGGTTCCTGCCTTGCATGGACCACTGGTTCCTGCTTTGCATGGACCACTGGTTCTTGCCTTGCATGGACCACTGGTTCCTGCCTTGCATGGACCACTGGTTCCTGCCTTGCATGGACCACTGGTTCCTGCCTTGCATGGACCACTGGCTCCTGCCTTGCATGGACCACTGGTTCCTGCCTTGCATGGACCACTGGTTCCTGCCTTGCATGGACCACTGGCTCCTGCCTTGCATGGACCACTGGTTCCTGCCTTGCATGGACCACTGGCTCCTGCCTTGCATGGACCACTGGTTCCTGCCTTGCATGGACCACTGGTTCCTGCCTTGCATGGACCACTGGCTCCTGCCTTGCATGGACCACTGGTTCCTGCCTTGCATGGACCACTGGCTCCTGCCTTGCATGGACCACTGGACCACTGGTTCCTGCCTTGCATGGACCACTGGCTCCTGCCTTGCATGGACCACTGGTTCCTGCCTTGCATGGACCACTGGTTCCTGCCTTGCATGGACCACTGGTTCCTGCCTTGCATGGACCACTGGTTCCTGCCTTGCATGGACCACTGGTTCCTGCCTTGCATGGACCACTGGCCTTGCATGGACCACTTCCTGCCTTGCATGCATGGACCACTGGTTCCTGCCTTGCATGGACCACTGGTTCCTGCCTTGCATGGACCACTGGCATCCTGCTCCTGCCTTGCATGGACCACTGGTTCCTGCCTTGCTCCTGCCTTGCATGGACCACTGGCTCCTGCCTTGCATGGACCACTGGTTCCTGCCTTGCATGGACCACTGGTTCCTGCCTTGCATGAACCACTGGTTCCTGCCTTGCATGGACCACTGGTTCCTGCCTTGCATGGACCACTGGTTCCTGCCTTGCATGGACCACTGGCTCCTGCCTTGCATGGACCACTGGTTCCTGCCTTGCATGGACCACTGGTTCCTGCCTTGCATGGACCACTGGTTCCTGCCTTGCATGGACCACTGGTTCCTGCCTTGCATGGACCACTGGTTCCTGCCTTGCATGGACCACTGGTTCCTGCCTTGCATGGACCACTGGTTCCTGCCTTGCATGGACCACTGGTTCCTGCCTTGCATGGACCACTGGTTCCTGCCTTGCATGGACCACTGGTTCCTGCCTTGCATGGACCACTGGTTCCTGCCTTGCATGGACCACTGGTTCCTGCCTTGCATGGACCACTGGTTCCTGCCTTGCATGGACCACTGGTTCCTGCCTTGCATGGACCACTGGTTCCTGCCTTGCATGGACCACTGGTTCCTGCCTTGCATGGACCACTGGTTCCTGCCTTGCATGGACCACTGGTTCCTGCCTTGCATGGACCACTGGTTCCTGCCTTGCATGGACCACTGGTTCCTGCCTTGCATGGACCACTGGTTCCTGCCTTGCATGGACCACTGGTTCCTGCCTTGCATGGACCACTGGCTCCTGCCTTGCATGGACCACTGGTTCCTGCCTTGCATGGACCACTGGTTCCTGCCTTGCATGGACCACTGGTTCCTGCCTTGCATGGACCACTGGTTCCTGCCTTGCATGGACCACTGGTTCCTGCCTTGCATGGACCACTGGTTCCTGCCTTGCATGGACCACTGGTTCCTGCCTTGCATGGACCACTGGTTCCTGCCTTGCATGGACCACTGGTTCCTGCCTTGCATGGACCACTGGTTCCTGCCTTGCATGGACCACTGGTTCCTGCCTTGCATGGACCACTGGTTCCTGCCTTGCATGGACCACTGGTTCCTGCCTTGCATGGACCACTGGTTCCTGCCTTGCATGGACCACTGGTTCCTGCCTTGCATGGACCACTGGTTCCTGCCTTGCATGGACCACTGGCTCCTGCCTTGCATGGACCACTGGTTCCTGCCTTGCATGGACCACTGGCTCCTGCCTTGCATGGACCACTGGTTCCTGCCTTGCATGGACCACTGGTTCCTGCCTTGCATGGACCACTGGTTCCTGCCTTGCATGGACCACTGGTTCCTGCCTTGCATGGACCACTGGCTCCTGCCTTGCATGGACCACTGGTTCCTGCCTTGCATGGACCACTGGTTCCTGCCTTGCATGGACCACTGGCTCCTGCCTTGCATGGACCACTGGTTCCTGCCTTGCATGGACCACTGGTTCCTGCCTTGCATGGACCACTGGCTCCTGCCTTGCATGGACCACTGGCTCCTGCCTTGCATGGACCACTGGTTCCTGCCTTGCATGGACCACTGGTTCCTGCCTTGCATGGGTAGGAGGCTTGCTCTTGTATGCCTCTTTTCTAACATTGTAATAATAACCTTGAGGGAAGTTAAGAGCTCTCACAAGACAGCCACACACCCAAGAGAGGCACGCCCACCTCATCCACATTACCTTGATGTTATATACTTGGGAGATCTCTCTGTGCCTCAGGAGATATGCTGTGGCAGGGAATGGAAACGTTTGCCTCGACCACTGGTGCATCATCAGTCATCAGCATAATTAACAGCAAAGTTATGAGCATAAGGAAATGGGAGAGAAAAGCAGATACTGACTGCAACCTTGGAGGAACAAGGATGACGGCAACGAACAAGGTAAAAGATGGAGGAGTGAACGTGGCTCCCAGGTTATCAGTGCAGGGAAAAAATGTCCCAAGTAAAAATGACCCAAGTGAAAGGCAGGAAAATGGAACAGTATTATTATTTTTTTTTTTTTTGCATGTTCTTATTAACAGATTCGACGCATGCTGGTCAGAGTAGGTTAGGTTCAATTAGGTTAGACTAGGTATGGATGCTAGTTTACCTGTAGTTTACTTGTAAATAGCTGAAAGTCGATGCTTCTACTACCCGATCCCTGACCAGGTCTCCAGGTCGATGGCCTGATCAATAAGTCTGTCAGTGCTAGCCGCACGCAATTCAACTTAGGCATCACCACTTGGCTTAAGAACTGACTTGATTCACTGGTCTGTGAGTTCTAGGACTCGACTGCCATGGGTTCAAAACCCATCCGTTCTCTTATTTGTTTGCAGTCGTCTTATTATGATTTAGTAAATCTGTCTTGAAGACAGCCAGGGATCTGTTGGTGATTTTCATGTATAAAGGATGTGTGCTGAAAAGTCTTGGTCTCTTGACACTATTTACGTTATCTCTTTGTATATTCGTGTCACCTCTTGGCATTTGTATCGGCTGCCGAGCTTCTTGCTTGCATAGGGAAGAATTTCGGTGGGCAGATCCGGAACCAGTCCCTCCAAAATTTTTCAGGTGTAAATTATAATGTATTTTTCTTGCGTTCCCTGTAATACATATAATAATGAAGATTCTCTTTAAATTTTTCAGATATGATATTTTGGCTGCGTTAAATGGAGCCGTTAGTGTGCAGAAGTATTCCAGTCTAAAGAAAAGTGACTAAATTTGGAAGAAGGTTAGGTTAGGTTGGGTATGGATGCAGGTTAGGATAGGTTAATTAAGCTGGGTATGGATGCAGGTTAGGATAGGTTAAGCTGGGTATGGATGCAGGTTAGGATAGGCTAAGCTGGGTATGGATGCAGGTTAGGATAGGCTAAGCTGGGTATGGATGCAGGTTAGGATAGGCTAAGCTGGGTATGGATGCAGGTTAGGATAGGCTAAGCTGGGTATGGATGCAGGTTAGGATAGGTTAAGCTGGGTATGGATGCAGGTTAGGATAGGCTAAGCTAGGTATGGATGTAGGTTAGGATAGGCTAAGCTGAGTATGGATGCAGGTTAGGATAGGTTAAGCTGGGTATGGATGCAGGTTAGGATAGGCTAAGGTGGGTATGGATGCAGGTTAGGATAGGCTAAGCTGGGTATGGATGCAGGTTAGGATAGGCTAAGCTGGGTATGGATGCAGGTTAGGATAGGCTAAGCTGGGTATAGATGCAGGTTAGGATAGGCTAAGCTGGGTATGGATGCAGGTTAGGATAGGCTAAGCTGGGTATGGATGCAGGTTAGGATAGGCTAAGCTGGGTATGGATGCAGGTTAGGATAGACTAAGCTGGGTATGGATGCAGGTTAGGATAGGCTAAGCTGGGTATGGATGCAGGTTAGGATAGGCTAAGCTGGGTATGGATGCAGGTTAGGATAGGCTAAGCTGGGTATGGATGCAGGTTAAGATAGGCTAAGCTGGGTATGGATGCAGGTTAGGATAGGCTAAGCTGGGTATGGATGCAGGTTAGGATAGGCTAAGCTGGGTATGGATGCAGGTTAGGATAGGCTAAGTTGGGTATGGATGCAGGTTAGGATAGGCTAAGCTGGGTATGGATGCAGGTTAGGATAGGCTAAGGTGGGTATGGATGCAGGTTAGGATAGGCTAAGCTGGGTATGGATGCAGGTTAGGATAGGCTAAGCTGGGTATGGATGCAGGTTAGGATAGGCTTAGCTGGGTATGGATGCAGGTTAGGATAGGCTAAGCTGTGTATGGATGCAGGTTAGGATAGGCTAAGCTGGGTATGGATGCAGGTTAGGATAGGCTAAGCTGGGTATGGATGCAGGTTAGGATAGGCTAAGCTGGGTATGGATGCAGGTTAGGATAGGCTAAGCTGGGTATGGATGCAGGTTAGGATAGGCTAAGCTGGGTATGGATGCAGGTTAGGATAGGCTAAGCTGGGTATGGATGCAGGTTAGGATAGGCTAAGCTGGGTATGGATGCAGGTTAGGATAGGCTAAGCTGGGTATGGATGCAGGTTAGGATAGGCTAAGCTGGGTATGGATACAGGTTAGGATAGGCTAAGCTGGGTATGGATGCAGGTTAGGATAGGTTAAGCTGGGTATAGCTGGATACAGGTGAGGATAGGCTAAGCTGGGTATGGATACAGGTTAGGATAGGCTAAGCTGGGTATGGATGCAGGTTAGGATAGGCTAAGCTGGGTATGGATGCAGGTTAGGATAGGCTAAGCTGGGTATGGATGCAGGTTAGGATAGGCTAAGCTGGGTATGGATGCAGGTTAGGATAGGCTAAGCTGGGTATGGATGCAGGTTAGGATAGGCTAAGCTGGGTATGGATGCAGGTTAGGATAGGCTAAGCTGGGTATGGATGCAGGTTAGGATAGGCTAAGCTGGGTATGGATGCAGGTTAGGATAGGCTAAGCTGGGTATGGATGCAGGTTAGGATAGGCTAAGCTGGGTATGGATGCAGGTTAGGATAGGCTAAGCTGGGTATGGATGCAGGTTAGGATAGGCTAAGCTGGGTATGGATGCAGGTTAGGATAGGCTAAGCTGGGTATGGATGCAGGTTAGGATAGGCTAAGCTGGGTATGGATGCAGGTTAGGATAGGTTAAGCTGGGTATGGATGCAGGTTAGGATAGGTTAAGCTGGGTATGGATGCAGGTTAGGATAGGTTAAGCTGGGTATGGATGCAGGTTAGGATAGGTTAAGCTGGGTATGGATACAGGTTAGGATAGGCTAAGCTGGGTATGGATGCAGGTTAGGATAGGTTAAGCTGGGTATGGATGCAGGTTAGGATAGGCTAAGCTGGGTATGGATGCAGGTTAGGATAGGCTAAGCTGGGTATGGATGCAGGTTAGGTTCGGTGTGCCATTTTATACTTTTCACTTGTGCCAGTTTTACCTGCCATTTTTGCCTACAATTGAGAATATGATGAAGAACTTGAATAAAAGTGTCATGAACAATCATCAGTGGAAAGTGAGCAACTACATAAATCAAAAAATGAAACAGGTAAAAAGAGAGATGTAGGTGTGTGCCGCAGTCAGAGATCCTCTCACCAGCTGTCGCTGCCACAAAACTGTCGTTGTAGTTGGCGCTTCAATGTAAACTATACCAGTCATTTCCCAACAGTGTGTCAGTTAGGTTAGTTTATACCTGTGATAAAGATCTGGCTGGTTAGGTATTGGTATCGGACACCCACGTAGTAGTATTATGGAAGTATTTGTTAAAAGCGTCTCTGATGAAGCCCACTGTCTGCAGGAATGTTCTCATCATTATTATTACATTTATGGGGAAGCAGATTCGTAGGGGTCATACAGCGCCTGGGAGAATGCGAGGCAAACCACCCGTACAGTCGTTTGTTTCCAATTGTGTTATTGCGATTTCGTGAGTCAGAATGGGAGGCATTCAGGTTCGGGTACGGGTGGATTTTGAACTCATGGCGAATGAGTTTTACGATTCACTAGCCGTGGGTTCAAATCCCACCCGTACCGTGGTTTGTTTCCAATCGTGTTATTACGATTTCGTGAGTCAGAATGGGAGGCATTCAGGTTCGATAAAAGGAAAGGGAGATCAGGTTTAATTCCTTGGATCAAGGACCCCTTACCGGCAGTGTTGTCATTGAAGACCACCGTGTAGAGGGAATGTTGTCAATCATGACCACTGTGTAGAGGGAATGTTGTCAGTCATGACCACTGTGTAGAGGGAATGTTGTCAATCATGACCACTGTGTAGAGGGAATGTTGTCAATCATGACCACTGTGTAGAGGGAATGTTGTCAATCATGACCACTGTGTAGAGGGAATGTTGTCAATCATGACCACTGTGTAGAGGGAATGTTGTCAATCATGACCACTGTGTAGAGGGAATGTTGTCAATCATGACCACTGTGTAGAGGGAATGTTGTCAATCATGACCACTGTGTAGAGGGAATGTTGTCAATCATGACCACTGTGTAGAGGGAATGTTGTCAATCATGACCACTGTGTAGAGGGAATGTTGTCAATCATGACCACTGTGTAGAGGGAATGTTGTCAATCATGACCACTGTGTAGAGGGAATGTTGTCAATCATGACCACTGTGTAGAGGGAATGTTGTCAATCATGACCACTGTGTAGAGGGAATGTTGTCAATCATGACCACTGTGTAGAGGGAATGTTGTCAATCATGACCACTGTGTAGAGGGAATGTTATTAATTAAGAAGTCCGTATAGCTGCCTGAAATTCTCTCTCCCACCCATCACTGGTTTCCAGTTTTTTCCCCTGTGGCAGACCAGCCTGAGGTCATGCTTCCTTGCTTATTGGCTGTTCAGCTATGTTGTAGCTGTTAGCGGCCCACTAGTCCCACATACTGTAGCCATAAAGGTGAGGATAACGTCTACCAGCGGAGGTTGTCTTTACACGCTCTTCGAGGAATATAACATGTGCACCATCTGTGTCTTATTTGTCGGTATTGTATACCATTAATGTTATGATACACGCTCTGTGACAGTGACGGGACGCAGTGAAGTAAACAAGAGTTACGATACTCGCATTTCCCATACCCACAATGTTTCTCTTATCTATCATCTTTTCTCTCCCACACTCTAGATAATTTGAGGTAGTTTCACTGTGCGAGAGGGAGAAGGTGTAGGAGTGCTGGCGGTGCTGGAGACAAGGGGTAATTCTTTGTGTACGAGGCAGGTGTTCCTAGCCCGAGTGTGTGTCGCAGCACTTCCTGTCCGTGATGTGTAATGTGAGAGAGCCATGGGTCCTCCCTCACACTTGACCTTGCTATTCCAGGGGCCTCGCTCTCTTTACTGCTACTGTCCTCCGCCACACTGAAACTTTCACCATTGAATGTGAACCATAAGCCAGCAGTGGTCAGGCACAAGGACAGTTGCTATTACACCGTCCTTCGTTAGTAGACAAGTATATAGCAGCTCATGCTACCTGGTTACCTGGAGGTTACCTGGAGGTTATTCCGGGGATCAACGCCCCCGCGGCCCGGTCTATGACCAGGCCTCCCGATGGATCAGGGCCTGATCAACTAGGCTGTTACTGCTGGCCGCACGCAGTCCAACGTACGAGCCACAGCCCGGCTGATCCGGCACTGACTTTAGGTATCTGTCCAGCTCTCTCTTGAAGGCAGCCAGGGGTTTATTGGCAATTCCCCTAATGCTTGATGGGAGGCTGTTGAACAGTTTTGGGCCCCGGACACTTATGGTGTTTTCCCTTAGTGTACCAATGGCGCCCCTACTTTTTATTGGCGGCATTTTGCATCGCCTGCCCAGTCTTTTACTTTCGTAGGGAGTGATTTCTGTGTGCAGATTTGGGACCATTCCTTCCAAGATTTTCCAAGTGTAGATTATGATATATCTCTCCCTCCTGCGTTCCAACGAGTACAAGTCAAGTGCTTCCAAGCGTTCCCAGTAGTTAAGGTGCTTGACAGAACTTATACGTGCAGTAAAGGATCTCTGTACACTCTCTAGATCTGCGATTTCACCTGCTTTGAATGGAGATGTTAATGTACAGCAGTATTCCAGCCTAGAGAGAACAAGTGATTTGAAAAGGATCATCATGGGCTTGGCATCTCTCGTTTTGAAAGTTCTCATTATCCATCCTATCATTTTCTTTGCACGTGCGATCGTGGCACTGTTGTGATCCTTGAAAGTGAGATCCTCAGACATTACTACTCCCAGGTGCCTTCTTGCTGCTACCACCCGAGTGCCAACCGCACCACTGAACGGGTCAACATATGAAAAACGAACGTTTTAGGTGATTTTTTCCCATGGAAAATGCAACAACAAAAAGTTAAGAATTTGCTCATCATTGCACTCACTTGGTTGTGTTTGCAAAGGTCGATTTATAATTCCAGGTTTCTCCTCTTGATCACTATCTATCGTGATTATTGATTCCTGTTTCCTGTGATAAGATCATACCTACTAGTCTTGAAACTGTGTACGGTATTTGCTTGCATGACTCCTCTTGCGTTCCACTTGCCACCCTGGGAAAGAAAAAGTACTCACGTCACTGTGGTTCATGTATGTTTCTATCTGACATTCGTCCTGGATTGGATGCGAAGGTCTATGATATCGACAAGTAGTGGAAAAAGACAAAATTAAATCAATCTGGACATGTTTAGTGACAATACTTCGATCTTGAGACCATAGTCACTCCAGGGTCGGCCCGAAATGTTTCCTGTACACATGTCCTCAACGATTGTCTTGTCTTTTATTCCACTATTTGTTCTGGATTCCTCACCTCTCATCTCAAACTGTGTCTATTCAAACTGACTATTTACCAGGCACTGTGACCAGAATAAAAATAAGTCAGTTAAGCTTGTAGATGCCGATCATAAGTCTTCTCTGGTCCTCTATTCTCGGTTAGTGTTGAGTTTCTCAAGCCTCTCCTCGTAGTTCGTTACCCTCGATTCCAGTACTAACTTTCTCACGAAACAATGTATCTTCTCCAGTTACTTGGTGTGGTCAGCAGCTGGCTCCATGAAGGTTATTAATAATCTTAATTTTTAAAAGGGTGGACCGGTAATCCAGCGGAAGGCTTACCGGTTCTTCCCTTGGTCAGATGACCAAAAGCTCCAGTGGCGGGCCATCATATGACCGCGTCAGGAGAGACCAGTCCTGTTTCGTGAGGAATCTTACCTAACCCACTTAATAGGTGCTGAGAGAAGGATCAGGACCACAGCCAGGAAATTTGAAAAGACAAATATGGTCTCCGTATATAAAAAAGGGGAGACTGGCAAGAGGCACAGTATCTCTAGGAAGCATATTGCAAACGTTATGGAGAAGATTATAAGGGTAAAAAAGGGATATTGGAGCAATTGGAGAAAGATGCTTCACAAAAAAAGTCAGCACAGATTTAAGGATGTAGATCCTCTCATGAATTTGTTGGAGTTCTTTAAGTCACTGAGTTAAAACAAGACGGACAGTGATGGGTGGACTGCAAATTCTTGGACTGCAGGACGGCATTTGATGCAGTAATACATCAGAGAGTAGTCCAAAAATAAGAGGAACGAGAAAGGTTAAAAGGCAGCGCTTTAGTGGGTGAGGGGCTTACCAAAATAACAGAAAACAGAAAGCAACAGGAACAGGAGAGAGTAATGAGTGGAGTCCAGCAACAATCAATGTTATGACCGCTGTTGTTCCTAATGTATGTGAATGGCCTATTAGAGGGGACTGATATGAAAACATTGTTTGCTAATGATGTAAAACATTGTTGACGATGTAAAATTAATGAGAAGAATAAAAACACGAGAGTACATTAATGAGCTCCAGGGAAACCTCAGCAGACTGGTCAAATAAATAGTTTACAGGGTTGAACCTGAACAAATGCAAGGTCATGCAATATTGGGAAGGTGATGGCAAACTGGACACAGTACAACATGGGCAGAGAGAAACTGCAAATATTAGTAAAAAATAAAAAGACCTGAGGGTAAATATAACACGAAGCACATCGCCAGAATTACACACAAACCATATTAGCTCCATATGCAAGGTTAGTAAACCTCAGAAGAGCCTTCAGAAACTTAACGTATGACATGTTAGGCCAGTTAATGAAGATGTGGTCCAACTTAGAGCCCTCAACTGGTCAAGTACATGCAGAAACTCGAAAAGATCAAAAGGTTTGCAAGTAGAGTAGTAGCAGAACTGAGAGGAATGCATTATGAGGAGAGGTTGAAGGAACTGAACCTGACGACCTTAGTGGAGAAAAGCATGAGAGGAGACTTGATTGCACCATACAAAATCTATAAAGAAATTGATAGAGACAGATTGATTTAAACAAAATGGTAATGATTGGTATGATTAGAACCTGCCTAGCATGGTTGATGAGTGAGATACTGCCTAGCACGGTTGATGAGTGAGATACTGCCTAGCACGGTTGATGAGTGAGATACTGCCTAGCATGTTTGATGAGTGAGATGCTGCCTAGCATGGTTGATGAGTGAGATACTGCCTAGCACGGTTGATGAGTGAGATACTGCCTAGCACGGTTGATGAGTGAGATACTGCCTAGCATGTTTGATGAGTGAGATGCTGCCTAGCATGGTTGATGAGTAAGATACTGCCTAGCATGGTTGATGAGTGAGATACTGCCTAGCATGGTTGATGAGTAAGATACTGCCTAGCATGGTTGATGAGTGAGATACTGCCTAGCATGGTTGATGAGTGAGATACTGCCTAGCATGTTTGATGAGTGAGATACTGCCTAGCATGGTTGATGAGTGAGATACTGCCTAGCATGGTTGATGAGTGAGATGCTGCCTAGCATGGTTGATGAGTAAGATACTGCCTAGCATGGTTGATGAGTGAGATACTGCCTAGCATGGTTGATGAGTGAGATGCTGCCTAGCATGGTTGATGAGTAAGATACTGCCTAGCATGGTTGATGAGTGAGATACTGCCTAGCATGGTTGATGAGTGAGATACTGCCTAGCATGTTTGATGAGTGAGATGCTGCCTAGCATGGTTGATGAGTAAGATACTGCCTAGCATGGTTGATGAGTGAGATACTGCCTAGCATGGTTGATGAGTGAGATACTGCCTAGCATGTTTGATGAGTGAGATGCTGCCTAGCATGGTTGATGAGTAAGATACTGCCTAGCATGGTTGATGAGTGAGATACTGCCTAGCATGGTTGATGAGTAAGATACTGCCTAGCATGGTTGATGAGTAAGATACTGCCTAGCATGGTTGATGAGTGAGATACTGCCTAGCATGGTTGATGAGTGAGATGCTGCCTAGCATGGTTGATGAGTAAGATACTGCATGGTTGATGAGTAAGATACTGCCTAGCATGGTTGATGAGTGAGATACTGCCTAGCATGGTTGATGAGTAAGATACTGCCTAGCATGGTTGATGAGTGAGATACTGCCTAGCATGGTTGATGAGTAAGATACTGCCTAGCATGGTTGATGAGTGAGATACTGCCTAGCATGGTTGATGAGTAAGATACTGCCTAGCATGGTTGATGAGTGAGATGCTGCCTAGCATGGTTGATGAGTAAGATACTGCTTACCATGGTTGATGAGTGAGATACTGCCTAGCATGGTTGATGAGTAAGATACTGCCTAGCATGGTTGATGAGTAAGATACTGCCTAGCATGGTTGATGAGTGAGATACTGCCTAGCATGGTTGATGAGTGAGATGCTGCCTAGCATGGTTGATGAGTAAGATACTGCTTACCATGGTTGATGAGTGAGATACTGCCTAGCATGGTTGAGATACTGCCTGAGTGAGTAAGATACTGCCTAGCATGGTTTGATGAGTAATGATACTGCCTAGCATGGTACTGCTTACCATGGTGGATGAGTGAGATACTGCCTAGCATGGTTGATGAGTGAGATGCTGCCTAGCATGGTTGATGAGTAAGATACTGCTTACCATGGTTGATGAGTGAGATACTGCCTAGCATGGTTAATGAGTGAGATACTGCCTAGCATGGTTGATGAGTAAGATACTGCCTAGCATGGTTGATGAGTGAGATACTGCCTAGCATGGTTGATGAGTGAGATACTGCCTAGCATGGTTGATGAGTGAGATACTGCCTAGCATGGTTGATGAGTGAGATACTGCCTAGCATGGTTGATGAGTGAGATACTGCCTAGCATGGTTGATGAGTGAGATACTGCCTAGCATGGTTGATGAGTGAGATACTGCCTAGCATGGTTGATGAGTGAGATACTGCCTAGCATGGTTGATGAGTGAGATACTGCCTAGCATGGTTGATGAGTGAGATACTGCCTAGCATGGTTGATGAGTGAGATACTGCCTAGCATGGTTGATGAGTGAGATACTGCCTAGCATGGTTGATGGTTGATGAGTGAGATACTGCCTAGCATGGTTGATGAGTGAGATACTGCCTAGCATGGTTGATGAGTGAGATACTGCCTAGCATGGTTGATGAGTGAGATACTGCCTAGCATGGTTGATGAGTAAGATACTGCCTAGCATGGTTGATGAGTGAGATACTGCCTAGCATGGTTGATGAGTGAGATGCTGCCTAGCATGGTTGATGAGTAAGATACTGCCTAGCATGGTTGATGAGTGAGATACTGCCTAGCATGGTTGATGAGTGAGATACTGCCTAGCATGGTTGATGAGTGAGATACTGCCTAGCATGGTTGATGAGTGAGATACTGCCTAGCATGTTTGATGAGTGAGATACTGCCTAGCATGGTTGATGAGTGAGATACTGCCTAGCATGGTTGATGAGTGAGATACTGCCTAGCATGGTTGATGAGTGAGATACTGCCTAGCATGGTTGATGAGTGAGATACTGCCTAGCATGGTTGATGAGTGAGATACTGCCTAGCATGGTTGATGAGTGAGATACTGCCTAGCATGGTTGATGAGTGAGATACTGCCTAGCATGGTTGATGAGTGAGATACTGCCTAGCATGGTTGATGAGTGAGATACTGCCTAGCATGGTTGATGAGTAAGATACTGCCTAGCATGGTTGATGAGTGAGATACTGCCTAGCATGGTTGATGAGTGAGATACTGCCTAGCATGGTTGATGAGTAAGATACTGCCTAGCATGGTTGATGAGTGAGATACTGCCTAGCATGGTTGATGAGTGAGATGCTGCCTAGCATGGTTGATGAGTAAGATACTGCTTACCATGGTTGATGAGTGAGATACTGCCTAGCATGGTTGATGAGTGAGATACTGCCTAGCATGGTTGATGAGTAAGAGATACTGCCTAGCATGGTTGATGAGTGAGATGCTGCCTAGCATGGTTGATGAGTAAGATACTGCTTACCATGGTTGATGAGTGAGATACTGCCTAGCATGGTTGATGAGTGAGATACTGCCTAGCATGGTTGATGAGTAAGATACTGCCTAGCATGGTTGATGAGTGAGATACTGCCTAGCATGGTTGATGAGTAAGATACTGCCTAGCATGGTTGATGAGTGAGATACTGCCTAGCATGGTTGATGAGTGAGATACTGCCGAGCATGGTTGATGAGTGAGAGCCTGCGTAGCATGGTTGATGAGTAAGATACTGCCTAGCATGGTTGATGAGTGAGATACTGCCTAGCATGGTTGATGAGTAAGATACTGCCTAGCATGGTTGATGAGTGAGATACTGCCTAGCATGGTTGATGAGTGAGATACTGCCATGGTTGATGAGTAAGATACTGCATGGTTGATGAGTGAGATACTGCCTAGCATGGTTAATGAGTGAGATACTGCCTAGCATGGTTGATGAGTAAGATACTGCCTAGCATGGTTGATGAGTGAGATACTGCCTAGCATGGTTGATGAGTGAGATGCTGCCTAGCATGGTTGATGAGTGAGATACTGCCTAGCATGGTTGATGAGTGAGATACTGCCTAGCATGGTTGATGAGTGAGATACTGCCTAGCATGGTTGATGAGTGAGATACTGCCTAGCATGGTTAATGAGTGAGATACTGCCTAGCATGGTTGATGAGTAAGATACTGCCTAGCATGGTTGATGAGTGAGATACTGCCTAGCATGGTTAATGAGTGAGATACTGCCTAGCATGGTTGATGAGTAAGATACTGCTTACCATGGTTGATGAGTGAGATACTGCCTAGCATGGTTGATGAGTGAGATACTGCCTAGCATGGTTGATGAGTGAGATACTGCCTAGCATGGTTGATGAGTGAGATACTGCCTAGCATGGTTGATGAGTGAGATACTGCCTAGCATGGTTGATGAGTGAGATACTGCCTAGCATGGTTGATGAGTGAGATACTGCCTAGCATGGTTGATGAGTGAGATACTGCCTAGCATGGTTGATGAGTGAGATACTGCCTAGCATGGTTGATGCCTAGCAGTGAGAGTGAGACTGCCTAGCATGGTTGATGAGTGAGATACTGCCTAGCATGGTTGATGAGTGAGATACTGCCTAGCATGGTTGATTAGTGAGATACTGCTTACCATGGTTGATGAGATACTGCCTAGCATGTTTGATGAGTGAGATACTGCCTAGCATGGTTGATGAGTGAGATACTGCCTAGCATGGTTGATGAGTGAGATACTGCCTAGCATGGTTGATGAGTGAGATACTGCCTAGCATGGTTGATGAGTGAGATACTGCCTAGCATGGTTGATGAGTGAGATACTGCCTAGCATGGTTGATGAGTGAGATACTGCCTAGCATGGTTGATGAGTGAGATACTGCCTAGCATGGTTGATGAGTGAGATACTGCCTAGCATGGTTGATGAGTGAGATACTGCCTAGCATGGTTGATGAGTGAGATGCTGCCTAGCATGGTTGATGAGTAAGATACTGCCTAGCATGGTTGATGAGTGAGATACTGCCTAGCATGGTTGATGAGTGAGATACTGCCTAGCATGGTTGATGAGTGAGATACTGCCTAGCATGGTTGATGAGTGAGATACTGCCTAGCATGGTTGATGAGTGAGATACTGCCTAGCATGGTTGATGAGTGAGATACTGCCTAGCATGGTTGATGAGTGAGATACTGCCTAGCATGGTTGATGAGTGAGATACTGCCTAGCATGGTTGATGAGTGATATACTGCCTAGCATGGTTGATGAGTGAGATGCTGCCTAGCATGGTTGATGAGTAAGATACTGCCTAGCATGGTTGATGAGTGAGATACTGCCTAGCATGGTTGATGAGTGAGATACTGCCTAGCATGGTTGATGAGTGAGATACTGCCTAGCATGGTTGATGAGTAAGATACTGCCTAGCATGGTTGATGAGTGAGATGCTGCCTAGCATGGTTGATGAGTAAGATACTGCCTAGCATGGTTGATGAGTAAGATACTGCCTAGCATGGTTGATGAGTGAGATACTGCCTAGCATGGTTGATGAGTGAGATACTGCCTAGCATGGTTGATGAGTGAGATACTGCCTAGCATGGTTGATGAGTGAGATGCTGCCTAGCATGGTTGATGAGTAAGATACTGCCTAGCATGGTTGATGAGTAAGATACTGCCTAGCATGGTTGATGAGTAAGATACTGCCTAGCATGGTTGATGAGTGAGATGCTGCCTAGCATGGTTGATGAGTAAGATACTGCCTAGCATGGTTGATGAGTAAGATACTGCCTAGCATGGTTGATGAGTGAGATGCTGCCTAGCATGGTTGATGAGTGAGATACTGCCTAGCATGGTTGATGAGTGAGATACTGCCTAGCATGGTTGATGAGTAAGATACTGCCTAGCATGGTTGATGAGTGAGATGCTGCCTAGCATGGTTGATGAGTAAGATACTGCCTAGCATGGTTGATGAGTGAGATACTGCCTAGCATGGTTGATGAGTGAGATACTGCCTAGCATGGTTGATGAGTGAGATACTGCCTAGCATGGTTGATGAGTGAGATACTGCCTAGCATGGTTGATGAGTGAGACACTGCCTAGCATGGTTGATGAGTGAGATACTGCCTAGCATGGTTGATGAGTGAGACACTGCCTAGCATGGTTGATGAGTGAGATACTGCCTAGCATGGTTGATGAGCGAGATACTGCCTAGCATGGTTGATGAGTGAGATACTGCCTAGCATGGTTGATGAGTGAGATACTGCCTAGCATGGTTGATGAATGAGATACTGCCTAACATGGTTGATGAGTGAGATACTGCCTAGCATGGTTGATGAATGAGATACTGCCTAACATGGTTGATGAGTGAGATACTGCCTAGCATGGTTGATGAGTGAGATACTGCCTAGCATGGGTTAGTAGGTCTACTTCAGTTCTGCTCAAATTTTATTGCTTTACTACTGTCACCATTACTAACAATTATATAGGCCCTCCATTATATTACTATTACAATTACTACAGCACTAATATTACTAGTGCAATTACACCATACCCCCGGCCGGGATTGAACCCGCGGTCATAGAGTCTCAAAACTCCAGCCCGTCAGTAGTCAGTAGTGCAATTACTACTGTTATTACTAGTATAAAGTGTACTGGAAGACTATCAAAAAGGTAGGGTGGGTTTGACATAAATATTTGTCGGCTATTGTATAAAGAATGCAGGGGAAGGTAAATACAAGAGTGTGGGCAGTGCAAGGCCTCGCCTCGCATTTCTCCTACATTCCTGTCGCAATTTCCACCTGTACTTGACATTTTTCCATGTAATATCTTTCTAAAAGCAACCTTCAGAATTTTGTAAAATGATTTACAGATAGACATCTGTCTGTAGCAACCAGAAATTATATTTCACTGTTTCTTAAGTCAAATTCTAATCTTATTTCTTTGCAAGTAGTACGTTGAGATTATATTTTTACAATAATGGGTTGCAGTGCAAAGAGAACCTCTGTCATGCCTAGGCATTATGAGCGGCATATGTGCGGAGAAGTAACTTATAAAGCTACTTCTTCGCACATATGCTGTATTCTTTTCAAGATTGATGGACTGACCACGTCGACTCAAGGTTGAGGGACTGATTACCTCAAACTACTCCTGTTCTTCCCCGTTCTCCTTTGTATGGACTGATGAAGCCACTGTGTGGCGAAACGTTTCCTCAATAAAGAAACCCAAGTGCTGCACATGTCTAAAAAAAATTCTTGACGACTCTGACACATTTTCTTGCATAGCTTCCATCTACGTCCTCTTGTTCCTGGTCCTGTCTTTTAAACTATTGTTACCTTACCTGCCTTATTAATACCTCCTAGAATTTTATACTTAGTGATCATGTTACGATATACATGTTTCGGTTGGTACGATGTTCATCCAAGATCAGTTTACTCTGTGTGTGTGTGTGTGTGTGTGTGTGTGTGTGTGTGTGTGTGTGTGTGTGTGTGTGTGTGTGTGTGTACACTCATTGATTTGTGTTTGCGAGTGTCAAGTCTTAGCTCTTGGCCCCATGCTAGACTATTTTAATAAGGCCGAAGAGACTAAGACTGACATCTGTCTATTGGGCCTTATCATATCTACTCTTGAAGCTATGTATTGAGATTATCTCCCGATGCCTTCATTGCCCTACTGAAGTCTCCAAACTCAAGCTGACAGATTTCAATACCTTGTATGATCCCCATCCTGGATGATGGAATGTGGCAGGGAAACATAGTCAGCTTGTTCCTACTGTGTAACTATCTAATGTATCCATTTTTTGTTTTAATAAGTCCACCACTGCTTCATCCAAATTATTCCACTTTTCAACCACCCTGAAACTAAAGAAATAGTTCCTTAGATCATTGTGTCTCATCTGTATATTCATTTTCCCCCTGGCTCTTATGATTCATCAACTCTCATCCTGTAGATAAATGGTTCAGAGAACTGACAAGTTGATGAATTAGATACATGTGCAACATGTATCTAGTTCATCAACTCTCACTCTGTGTGCGTCATTATTCGTATTAAAATATTGTATGTCGCAATCACGTCTCCGTTTATCCTCTCCTTTGTTTGCCTAACATATCTTGTATACTGTATAAGGTTCTGATTTTTTTCCTAAACGTTGTTCTGATTTTTGCCAATCTTGTATAAGCCGCTGACCTTATACAGTTTGTGTATTTTTGACGATGTGCTTGGCGTCATATTCACCTTCAGATCCCTTTCACTTTTTAATTAAGATCTGCTTGGAGTTTATGACTGTCCCCTCTTGTTTTTATTCTTATTTTTATATTATTCGCAAACCGTGAGGCACAGGACTCGATACCCTCGGAGAGATCTTTTACGTATACATGTATATATTCAGAACAGTGGTGGTTCTAGTACTGATCCTCTTTATTCTCTCTCGTTGTGATGTCTCAACCCTAACTGTTACTCTCTGCCTTCTATCCTTCAGACACGTGGTGACTGGAGCATTCTGCCTTTGAAGTCTGTCTAATTTATGGACCAATTTCTGGTATGGCGTTGTAACATATTTTCCTGCAGTCCAAGAAAATGAAATCCACCCAGCCTTGTCTTTCCTATTTTATGTCTTGGTAAATCTGTACTGTTTTCTATAAAGAATCCTCCTTCCAATTACTCTAATATTCTTTTCCTTACTATCTTTGCCAGAAATTTTGACAGTATGCCTGTTGCAGACACCTACCAGCAGTTCAGTGCCTCTTGTCTGTTTTCCTTTATTGCTCATGGGGCAATTATTTTCTTATAAATTCTGTTGCTTGATTGGAAAGATTGGTTGCATACCTTGGTTACTGAGTTAGTGACTGTTACTCCTCTCAGCGCCTATGCAGAGTTGTTATTTGGTCTCATTTTTTGGTTGCATCAAGTTAATATGGTGCATGTATGTAGGTGTGTGTGTGTGTGTGCGTGTGTGTGTGTGTGTGTGCGTGTGTGTGTGTGTGTGTGTGTGTGTGTGTGTGTGTGTGTGAGTGTGTGTGTGTGTGTGTGTGTGTGTGTGTGTGTGTGTGTGTGTGTGTGTGCGTGTGTGTGTGTGTGCGTGTGCGCGTGTGCGCGTGTGTGCGTGTGCGCGTGTGTGCGCGTGTGTGTGTGTGTGTACACTCACCTAGTTGTGGTTGCAGGGGTCGATTCACAGCTCCTGGCCCCACCTCTTCACTGGCCGCTACTGGATCACTCTTCCCGCTCCATGAGCTTTATCATACCTCTCCTTAAAGCTATGTATGGATCCTGCCTCCACTACATCATTACCCAGACTATTCCACTTCCTGACAACTCTGTGACTGAAGAAATACTTCCTAACATCCCTGTGGTTCATCTGAGTCTTCAGCTTCCAACTGTGACCCTTCGTTGCTGTTTCATCTCTGGAACATCCTGTTTCTGTCCACCTTGTCGATTCCTCTCAGTATTTTATATATGTCGTTACCATATCCCCCTATCTCCTGTCTTCCAGTATCGTCAAGTCGATTTCCCTTAACGTAGGACATGCTCCTTAGCTTCGGGACAAGTCTAGATGCAAACCTTTGCACTTTCTCTAGATCCCTTACATGCTTAGCTAGGTGAGGGTTCCAAACTGGTGCTGCATACTCCAATATGGGTCTAATGTACACAGTGTACAGGGTCCTGAACGACTCCTTGTTTAGACGTCGGAATGCTGTTCTTAGGTTTGCCAGGCGCCCGTATGCGGCAGCAGTTATTTGGTTGATGTGCACCTCAGATGTGCCCGGTGTTATACTCACCCCAAGATACCTTTCCTTGAGTGAGGTTTGTAGGCTCTGGCCCCCTAGATTGTATTCCGTCTGTGGTCTTCTTTGCCCTTCCTAAATCTTCATGACTTTGCACTTGGTGGGGTTGAACTCCAGGAGCCAGTTGCTGGACGAGGCCTGCAGCCTGTCTAGATCCCTCTGTAGTTCTGCCTGGTCCTCGTCCGATTGAATTCTTCTCATCAACTGCACATCATCTGCAAACAGGGACACTTCGGAGTCTATTCCTTCCGTCATGTCGTTCACAAATACCAGAAACAGCACCGGTCCTAGGACTGATCCCTGTGGCACCCTGCTTGTTACAGGCGCCCACTCTGACACCTCGCCACGTACCATGACTCGCTGTTGTCTTCCTGACAGGTATTCCCTGATCCATTGTAGTGCCTTCCCTGTTATCCCTGCCTGGTCCTCCAGCTTTTGCACAAATCTCTTGTGTGGAACTGTGTCAAATGCTTTCTTACAGTCCAAGAAAAAGCAATCTACCCACCCCTTTCTCTCTGTCTTACTGCCGTCACCCTGTAATAGAACTCCAATAGGTTTGTGACGCAGGATTTCTCGTCCCTGAAACCGTGCTGGCTGTCGTTGATAAACTCATTCCTTTCTAGGTGCTCCAAGACTCTTCTGATAATTTTCTCCATGACCACGCATACTATACACATCAGTGACACTGGTCTGTAGTTTAATTGTTCGTGTCTGTCTCCTTTTATAAAAATTGGGCCGTCCAATTCATTCTGACGAGGACATTCGAGCACTCCAGGATGATTTGAATAGACTGATGCAATGGTCGGAGAAGTGGCAGATGCAGTTTAATATTGATAAATGCAAAGTTCTAAATGTTGGACAGGAAAATAACCATGCCACATATATATTAAATGTAGATTTTAATACTACTGATTGCGAAAAAGATTTGGGAGTTCTGGTTAGCAGTAATCTGAAACCAAGACAACAGTGCGTAAGTGTTCACAAAGCTAACATAATCCTTGGCTTCATATCAAGAAGTATAAATAATAGAAGTCCTCAGGTTGTTCTTCAACTCTATACAGTGGACCCCCGGTTAACGATTTTAATCCGTGCAAGAGGGCTCATCGTTATGCGAAATAATCGTTATGCGAATGAATTTTCCCCATAAGAAATAATGGAAATAAAATTAATCCGTGCAAGACGCCCAAAAGTATGAAAAAAAATTTTTTTTACCACATGAAATGTTAATTTTAATACACACAAACTGAAAAAGGCATGCACAATTAAATGACACTTACTTTTATTGAAGATCTGGTGATGATTGATGGGATGGGAGGAGGGGAGAGCATTATCTTCTTACTGTTTAGAAGGGGAATCCCCTTCCATTAGGACTTGAGGTAGCAAGTCCTTTTCTGGGGTTACTTCCCTTCTTCTTTTAATGCCACTAGGACCAGCTTGAGAGTCACTGGACCTCTGTCGCACAACAAATCTGTCCATAGAGCTCTGTACCTCCCGTTCCTTCAAGACTTTCCTAAAATGGGCCATAACATTGTCATTGAAATAGTCACCAGCACGGCTTGCAACAGCTGTGTCAGGGTGATTTTCATCTATAAAGGTTTGCAGTTCAACCCACTGTGCACACATTTCCTTAATCTTTGAAGTAGGCACAATGGATTCCACAACTGGCATAGGCTTCTCAGGGTTAGCCCCAAACCCTTCAAAATCTTTCTTAATTTCCATACTAATTCTCACCCTTTTTACCACAGGGTTGGCACTAGAAGCTTTCTTGGGGCCCATGGTCACTTATTTTCCAGAAACAGCACCGAAAACACTGTAATAATACGAAATATTCCGAGTGTATGCTTGGATGTTACCGCGGAGGCTGGCTGGTAAACAATGGGACGGCCGGCACATGTGAGGGCACATTGGACGCGTCTCGGACGAAAATCGGTAAGCGGGTTTTTAATCGGTATGCGCGGCAAAAATTTTGCGATAAAAAGTAATCGGTATGCGGAAAAATCGCTATGTGATGCCATCGTTATGCGGGGGTCCACTGTATATCCTTGGTTAGGCCTCATTTAGATTATGCTGCACAGTTCTGGTCACCGTATTACAGAATGGATATAAATGCACTCGAAAACGTACAGAGGAGGATGACAGAGTTGATCCCATGTATCAGAAATCTTCCCTATGAGGATAGACTGGGGCCCTGAATCTGCACTCTCCAGAAAGGCGTAGAATTAGGGGGAAAATGATTGAGGTGTATAAATGGAAAACGGGAAAAAATAAAGGGGTGTAAACAGTGTACTGAAAATATCCAGCCAAGACAGGACTCGCAGCAATGATTTCAAGTTGGAAAAATTCAGATTCAGGAAGAATATAGGAAAGCATTGGTTTGGTAATAGAGTTGTGGATGAGTGGAACAAACTCCCGAGTACTATCATAGAAGCTAAGACGTTGTGTAGTTTTAAAAATAGGTTAGATAAATACATGAGTGGGTGTGGGTGGGTGTGAGTGGGACCTGACTAGCTTGTGCTTCTAGGCCTTATACTGTGCTCCTTCCTTAAGTGGAAGTGACGTGACTAGGTGGGTCACTGGTCTAAGCCGGGGAGTAATACAGACCTGCCTTGCATGGGTCAGTGCATCTTACGTTCTTATTTGTTGTCTTCCATACTTCCGGTAGTCGCCCTGTTGCGATAGATGTGTTGAAGGTAGTTGTTAGTGGTACACAAAGCGCCTCTGCTCCCTCTCTTAGGACCCATGGAGAAATGTTATCTGGCCCCATCGCCTTTGAGGTATCTAGCTCACTTAGCAGCCTCTTCACTTCTTCCTCAGTTGTATGTATTGTGTCCAACACTTGATGGTGTACCCCACCTCTCCGCCTTTCTGTCTCCTCTGTGAACACTTCTTTGAATGTCATGTTGAGCTCCTCACATACTTCGCTGACATTTATTGTGACTTCCCCTCCTTCCTTCCTCCGCCTGATTACCTGGTCCTTGACTGTCGTTTTCCTCCTGATGTGGCTGTGCAACAGCTTTGGCTTTCGCTGATGTGTCATTCTCGTATTGTCTTTGGGCCTCCTTTCTTGTGCATATTCATTTCTGGCTCTACGACTGCTCTCCTTATTCTCCTGGGTCCTTTGCCTTCTGTACTTCTTCCATTCCCTAGCACACTGTTTTGGCCTCCCTTCACCTTCGGGTGAACCACGGGCTCATCCTTACTTTTTCATTATTCCTGTTACCCTTGGGTACAAACCTCTCCTCAGCGTCCTTGCAAATTGTTGTCACATATTTCATCATCTCGTTTACTGACTTCCCTGCCAGTTCTGTGTCCCACTGAACCCCATTCAGGAAGTTCTTCATGTCTGTGTAGTCCCCTTTCTTGTAGTTTGGCTTCATTCGTCTGCCCTTCCTGCTTCCCCCTCCACCTGTAACTAAACTATGTATACGAAGCTCAGAACCACATGATCACTGGCCCCAAGGGGTTTTTCATATGTGATGTCCTCAATATCTGCACTACTCAAGATGAATACTAGGTCTAGTCTCGCTGGTTCATCCTCTCCTGTCTCTCGGGTAGTGTCCGTTACGTGTTGGTACATGAGGTTTTCCAGTACCACCTCAGTCATCTTCGCCCTCTACGTTTCTTGGCCCCCATGTGGCTCCAAGTTCTCCCAATGAGCCCTTCTGGCCATTTCAGCCAATCTGTCAACCATTGCTCCTGTCTGTGTACTCATCTAATTGTGGTTGCAGGGGTCGAGACTCAGCTCCTGGCCCCACCTTTTCACTAATTGCTACTAGGTCCTTTTCTCTCTCTGCTCTCTGAGCTTTGTCATACCTCGTCTTAAAGCTATGTATGGTTCCTGCCTCCACTACATCACTTGCTAGATTATTCCACTTCCTGACAACTCTATAACTGAAGAAATACTTCCTAACATCCCTGTGACTCGTCTGAGTCTTCAGCTTCCAATTATGACCCCTTGTTTCAGTGTCCCTTCTCTGGAACATCCTGTCTCTGTCCACCTTATCTATTCCCTGCAGTATTTTGTATGTCGTTATCATGTCTTCCCAGACCCTCCTGTCTTCCAGTGTCGTCAGGCCGATTTCCCTCAACCTTTCTTCGTAGGACATTCCCCTGGGCTCCGGAACTAACCTTGTTGCAAACGTTTGCACTTTCTCTAATTTCTTGATGTGCTTGACCAGGTGTTGGTTACCTGGAGGTTATTCCGGGGATCAACGCCCCCGCGGCCCGGTCCATGACCAGGCCTCCCGATGGATCAGGGCCTGATCAATTAGGCTGTTACTGCTGGCCGCACGCAGTCCAACGTACGAGCCACAGCCCGGCTGATCCGGCACTGACTTTAGGTATCTGTCCAGCTCTCTCTTGAAGGCAGCCAGGGGTTTATTGGTAATTCCCCTAATGCTTGATGGGAGGCTGTTGAACAGTTTTGGGCCCCGGACACTTATGGTGTTTTCCCTTTGTGTACCAATGGCGCCCCTACTTTTTATTGGGGGCATTTTGCATCGCCTGCCCAGTCTTTTACTTTTGTAGGGAGTGATTTCTGTGTGCAGATTTGGGACCATTCCTTCCAGGATTTTCCAAGTGTAGATTATGATATATCTCTCCCTCCTGCGTTCCAACGAGTACAAGTCAAGTGCTTCCAAGCGTTCCAAATTGGTGCTGCATACTCCAGTATGGGCCTGACGTACACGTTGTACAATGTCTTCAACGATTCCTTACTAAGGTATCGGAACGATATTCTCAGGTTTGCCAGGCGCCCATATGCTGCAGCAGTTATCTAGTTGTGTGTGTGTGTGTGTGTATGTGTACTCACCTAGTTGTGGTTTCAGGGGTCGATTCATAGCTCCTGGCCTCGCCTCTTCACTGGCTGCTACTGGGTCACTCTCCCTGAACCATGAGCTTTATCATACCTCTGCTTGAAGCTATGAGTGGATCATGCCTCCAGTACATCACTTCTCAGACTATTCCACTTCCTGACAACTCTGTGACTGAAGAAATACTCCCTAACGTCCCTGTGATTCATCTGTGTCTTCAACTTCCAACTGTGTCCCCTTGTTGTTGTGTCCCATCTGTGTGTGTATTCACTCACCTACTCACCTATTTGTGGTTGCAGGGGTCGAGTCATAGCTATGTGTGTGTGTGTGTGTGTGTGTGTGTGTGTGTGTGTGTGTGTGTGTACACTGACTTGTACTAGTCATATGCGGGGTTGAGGATGAGCTTTTGGCCCCGCCTCCAAGAATACTTTGATTGGTATTTTTTTTTTTTGAAACTTATCGTAGGTTTACTAAGAGAAAACACCATAAGTGTCCGGGGCCCAAGACTGTTCAACAGTCTCCCACCAAGCATAAGGGGAATTACCAATAAACCCCTGGCTGCCTTCAAGAGAGAGCTGGACAGATACCTAAAGTCAGTGCCGGATAAACCGGGCTGTGGTTCGTACGTTGGACTGCGTGCGGCCAGCAGTAACAGCCTGGTTGATCAGGCCCTGGTCCACCGGGAAGCCTAGTCGTGGACCGGGCCGCGGGGGCATTGATTCCCGGAATAACCTCCAGGTATATACTCTTGAAGCTGTGTATTGAACTTGTCTCCAACACTGCCCCATCCAAGTCATTCCACTTTAAAACCACCTTGAGAGTAAAAAAAATACTTCCTTGCATCTCATTGGCTTTATCTGTACTCACGTAATTGAAATCACCTAATTGTGGTTTCAGGGTTCGAATCTTGGCGCCTGGCCCTGCCTCTCCATTGGCCGCTACTAAGTTCACTCCTGGCTGGGTGAGCCTTATTATACCTGTTCTTAAAACTAATTATGAATCCTTCCTCTACTTCGCTGTCTAGGTCATTGCACTTCGTGATCACTATAATTAAAGAAGTGTTTCCTAACATCTCTGTAACTCATCAGTATATTTAACTACCAGCTGTGCCCTTGTGTACCTGAGATCCTCCTATCAGACTTCCTGTCTATCAATTCCTCTCAGCATTTTGTACATCGTAATCATGTCTGTTCTGGTCATTCTGTCCTCTGGTGTCGCCAGATTAAAGGTCCTATAGCCTCTACTCATAATAATAATAATAATAATAATAATAATAATAATAGTAATAATAATCTTTATTTCTATAAATACATGTACAACGTATACAGGCCTAGCTGAAATCAATGACATACTACTATATAGAAAGCCCCCTTGTTTACAGTGTGTGTGTGTTTGTACTCGCCTAATTGTGCTCACCTAATTGTGGTGGCAGGGGTCGAGACTCGGCTCCTGGTCCCGCCTCTTCACTGATCGCTACTAGGTCCTCTCTCTGCTTCCTGAGCTTTGTCATACCTCGTCTTAAAGCTATGTATGGTTCCTGCCTCTACTGCATCACTTGCTAGGCTATTCCACTTCCTGGCGACTCTGTGACTGAAGAAATACTTCCTAACATCCCTGTGACTAGTCTGAGTCTTCAGCTTCCAATTGTGACCCCTTGTTTCTGTGTCCCCTCTCTGGAACAACCTGTCTCTGTCTACCTTATCTGTTCCACGCAGTATTTTGTATGTCGTTATCATGTCTCCCCTGACCCTCCTGTCCTCCAGTGTCGTCAGTCCGATTTCCCTCAACCTTTCTTAGTAGGACATTGCCCTGAGCTCTGGAACTAACCTCGTTGCAAACCTTTGCACCTTCTCTAATTTCTTGACGTGTTTGACCAGGTGTGGATTCCAAACTGGTTAGTTACCATTTTGTCCTAGGCACATGTCGATTAGACACTAGGCCTGTTGTACATGCGTGTGTGTGTGTGCGTGTGCGTGCGTGTGTGTGTGTGTGTGTGTGTGTGTGTGTACGTGCGTGTGTGTGTGTGTGTGTGTGTGTGTGTGTGTGTGTGTGTGTGTGTGTGTGTGTGTGTGTGTGTGTGTGTGTGTGTGGTGTGGGGTGTGTGTGGGGTGTGTGTGGGGTGTGGTGTGTGTGTGGGGGGTGTGGGGTGTGTGTGTGTGTGTGTGTGTGGGGGGGTGGGAGTGGGGGGTGTGTGTGTGGAGTGTGTGTGTGTGGGGTGGGTGTGTGTGTGTGTGTGGGTTGTGAGGTGTGTGTGTGTGTGTGTGTGTGTATGGGTGTGTGTGTGTGTGTGTGTGTGTGTGTGTGTGTGTGTGTGTGTGTGTGTGTGTGTGTTGTGGTTGCAGCTCCTGGCCCCGCCTCTTCACTGGTCGCTACTAGGTCACTCTTCCTGCTCCATGAGCTGTCATACCTCTTCTTACTATGTATGGATCCTGCCTCCACTACATCACATCCCTGTGATTCATTGGAGTCTTCAAGTTCCAACTGTGACCCTTTGTTGCTGTGTCCCATCTCTGGAACATCCTACCTCTGTCCACCTTGTTGATTCCTCTCAGTATTTTATATGTCGTTATCATATCCCCCCCTATCTCTCCTATCGTCCTTTGTCGTCAGGTCGATTTCCATTAACCTCTCCTCGTAGGACATACCCCTTAGCTCCAGGACTAGTCTTGTTGCAAACCTTTGCACTTTCTCTAATTTCTTGACATGCTTGACCAAGTGTAGATTCCAAGCTGGTGCTGCATTCTCCAATATGGGTCTGACGTACATGGTGCACAGAGTCTTGAAGGATTCCGTACTGAGGTATTGGAATGCTATTTTTAGGTTTGTCAGGCGCCCATGTGCTACAGCAGTTTTCTGGTTGATGTGCGCTTCAGGAGATGTGCTCGTTATTATACTCACCCCAAGATCCTTTTCCTTGAGTGAGGTTTGCAGTCTTTGGTCACCTAGACTATACTCTGTCTGTTGTCTTCTTTTTTCTTCCCCGATCTTCATGACTTTGCATTTGGCAGGGTTCAGTTCAAGGAGCCAATTGCTGGATCAGGTGTGTAGCCTGTCCAGGTCTCTTTGTAGTCCTTCCTGATCCTCATCCGATTTAATTCTCCTCGTTAACTTAACATCATCTGTTAACAAGGACACTTCTGAGTCTGTCCCTTCCATCATGTCATTCACATATACCAAAAACAGCACTCTGTGGAACCCTACTCCTCACAGGCACCCACTCTGACACCTCGTCATGTACCATGACTTGTTGTTGCCTCCCTGTCAGGTATTCTCTGATCCATTGCAATGCCTTTCCTGTTATGCAAGCCTGATCCTCTAGCTTTTGCATTAACCTCTTGTGAGGAACTGTGTCGAAGGCCTTCTTGCAGTCCAAGAAAATGCAATCTATCCACCCCTCTCTCTCGTGTCTTACATCCGTTACCTTGTCATAAAACTCCAGTAGGTTTGTGACACAGGATTTTCCTTCTCTGAAACTGGGCTGGTTGTCATTTATAAGCTTGTTTCTTTCTAGGTGCTCCACCACTCCTGATAATCCTCTCCATGACTTTGCATTATATACATGTCAGTGACACAGGTCTGTAGTTTTATCCCTCGCATCTGTCTCCTTTCTTAAAAATTGGGACTACATTTGCCATCTGCCATACGTCAGGTAGTTGCCCAGTTTCAATGGATGTGTTGAAGATTTTTGTTAGCGGCACACACAGCATCTCTGCTCCCTTTCTAAGGACCCATGGAGAGATGTCCGGTCCCACTGCCTTTGAGGTATCAAGCTCACATAGCTTTTTCACCTCCTCATATGTGTGCATTACATCCTGCCCTTGTGGGTGTATCCCTATTCTGACTTATTGGAGTCCTTCCTGTCACCACTGTGAATATTTCTTTAAATCTCATGTTGAGCTCCTCACACACTTCTTGGTCATTTCATGTGAACTCCCCACCTACCTACCTCAGCCTGATCACCTGGTACTTGACTGTTTTCTTCCTGATGTAGCTAAACAACAGCTTCGGGTCACACTTAACTTTCAATGCTGTCATTTTCGTATTGTAGCTGAGCCTACCTAGACTAACACCCAGGTACCTATTTTACTGTTAGGTAAACAGGGACAACAGGTGTCTTAAGGAAACACGTCCTTATGTTTCCACCCATACTGGGGATTAAACCATGAACCTCAATTTGTGAGCTGAGCGCACTAGGTTTTGGACACCGTAGTTCATACCCCTCAGCTCTGGGACTAATTCTGCCTTACATACATTACCAGATGCAAGTTCCTTACTAGTGCTGTATTCTCTAAGATGGAACTAACATGCTCTGTATATAGGCATCAATGCCTTTTTGTCGATGTTCCTGAAAGTTTCCCTTAAATTTGCCAAGTCTCATATTTGCTCCAGCAATTATTTGGCTGATGTGTGCCACAGGTGAAATACTCAGAATTATGCTTATCCTGAGGTCCCTCTCTTTCATTGAGGTTTGTAGTCTATGTTCCTCGAACCCATGTACTGTTTCTCGACTTTTTTTGCCCTTCTCTGATTTTCATAAATTTGCTTTGGCTGGGATTTAATTCCCATAGCCACTTGTCAGACTAATCCTGCAGCTTATCCAGATCATTTTGTAGTCTTTCCTGGTCTACTCCTGTTTGTATTCTTTCTATTAGTTTCACATTATCTACTAACAAGGACATCTCTGACTCGATTTCCTTGTATCATGTCGTTTACATACACAAGAAACAGTACTGGGAAATTTTAATAAAAATCAGTTGGGTTAGGTTGGTTAGTTACACAACATGACTTAAAAGTGCCACCTGTTGTTTAAATTGGTTAGGTGTGAGATGCACCTGTGTGCTGCACAATCTAAATGTATTCATTTTACTTATATATCTCAAAATAATTTGCACAGGAAATGATTACTTATTCCATGATGTACATAAGTTGTATGTATTGAAAAGTGTACAATAATGTAAAATAAATGAGTAGATGTCAGTAACTATTACTCAAAATGCTATCTAAACTGCAAAGCCATCTTAATATTTTAAAATTTGTTATAATTAATGGCCAGAATAAGCTGAGTAGGAGTTGTATGCCAAAACCTTTATGCTTTTTAACTTTCTTTTTCATTTTTGTTTTATGGTAAATTTTCACATTTTATTTCTAGTGAGGAGAAAGCCGAGAGTTTGGCCGAATACAAGGATGAGTTGGACCAAACCAAGATCGTGGTGGGCAAGCTACGGCAGGAGGTAAGTTACTTGGTTTTGTCTTATTGGCCGCATATCCTGTGCAGCAGCTTCACATAGACCTGTCTGTGGATGAAAAAGTCATAAACACTGATTGATGCAAAGTGGTGGCTCATGGCTTATTATTATTGTCTTTGGTTCACACCTCAAGGACCCAAGTTTGATCCTGGGGTAGGCGAGCCATTGTACATAATTCCTTACACCTGCTGTCCCTGTTCATACGCAACTGTTAGTCGACTATTTTGGGTTGTTTCCTGTGGATTGGAGTGTGTCTTAGACTGTAAATTCAACAGTAAAAAAAAGTGAGAAACCACTTTGACAGAAATATGAAACACAGGCAAGAGAGATGATTATATTTAGAGAGGAGCTTCCTCTGATGAAACCAACATGGATTTAGAGATTTAGGATCTTATCAGACAAACCTACTGGAGTTCTATGATGGAGTTACCAAAATAAACCAAATCAAATAGATGCGCTGACTGCATCTTCCTGAATTGTAAGAAAGCACTTGGCACAGTGTATTACGAACACAGGTAAGAATGGCCTGGACCTGGTCATAATGGGTTTAGAGCAAAACAAAATCAGCAGTAATAATTAACTTGTATTTCCTTCACCAGATATGCAGGTATATATAATTATGTACACTTATGTACCTTATGTACAGGAGTTGAATATAAGTGTACCACACAGAGATAAAAGGCAAAGACAGAAGCCAGAGAGAGAGCACTGTGCTTCAATCAGCTAGAGGCAAGTCTGGCAAATGCTGACTGCGAGTGAACCACGTCACCTCAGCATTTGGCAGGGTCACCTATGATTGGTCAGTGAACCAAGGTACTGATTTAATGACAGGTACCCTAAAAAATTGTTGAACCCTGAGCACCTGGTTTGCTGGTTGGGAGGCAGCCTATATGGGAGTGTGCACATATGCCGACTAAGGTGTAACATACTCTTTCCATGCCACACAGTGCCGTACCAGAAGAGTAAGCATAAGTGAAAGGGAAAGTTCTGTAGTGAATCAATAAGCACCTAGAAGACAGGGGATATATGGAAGGAAATGCTAATTTGGTTGAGGGGTAACAATAGTTGTTTGCCTAGGATCATTGTAAGAATCACTATAGTATACTGTACTCTTGATACATTAGACCCCCTCATGTTACGTAACCATAATTTGTACAATTGTATTATATTGCATAAATTCTCTATAATATTTTCTTGCACATATATAAGTGCACATATTTTTATTTTTTATAGACAGGAATCTAAATACTACTGTACTTGCTTATTTTCAAACAGAATGTCGAGTTGGTACAAGATGCACGTGCAGCAAGAGCATGGAGGGATGAAGCTGACATCTTGCGGGAGCGAGCCAGCCGTGTTGACGCCCTTGAGCAGGAGGTGGCTCGATATCGAGACAAGATGGCTGACATAGAATTTTACAAGACACGAGTTGAGGAGCTACGCGAAGACAATAGGTGGAGTCAGAAATTTATTTTATTGAAATCAAGGACTGAAATGGGTCTTAAATATGATGCTTGAAGTTACACACAAAATTTTGACTTAACAACTGTGTTTGTACATTTTAGGATCCTGGTGGAGACCAAAGAGATGCTGGAGGAGCAATTAGCTTCCTCGCGACGGAGAGCAGAACAAGTGCTGGACCTAGAAAACAACATTCTTCAACTAAAGCAAACCATAAATCAGATTACTATTGTTAGTACAACATATTATTTTAAACATATATAACTTATGGTTCAAGTTATCTAAAAAACTTTTTATAATACAGTATTCTACACAATTTTTAAATATTAGAGATGTATGGGAAAGTCATATTATTGTACTCTTGCTGCCCATGTTCACCTAGTAGAATATACTGTAGGTACTGTTTACCAGGGTGCTAGTTGACTCTTGTGGTTTACACCTGCATAAAGAGGCTGGAAGGGCCCCAGTAGAAATAAACCAGAGTTTTAGTTTTCTTGTGTTACTAATCCTCCAAGCTAAATCCAGAGAAATTATCCTTACATGTCAGAATCTGACGTGCTGCTCAACATATATATTATTGCATAGTAGTATATTAAATATATTAAATGTTTCCTTAACTTGTTCATACAGAGTAGAAGTTTGCTTCAGTTACCCATGGAGGTGTAGCACCTTATTACTATAGGGAAAAAGGGCTCCCCCTTTTTTTTTTTTTTTTTTTTTAATTTTTTTTCCTGCTCTCACAGCATACCATCACTATGACCAGCTTCATTTTCTCAGACTCCATACTGGAGTACAATACTAACAAGAAAGGGCTAGGGGTGCCATGATGTGAGAAGGGCTTATGATCAAAAGAATTGGAACTATTCTTCCTTTCTTTAGATCAAACCTGATTACCTCTTTGTTTTTAGTATTTCTCTGAATATAAAAAATAGGGTACTGTGCTCCAATTTAATTATAGGATTTTTATTGTATAGTTTCCCCCTTTAGCCTGTAATTATTTTACATGATGGTAGGATTGCTGGTGTCTTTTTTCTCTCTCATAAACACGTAAGATTTCAGGTACGTCTTGCTACTTCTACTTACACTTAGGTCACACTACACATGCATGTAGAAGCATATATATATACACACCCCTCTGGGTTTTCTCCTATTTTCTTACTAGTTCTTGTTCTTGTTTATTTTCTCTTATCTCCATGGGGAAGTGGAACAAACTTCTTCCTCCGTAAGCCATGTTAGTTAGTGTATTGTAAGAGGTGACTAAAATGCCGGGAGCAAGGGGCTAGTAACTCCTTCTGTACACATTACTAAAGTCAAAAGAGAAACTTTTGTTTTTCTTTTTGGATTACCCTGCTTTGGTGGGATATGGCCGGTTTGTTGAAAGAAAGAAAAGAAAATTATCAGCAATCGTAACTGCAGATGAACGTTCTTATGTACTGTAATTAATTTGTTCAAAGTGCCAGTGTAAGTGCAAAGCATAATTAGCTTGAACATTGTCAGTATAGTCCCTGCTCTATGTCTAAGAAATAGAAGAATAAGTTAAGAAAATCCATATTTTAAAATTTAATTATTGTTGATGAATTATTTTCCAGGAACGTGATTCTGATAGGGAAAGATTACAGGAAGTTATGGAGGAAAATGCTCAGTTGCAGCTCAGCACCAAAAACTCTCTCAGTGAATCCGCCACCCTTGTTGCTCAGCTGGATAACCTTAAGTCCCAGCAACCTTTGAATGGCTCTAGCGTAGGCAGTGATCTCATCGGTGATGCTCAGGCCAGAGTTCTCAAACTACAGCTTGAAAACCAAAGACTTGAAGCTGAAAATGAGCAGTTAAAGCATGGCTCTCTTCTTGCTTCAACAGACAAGCTGTTAGAACTAGAACTGGAGAATAAAAGACTTTCTCACAAGGTTAGTCTTTTGTTACATAAAGCGGATTAAGTGGTGATAGTAATTTATTTTTGGTATCTTAATGCTAAGACATTTTGCCAACCAGTGGCTTCATCATTAGAATCCATGACCTGCTTCCACTAGTGGCTCCTCCCACCTGTGATGCCATCTTCACCTCTCCACTCTTCAGTATATACATGTAAGTCCATTCAAGGGCATCTTCTTTGGATTCAAGACACCTCCTTTCAAGGCTGAGGGACTGATAACCTCAAACTATATGTACTACTTGCACATATGTTGTATACATCTAATTTGTTCTTTTTTGATAGTTTCAATGCAAAATATTTTATTCTTACAATACTGTTATGTCAAATCATGCTTTAATTTTGAGATTGCTCCTACATCAGATTTCTAGTTTAATTATATTCAGCATTCATATTATCAGAAAGGGTGATCTTAATTTAACTATATACTATTAAGACATTCAACAGCTTTATCAGGCTCCATACTGGAACCTTGACATAATGATCACAGATTTGTTCTTCTCATCAATGTCTGTATATCAAGGTAGTAATTATTTTGAGATATTTAAATTAGTGCAGCTACTGTTGTACGCCAGACAACTTACAGTACTGTAATTGAGGTTGTACAATATTTTATAGTAATTTTTTATGATTATAGGTAATCCAGTTACAAGAGACTAGTCAAAAGGAGCGAACACACTTATTACAATCACAGGAAGAATCTGAGAAGCGACATCAAGAAACTCAGCGCTTGCATCAGACTCTGAATACTGTCAAGACTAACTCTCAGCGACAAATTGATGAACTTCAGGTGGGTAAAAAGGAAAGCATTGCATAAAAAAAACACATGCATTACGCTTTGAGATGACATGGGATGGAAGAAGCTTTTTATTTGATAACCATATGTAAGAGATGCAGTAGTACTCTTTCTCAGTAAATATTGATTATAAATGTTATAAATTTGTATACATCTGTATACAAATTGGAGATAAATGGTATAAAATATCGAAATGATGGAAAAATAAACACAAATGAAGTACAGTGGACCCCCAGTTAACGATATTTTTTCATTCCAGAAGTATGTTCAGGTGCCAGTACTGACTGAATTTGTTCTCATAAGGAATATTGTGAAGTAGATTAGTCCATTTCAGACCCCCAAACATACACGTACAAACGCACTTACATAAATATACTTACATAATTGGTCGCATTGGGAGGTGATCGTAGCGGGGGTCCACTGTATAATGCAATCCTTTACTGACAAAGTTTCACCCACACAGTGGACTTTATCAAGTCACAACCAGATCTCCTTGGGTGAATAGTACATGAGTATTTATAGGGTGGAGAGTCAGGTGGAGAATCCTGGGTAGGTTAGATTTGAGATGGACTTGCAGTCCCGTACAAGCCATCTTAAATCTAACCTACCCAGCATTCTCCACCTGACTTTCCACCCTATAAATACTCATGTTCTCCATGGGGAAGTGGAACAGAATTCTTCCTCCGTAAGCCATGCGTGTCGTAAGAGGCGACTGAAATGCCGGGAGCAAGGGGCTAGTAACCCCTTCTCCTGTATATATTACTAAATTTGAAAGGAGAAACTTTCATTTTTCCTTTTATGTCACCCCACCTCGGTGGGATTCGGCTGGTACATTGAAAGAAGAAGAAGAAATACTCATGTACTATTCACCCAGGTAGATCTATTTGTGACTTGATAAAGCCCACTGTGTGGGTGAAATGTTGTCAATGAAGGATTGCATTATACAGCCTCTCCTCGCTTAACAACGGAGTTCCGTTCCTAAGACATTCTTAAGACCATGTCGGTAAACAAATTCGTTGCTAAGCAAGGAGCGTACTATAATTGTAGTGGGTTTGTGTCAGCCATCTTTGATATTGTTTTAATGTCACCTTTGAACCATTTGTAACATTTTTTGTATATTTTTAAATGCTTATACAGTAGTGTACTGTAGTGTTCTGGTACTGAAGTCGATGGTTGTACTGGAATGTACATAAATTCTGCAATGGATTTCTGTCCTATTTTACCCTGCAGTACATTATACAACTGACGGTAAGACATCAGCTGCTCTAGACACCGTTTCAGGTCCTCTTCAGTGAAAGTCAAACTTTAAGTCATTCAGTAAGTCAGTTAAGTCAGTCAGTCAGTCAGTCAATTAAGTCAGTAAGTCAATCATGTCAGTAAGTCATTTAGTCAAATCAGTAAATCAGTCAGTCAGTCAAGTCAGTAAGTCATTCAGTAAGTCAGATGCTGTGCCCAGCATCTCTTCTCCATCATCAGCCTCTCCCAGCATCTTTTCACCACCATCAACATTTCTTCTCCGAGGTAAATGCTGTAGTGCGTACTACATAATTTCTTTACATGGTTTTTCTTATGAAGCTGTGTAATGATCTAATGCAGTTTGCCTCACAAACACTCCATTTTCTGTTATAATAAGAGCATGGGAAGGTATGTAGTCAGGAGCAGGAATGGTTGCTGTGGTGGCCACCACCACTAGCCACATACATAATGACATAGTATTTTATTCATTCTAGTGTATATATCATATTTCTATGTTATTAATATTGTTTATTATGTCATATTAGATGAATTGTGATAGTTAAATAAGCCATAGAGGTGATATTAGCGAAATATTGAAGTATTTTGTTGTGCCTGGAATTCCTCTGGAACGGATTAATGCCATTTCAATTAATTTAAATGAGGATAATTGACTCAACATACGAGCAAATCAGGATACGAGCAAGGTCACGGAATGGATTAAACTCATAAGCCGAGGTTCCACTGTACATTATTTAGGTATGCATACTGGTCAGAAAGCCCGTCATAAATCCGTGTCATTGGTAAACGAGTATGTGGCTAAGCGAGGAGAGTCTGTACTGCATTTCTGTTTATTTTCCATACAAATATTTCTGGTGTTTTGAAGGATATAGTGCAGTGCCAGATCTTCATTGATTATTTTGGATAATTAAGTTCCCTTATTTTTCTATATGTCAAGAATTTTCTTTTCATCATTTATTTACTTTAGTTTCATGTTTTACATCATTGCCTATTGTTCCTTTTTATACATTTTTATCAAATGTATGTACGTACTTAATATTAAAATTATAATAAATCTAAATTTTTTTCTCAAGTTTTCAAAGGTATGAAACATTGTACAGTTAAGAAATCTTTGGATAAATACAGCCTTATCATGGGACAAACACATACGTACATTTGAACTTAAGATACTAAATGGGCACACAAGTTAAAAAAAATTTATTATAAATTTAATTTAAGTGTACATGATAATGTTCATTCTAGATAATATTAATCTTTTACACAAAAAATGGACAATAACAAGTTTATTTCAGAAGTTAGATAGTCTTAAAGTATTCCATATGTTATAGTGTATTTACCACCAATGCAAGTTAAAAACATAGCATTGATTTTCATTTATAAGGCTGTATGTATGATGTCAGTTTAATTTAGAGTACAGTATTGTATTATGGCTATTTCTTGGAGTATGGATTTATCTATTGGCAGTTTTTGATAAAGTAATTGTGAATGTTTGTTTTTTGGATAAAATCTATTTTATTCATTTGGGGAGACAGCAGGTGCAATGCAATTATTTTTTGAGTCTCAAGTCTTTTATTAATGGTATACTGTGATTCTGTTTTAACAGCAAGAAAATACACAGCTTCTAGAACTGATAGAAAGTCTGCGAGAGAGACAAAAGAAGACAACAGATGCAAGACTGCTGGATGTTGAGACAGAAAACAAGAAACTTACAGATGTTAATCTTCAGTTTCAGAGCCAGGTAGATATGTATTTTTTGTTTTGTTTTATTTAGTGTTAGTTACTGTTTAGTAACTGAATTAATTAGCACAGCATTCTTGGGATTAATCTTGTTATCAACACATTTTCAGTGTCAAATTCAAGTACAGTAATACAGGCAACCCCCCATTTAAAAAATTTGCTTGGCCTCAAGAAACCATTGCCTTTAACTAGATAACAGTCAGTGAGGGTAATTATATTACATCAAAGGCTATTAAACATTATGGTATACAAAAAAAAGACAATTTTGGTAGAAGATTATTGATTTTTCATTTGTAACAAATGGTAGAGAAGTTGATTAACATTCATCAAGTAGTTATGTTTTTCCCAAAAAATTTGACCTTGGAATGTTCAGTAAGGCATAAGGTCTGGAATGATCTCTGAAATTATCCATTATAAGCATTGCATTGTAAACAGTATTCCTGGCACAGAGTATTTTATCAGCAGGGCAGAAATATATAGTAAACCAGTTTTCAGACATGCTTTGTTAATTAAGCTTTCTTGTTTGAGCACCATATTTTACTTAAATGCTTATCTTAGCGAGTCTTCATAGCCCTTTGGCATTTCTGAATTTTATACTAACATGGACTCAAGCTTAAAATATCCAGCTATGTTGCTGCTCACCGGAAGTGTGAAACACTTTTGTCATCTTGTATAATATAGAAATCTGTTCATAAACATTACAGGCATAAGTGTAGTACATGGGTGTGTATAAAATATTTTTTTTTACAAATGTCATGTTTATTCTCAGTGTTTTGGGCAAGACTTCAGCTAATAAAAGAAATCAGTAAAAGGTATTCAAATACAGTGGACCCCCGCATAACGATTACCTCCGAATGCGACCAATTATGTAAGTGTATTTATGTAAGTGCGTTTGTACGTGTATGTTTGGGGGTCTGAAATGGACTAATCTACTTCACAATATTTCTTATGGGAACAAATTCGGTCAGTACTGGCACCTGAACATACTTCTGGAGTGAAAAAAATCGTTAACCGGGGGTCCACTGTATACGCAAGACAAAAAAAAGAGCAACTGACTGAATGAGCAAGAAGAAAAATCAGAATAACTTTTGTTTTCACTGAATAAGAAATTTTTTTCTGGGATTTTCTTCAAGAGGAGCTTAGTTTCATCAGCAGTGAACATTTGTTAAGTTGTGGAGCTACCTTTATTATTTTTTAAAGTCGAATCTTCTGAATTTCAACTACCACTTATTTACTAGCACTTGCCAGGTTGCAAGTGCTGATAAACAAAGGCATGCATAATAAATTGATGGAAATGCATATTTCAGTATCTGAGTTTATAGTGTTACTTACGTTTCTTGATTTAAATTCAAGTAGCCTGTTAGCCACCCTCCACAGCATTGAAATATTCCACTGTTTAACTCATGTCTTATTTTCTCCTTTGTTCTTAGAACAGTCTTAATTCCTTCTTCACGCTTATTCTCACACTGATATGATGTGTTGATTTTGATATTTGATCCACAGACTACAAGATCTCTCCATGTTGTACTTCATAAAATACCCATTTTTATTCCAAAGTAATGATCTTCCACATCACCTTTGGACCAGTACATGCCTAACCACTCAATGGCTATTTGGTACTCATTTTAGATGGAGTCTGAAGTGGAAGATTAATCTGAGCTGAACTTTCTTAGGATACCACACACTACACAAGAGCAATAACAATATGTTTCACCATAACAATGCAAGGGATAAGAGTCTAGCAGTAAATATACCATCTAGATTCACAGGCTAGCCTGTGAGGCTAGGACTTGATGTCAGTATCAACTTCAGCCTAACCTTTCCTTAGTTATGGCACACTGGGCACTCAGCCTCCCCAGTCTCCTCCAGGTGACTGGCAATGAAGCACTTAACAAAGGTAGTGCATATTTGTTGTACAGGTATTTCTTGAATTCAGTACTCAAGATTACCATGGGGCATTGGTGGAAGGGAGATGCATTTAGTGGGTGTAGCCAATATTGCCTATTAGTGTGCTGAATATAAAAATCCACAGTAGTTCATAATCCTTATAGAAATGTCATCTTCTTTTAAGTTCCTGGTACTAATTTATATGTATTCCAGGTTTCAAGACTGGAATATGAGAAGCAACAACTGAATAGATTGACAGAGCGTTTGAGAGAATCTGCAGACAGACTTTCAGAGGCTGAACATCAAAAGGCAGAGCTGGAGCGAGAAAATCGGGACCTTCATAAGGTAATTAACTTGATAAAGACTGTACTATATTGAAACTAACAATATTTCTCTAAATTAATTACTATCCCGGTTATCAAATGTTCTTTAATTGAAATTGAACAAGGATTATTGTTAACCATTATTAAAATAAAATATAATTTGTATTGTTAAAAGTAAACACACAAGAACCTTGTTGTCATTGTATACCATTTATAATATGGGCACCTGAAATTATTCTAATGAATCACACCAAGGATAATACTCAGGACATTACCCAGAACAAACATTAAAAAAGTGAACAGTGCAGAGCTACAAATTCTTAGATTTTTTCAAATTGATGTTACTAGATTAAAAAAAAAAAGTAAAATATTTAACCTCATCTCCTGACATAATTACTGTTCTAAAACAGTACTGTGCTTCTAACTCTCATTATACATGAAGCAATTATTTTATTTTTCAGCTGCATTTGATTTGAGTAAGATATTATTTACCTTAAACTTGAATGATAAATTATAAAATTATGGTTAATATGTAATATTAATAATATGTCGCCGTGGTTGTGTAATATATTTATAGATGGGGTTGTAAGAGAAGTAAATGCGAGGGTCTTGACAAGAGGCGTGGAGTTAAAAGATAAGGAATCACACATAAAGTGGGAGTTGTCACAGTTGCTCTTTGCTGATGACACTGTGCTCTTGGGAGATTCTGAAGAGAAGTTGCAGAGATTGGTGGATGAATTTGGTAGGGTGTGCAAAAGAAGAAAATTAAAAGTGAATACAGGAAAGAGTAAGGTTATGAGGATAACAAAAATATTAGGTGATGAAAGATTGGATATCAGATTGGAGGGAGAGAGTATGGAGGAAGTGAATGTATTCAGATATTTGGGAGTGGACGTGTCAGCGGATGGGTCTATGAAGGATGAGGTGAATCATAGAATTGATGAGGGGAAAAGGGTGAGTGGTGCACTTAGGAGTCTGTGGAGACTTTGGAGGCAAAGAGGGGAATGTATGAGAGTATAGTTTTACCAACACTTTTATATGGGTGTGAAGCATGGGTGATGAATGTTGCAGCGAGGAGAAGGCTGGAGGCAGTGGAGATGTCATGTCTGAGGGCAATGTGTGGTGTGAATATAATGCAGAGAATTCGTAGTTTGGAAGTTAGGAGGAGGTGCGGGATTACCAAAACTGTTGTCCAGAGGGCTGAGGAAGGGTTGTTGAGGTGGTTCGGACATGTAGAGAGAATGGAGCGAAACAGAATGACTTCAAGAGTGTATCAGTCTGTAGTGGAAGGAAGGCGGGGTAGGGGTCAGCCTAGGAAAGGTTGGAGAGAGGGGGTAAAGGAGGTTTTGTGTGCGAGGGGCTTGGACTTCCAGCAGGTATGCATGAGCGTGTTTGATAGGAGTGAATGGAGACAAATGGTTTTTAATACTTGACGTGCTGTTGGAGTGTGAGCAAAGTAACATTTATGAAGGGGTTCAGGGAAACCGGCAGGCCGGACTTGAGTCCTGGAGATGGGAAGTACAGTGCCTGCACTCTGAAGGAGGGGTGTTAATGTTGCAGTTTAAAAACTGTAGTGTAAAGCACCCTTCTGGCAAGACAGTGATGGAGTGAATGATGGTGAAAGTTTTTCTTTTTCGGGCCATCCTGCCGCCTTGGTGGGAATCGGCCAGTGTGATAATAAAAAAATAAATATGTAATATGTATGGTTAAGGTTCTTTTTCTTCAAAATTTAGGGTCAAGATGAAAATGTGTTTCATACATAATTGTGAAAGTTATTTGGAAAAGAATTGAAAAATAGAACTGATAACTTTAAACCATTAATTCATTCATAATAAAAGTTTATGTGCAGAACATCGTAAGAGCAATGTATACAGTGTGAAATTTTCAGTATAATCTTTCATTGACTAAGTTTGATACGATATTTCCAGATGTTCTTTAGAAAGAAAATTTAATATGTTCAAAGGTGTCATGTCTCTTTTTGCAGAAAATTAAAGAACTTTGCTGTGCGGTTTTATAATACAACTGAGAAGATAATTCTTGATTCATGTTAAAATATTCAAATTTTTTGGAGATACTGTATTTTATTCATGAAGATAACTCTTAACATGTTTTATAACAAAGAGGATAAATTATATATAAACATTGAATTTAGCAAGATTAAACTAGTAATAGATAATCAGGAAGGGCATGGAAAATTCTGAATGAAAACTTTGTATATATTTGGCTTGAAATAGTATGTTGAGATGACAGTCAGGATGCCTGGGGATCTTTCATAAATGCCTCAGCAGAATGTGTCACAAGCTTGTCTTTTCATTGTACAGTATTCAGTTTAATATTATTAATTGCATTGATTCATAAATAAAATTCTGCTTGATCTTTAAATAGTAAAACTAAGTAATGATAACTTAAATGAAATTCGTTTAATTTATTTTCTATTACGTATTGATTACAGGCAATTGGGGCCTTTCGTGAGAGCTGTGAACGTCATGAAACCTTAGAACGTGACTATGCAAGCCTGGAGGTAGAATTTGCAAGAGTGTCTAAAATGCTAACCAACATGAAAGACACAGTAGCTAAGGTAACCTTAATCTGTTTATGAAATTATAATTATAAATTGTAGTTATGTATTTGGAGGATGATTATTTCAGTTAACCCCCACTTGATGATCCAGAAAGAGACCCTGTAAAATATTAGTTAGGCAAAAATATGTTAAAAATACATTTTTCCATACATATAATAACTTGACTGAGATATCAATATTCTGTATCTAATTACTATTACAGTATTTTTTCAGTGTAATTAAAACACTTGTAGGTACAGTGGTACCCCGAGTTTCATACATAATTTGTTGCAGAAAGCTGTTCGAGTGCCATTACCAAACGAATTAGTTCTCATTAGTCTGTTTCAGACCCCAAAAAATACACTTAAAAAAGCACTTACAATAATACACTTACATAATTGTTCGAGTTGGGAGCAGTATGAAACGTGGGGTACCACTGTAATAGGTTGGTAAACAGCAACCACCCAGGGAGGTACTACCATTCTACCAAGTGAGTGTAAAACGGAAACCTGTAATTGTTTTACATGATGGCAGGATTGCTGGTGTCTTTTTTCTGTCACATAAACATGCAAGATTTCAAGTACATCTTGCTACTTCTACTTACACTTAGGACACACCACGCATGCATGTACAAGCATACATATACATACCCCTCTGGGTTTTCTTTTATTTTCTTGTTCTTGTTTACAGTGGTACCTTGACTTACAAGGTTAATTCATTCCGTGACCGAGGTCGTAACTCAGTTTGCTCATATATCAAATCAATTTTCCTCATTGAAATGCCATTAATCTGTTCCAGTCCCCAAAAAACCACCCCAAGTTTTTTGTTATGCGTTTTTAAATAAGAAAAATGTATTTATAAATAAGAAATATTGTATAAAAACATAATAAAACATAATAAAAGAGAATTTAAAGAAATAAACTGGTTTTATAAAGTGTATTTACCTTGGTACATATCGTAGAAGTACTATGCTCGTACTACTTCGCCAAGTCGACTACATGCACACCTTGATCATGTTTTTCTGTGATTTCATGCTTTAATTCAATGGACATCATCATCATCATCTTCTCAGCACTGTCCTTTGCACTTACTTTCCAAGGACCAATGGTTAGAAAAAAGAAATTTGGCAAAATAACTGCACAAAACGCAAGCACAACACAAGAGATATGCTTCCACAGCAAGGTAACAATGTGCACTGAATGAGTGAGACACAGGATGCTGGGTGGATGTTGTGGCGTTCACTGTGCCAACTAGTGGCGGCGTATCTAAAGCTCGCTCATAACTTGCATTTTGGCTCGCAACTCAAAGCAAAAAATCAACCAAGCGATGGCTCGTAAATTGGGGCACTCATAAGTCAAGGTACTGCTGTATTTCCTCTTTTCTCCATGGGAAAGTGGAACAGAATTGTTCCTCCATAAGCCATGTATATTGTAGGAAGTGACTAAAATGCTGGGAGCAAGGGGCTAGTAATTCTTTCTCCTTCTCCTGTATACATGTATATTACTAAATTTAAAAAAAAAAGAAACTTTCATTTTTTATAGGGGGGCCATCCTGCCTTGGTGGGATATGACCATTAAGTGAAAGAAGAAGAATTAAAAAAATTGTACTCACCAGAGATGGATCCACTGTTTAGTAGAGATATAGTGGTGGTTATTGAAGCCAGTGTTGGCACATATTGATGATCTTTTAATGCTCATGTTAGCTAAGGTAAAAGATACTGATTACTTTAGATGAGCTTGGACAATCATCAGAACACAGTCTGGCTCATTTCACATGTTTTGATGTTCTGCAGGTAAGATATTTAAAGAAAAATTAGTGTGTAAGAAAATGTACATATAAAATGTAGACAAAGTTAACTTAATTAGTATTAAATTTCTAGGATTTTTACTATTGGATATTTGTTTTGATTTTGATAAATAGTACATAGGTTTTTATTCATATACAGCTTGAAAGTGTACAGAGCGAGAAACTACAAATGCAAACTGAAGTGGAACGACTCAACCGATCTATGGATAGCCTCAAGTCATCGTCAGCGCGTATCATTGACTTGGAGTCTGAGAAGGAGGCACAACATCAGCAGATTAATCTCTTACAAAAGCAGTTGGCTACTTTGAAAGCTGAGAGAAGTCGAGCTGAACAGTTGGAACTTGATCTTCTGACTGCTGGCAATGAAGTACAAAAGAAAAAAAGATCACTAGATACTATTCAGAAGAAACTTGCAGAAACAGAGAAGGAAAGAAGTGAGCTAGAGAATGAAAATTCCAAGGTATAGTGGCATGAAAAATTGTACATCAATGTATGGTAATAAAATACAAGTGCCTAAAATGTTCAAAAATAATGAAAAACTGTGTAACTCAACTAGAACTTCTGAACAGAGAATTAATTTGGAGTGTCAAAGAGAGTTTTCAGGCAGGAAAAATGGGTGATAATTCGTAAAACTTTTTCTTTAAAACATTTGACTGAATTTTTCTGGCACTCCTCTTTAGTTCTCTGCTTTGTGATGGATACTACTTCACAGTATAAACCATAAACATGTATGGAGAAAGACAAGCAACATTATTCCTTTGTTTCCCGACTTAAAACTCCTTCTGTGTATAGTAATAAATATTTGTAAGATGAGAAGTATATTAATCTATAATGTTCAGTTTTATTTTTAGGGATTTGTATAAATGTGGTTACTGTATTACAGTTAGTCTTTCTGTTGTGTATAAAAATTGATAAGTAAATTTATCAACAGCTCCAGAGAACAGTCGAAACACTCAAGCTATCTACCAAGAAGCTCAATGAACTGGAGAGAGATTTGACGGAAATGGAGGGCACCAATGATCGTCTAGATCGTGAAAATAAATCCCTTCAAAAAGAGGTAGGCAGTTAATGACTGAAACATTTGGATGCCCAAGTTAATATTTTGCGATTATGTCATGCTTACCATATGAACACTTCCAGGGGGCATCTTCTCTGTGGTGTGGTCCCAGACCATACCTGAAGATTTGTTTTTAACAAAAACAGATACAGTGGACCCTCGGGTAATGTCTTTACTCCATTCCAGAGAGCTAGCCTTTAGCTGAATTAATTTTCCCCATAAGAAATAATGGAAATCCAATTAATCCGTTTCAGACAGCCAAAAGTATTAACAAAAAATATTTTTTTTTAAAGATTAAATATAAATATGCATACAGAAAACAATGACAAATAAATATAATACAGTAATAAAATGGATAAATGAACATTTAACATCACACTTACCTTTATTGACTTGACTTGTTGGTGTATGGTAGACATGTAGGAGGCTAGAGGAAGGCAAGTTTATTATGCTTCAATATGACACTATTATCATCTCTATGGCTTATTTATCTATCACAATTCATCTAATATGACATTATAAACAATGTTAATAACATAGAAACATGATATATACTCTAGAATGAATAAAATATATAATAATGTATGAGAGGAGCAAATGGTGTAAGTGTTGTTGATGGGGTTTATAAGGGCCACTGAGTGAAGCAGTGGTGGTGGAGGTGGAGGCACCAGCAGAACCCACCACCACTGTCACACTTAAACAATGTATATAATTTATAAATAAGAAATATTTACATTTTAATTTATAAGTAAGTTTATTTAGGTATACACAAATACAGTTACGTACATAGATTATCATACATAGCAGCATATGTGTAAAGTACCTTGGATAACCCAAAAACATCAGACTTACGTATTTCCATTGGGGTCCTTTTATATTTAATTTTATACTTACACTCTTATATTTACACTTACCTTGGAGGAGATGTTAGTTTAATTAGTTAGTTTGATGGAGGAGATGCTGGCAGAGGTTTAGGGTAGTTGAAGATACGTAGTAGGGTGGCGTATGTTCAGTGGCCCGATGCACTTTCGACAACATTGGAGAGTTACTTTCGTCTCTTTTTCTATCACTCACTCGCTTAACTTACTTGCTACACTGTTAATTCTACACTTTATCGCTGGCTGGCACTATAGCCTTTATTGATACCTGCTGCTTTAGTATCGTACATATCGTAGAATCACTGAATCACTGCAGAAGGCACATTCACCCCTCTCTCTTCCTCCTCCACTTTGGTACTTTGCTACGAGTTTTTTCTTGAATTTTATTGTGTTTCTTTCCTCCTTTATCACAGGGCTGGCACTAGAAACTTTATTTGGGCCCATGGTGGCTTATTTAGCAGTTACAAGCACTAAAAACAATGGAATAATACAAAATATATCGCATGTACGTGTGGAATCGTCCTCACTGGCTTTGTAAACAATGGCACATTGGCTGTACAAAGAGTATGGAATGGCCGGCCCCGCTCAGGCCATGTGGACACGTTCGGGATGAAAGCCCTTAGCCAAGTTATTTGGTGTTAGCTGAACCAATATTTTTACGCCAAAGAGAACCATTAGCTGATTTTGGCGCTAGTCGATGATGCCTTTACCCGAGGGTCCACTGTATGTAGTTGTGCAAAGTTTTGATATGCCATTTTTATATTTTAAAAACTAATGGAACACCTAAACTAACTTTGCTTAAATTTACATGATATAAAATAGTATAATTTCCTTAACAAATAAAAAATTTGCTTACTGTAATTACATTTCACCTTTTTCTGGGGGGAGGGAAGTAAATCTTAGGTGATCTTTTCTCCATAAAAGTACAATAGGAGGAATCCCAATAAGAGGCAGTAGTAGTCAGGGGCAGATGAGGGGGGAAAGGGGTCCTTTCCCTTGCTCTCTACTCTATGCTTACTCATTTGATCACTCTCTTGTTTACCCACACCCTCTCTTGATTTCTGACCCTGTTCTTCTCACTTGAGTTGATGGTTAAGAGTAAAGTGATAACTTAGATTGACAGAATTCCCTGTATTAAGATCGCAAGATGTTGCTGTGTCAGACAGGAATGTAGATGAATGGTTCAGGGAACCAACACTTCTTTACACATATGCTGTATTCTTTTCAAGATTGATGGACTGATCACCTCGACTCAAGGCTGAGGGACTGATTACCTCAAACTCCTCTTGTTCTTCACCATTCTCCTTTGTATGGACTGATGAAGCCACTGTGTGGTGAAAGGTTTCCTCATTAAAGATACCCAAATTTTACACATGTATCTAATTTATCAACATGTCAGTTCTCTCAACCATTCATCTACATTCCTGTCTGACACAGCAACATCTTGGGATCTTAATACAGGGAATTCTTCAACCTGCCTAACCCTTGGGCACGACCTACTTCCACATTCATCAAATGTGATACCACCTACAACTGCTGCACCTCTCCTGCCTACAGTATATAAGCCACTTCTTTGCACATATGCTATATTCTTTTCAAGATTGATGGACTGATCACATCGACTCGAGGCTGAGGGACTGATTACCTCAAACTCCTCGTATTCTTCACCATTCTCCTTTGTATGGACTGATGAAGCCACTGTGTGGCGAAACGTTTCCTCATTAAAGATATCCAAATGTTGCTTATGTTTCTAATTTATCAGAGCTGGATATGAAGTTGGTATTCACTTACCGTTGATGAAAGCAGGAACAGGGGGGGGGGGGGGGTTTACTGTATAAAGATATATATAACCCTTGAGGCAAGAATGTAAAAATTTGGTATTTATTTTTCAAGTTTAGTGTATAAGTTTCAAGTTAGTTAAGAAATGAATGAGGTTATAGATAAATGTATAATATTTTTAAAAAGTGGGTGACTAAATAAACCTTGTTTTCATTAGAGTTACTTTCCTGAAAAATTTTATGCATGTAGAATTAGTACATAAAAATATGAGGTGCTATCAAAAAGTTCCTAGATTGCGGCAAAAAAAAAAAAAATACATCACACAGTTGTTGTCTCCCTTGAGTTACTCTCCTTGGAAGGCTATACACTGATCCCAGCACCTCTGATACTTCTTGAAACATTTCTGGAACTCTTCTTTCCTAACGGCATCTAGCGTGGCCTGTGATTCTGTTTGAATCCCCATGTCATTAAAACTGAATCTTGAGTTACATTTTTATTTTTGGGAACAGAAATGTGACAGGGGGCAAGATCTGGGAAGTAGGGAGGGTGGAGAAAGACTGCCATGTTTTTAGCCAGAAAATGATGGTCTTTCTGGTCTTGAGTCAGCAAGCGGAACATTGATTTCACAGCCATTCACCTCTTGTTCAAATTTTCAGAAATTCCCACAGCATATGCCATGTCCTGGATACTCTAACAAAAATCTTCATGAATATCCTTCCTTACTTTTTTAATGTTGGCATCTTATTTTTAAGAACATAAAAACATAAGAAAGAAGGAACACTGCAACAGGCCTACTGACCCATGCGGAGCAGGTCCATGGGACCTCCCCGGATTAGCCCAATGACCCACCCAGTCTGGTCACCTCCACTCAAGGATGGAGCACGGCACCAGACCCAGCAGCACAAGCTAATCAGGTCCAACTCACACCCACCCACACCCACTCATGTATTTATCTAACCTATTTTTAAAACTACACAACGTTTTAGCCTGAATAACTGTACTCGGGAGTTTGTTCCACTCATCCACGGCTCTATTACCAAACCAGTGTTTTCCTATATCCTTCCTGAATTTGAATTTTTCCAACTTGAAACTATTGCTGCGAGTACTATCTTGGCTGAAAATTTTCAGCACGCTATTTACATCCCCTTTATTTATTCCTGTTTTCCATTTATACACCTTGATCATATCCCCCCTAATTCTACGCCTTTCGAGAGAGTGCAGATTCAGGGCCCTCAGTCTATCCTCATACGGAAGATTTCTGATATATGGGATCATCTTTATCATCCTCCTCTGTACGTTTTCCAGAGCATTTATATCCATTCTGTAATACGGTGACCAGAACTGAGCAGCATAGTCTAAATGAGGCCTAACCAAGGATATATAGAGTGGAAGAACAACCTGAGGACTTCTATTATTTATACTTCTAGATATGAAGCCAAGAATTCTGTTAGCTTTATTGCGAACATTTATGCACTGTTGTCTTGGTTTTAGATTACTGCTGACCAGAACTCCTAAATCCATTTTGCAATCAGTAGTATTAAGATCTACATTATTTAGTTTATATGTGGCATGGTTATTTAACTGTCCAACATTTAGAACTTTGCATTTGTTAATATTAAATTGCATCTGCCACTTCTCTGACCATTGCATCAGTCTATTCAAATCATCCTGGAGTGCTCTAGTGTCCTCATTAGAATGAGTTGGATGGCCTATCTTGGTATCATCAGCAAATTTGCATATGTCGCTATTTATTCCCTCATCTCTGTCATTTATGTAAATTGTGAACAACAAAGGGCCCAACACCGACCCCTGAGGAACACTGCTTGTGACGTGCCCCCATTCTGATTTCTCCCCATTTATGCAAACACTCTTCTGCCTATTTGTCAGCTATACCTCTACCCAGGAAAAAATTTCTCCTCCTATTCCACGTGCCTTAAGTTTCCTCAATAGCCTCTGGTGTGGAACTCTATCGAAAGCTTACTGAAGTCCATATACACAGTATCATATTCATTACCATGATCTACCTCCTCAAACACCTTAGTGAAAATAGTTAGTAAATTTGTAAGACAGGAACACCCCTTTGTAAAACCATGTTGAGATTCATTAATCAATCTGTGCCTATCAAGATGGCTACGAATTGCTTCGGCAATTATTGATCCCATAAATTTTCCCACTATGGAGGTAAGGCTTATTGGTCTATAGTTCGAAGCCAAGGACCTGTCACCTGCCTTGTAAATAATTCAAATTCAAACTTTATTCTCTATAAGTATTACAATGCTGAGTTTACAGAATTTGGTTATTGTGTGGTTTACATGTAGTAAAATAATAATTACAGAGTGTACCACTAGAACGCCTAGCATGGCTAGGCATTTCGGGCAGACTTATATTAAATCTTAGGTTTAAAATGTTACAGAATTATGAGATAAGTTGGTATTATGGCTAAGTGACTAAATACTAGTTGTGAGTTTAGTAATATGAATGCTTTTGTTTTGGCACTATACATAGTTTCAGTATTGGAGTATCACAGGCCAACTTTTGACTAGTTAAGATTCATTATTTTGAGATTGAGATTGATATTTCTGTTTATGGTCAAATGGGTGAGTGAGTGTAAGTGTGAACCACCAGGTGGTATTCATATTATTAGTTGACAGGGTGTATCAGGGAGATAAGATGTTTTCTGATGGTAGTTTTGAAGGTGATGAATGTGTCTGCAGTTTTGGAATTTTCAGGTAGGGTGTTCCAGATTTTAGCGCCTTTGACATACATTGAATTTTTGTAAAGGTTTAGTCGGACATGGGGAATGTCATAGAGATGTTTGTGTCTGGTGTTGTGCCTGTGGGTTCTGTCACAACTATCAAGAAAGCATTTTAGGTCAAGGTTAATATTGGAATTTAAGGTCCTGTAGATGTAGATTGCACAGTAGTAAGTGTGGATGTACTGAACAGGGAGTAAGTTTAGATCTATGAAGAGTGGGGGGGTGTGTTGCCAGGGATGGGATTTAGTGATTATTCTTACTGCGGCTTTTTGTTGGGTTATTATTGGCTTTAGGTGTGTTGCTGCAGTTGAACCCCAAGCACAGATAGCATAGGTGAGGTATGGATATATAAGTGAATGGTATAGTGTGAGAAGGGCAGTTTGCGGCACGTAGTATCGTATCTTGGAGAGGATCCCAACCGTTTTGGATACTTTTTTGGTTATGTGTTGGATATGGGTGCTGAAGTTCAGGTTGTTGTCGAGGTATAGGCCTAGGAATTTGCCCTCATTATGCCTGGTAATTAGAGTGTTGTCGATCTTAATGTTAATTTGCGCATCTCCTGCTCTGCTACCAAACATAATGTAGTAGGTTTTGTCAACGTTAAGCGTAAGTTTATTGGCTGTCATCCAAGTCGATATTTTGATCAGCTCCTCATTAACAATGGTGTTGAGGGTTGCAAGATTAGGGTGAGAGATGACATAAGTCGTGTCGTCAGCAAAGAGAATGGGGTTCAGGTGTCGAGATACGTTTGGAAGATCATTGATGTATATGAGGAAGAGCAGGGGACCAAGGACACTTCCCTGCGGAACTCCAGTATCAAGTGGCTGTGTTGTTGATGCTGTGTCTTTAATGGAGACATACTGATACCTATTAGTAAGGTAAGATTTGAAATATGCAAGCACATGGCCTCTTATACCATAATGGTCAAGTTTGTGGAGTAGGATGCCGTGGTCTACTGTGTCAAAAGCTTTTCTTAGGTCAATAAAAATTCCTAGTGGATATTCCTTATTTTCCAATGCTGTGTAAAGCAGATCTAGCATTTTTATAATTGCATCGTTAGTGCTTTTATTTTTCCTGAATCCAAATTGGCAGGGGTTGAGTATGTTTTGTGACGTTATAAATGAATATAGTCTCCTGTGCACGAGTTTCTCAAAGATTTTGGATAGCAATGGTAAGTTTGATATTGGCCTATAGTTGTTTAAATCTGTAGGGTCACCACCTTTATGTATTGGTGTAACCCTTGCCGTCTTGAGTAGTTTCGGGAAGGTGCTAGCTTCTAGTGACTTGTTAAAAAGCAATGAGATAGTATGCGAGAGGACATGGGCCACTCTCTTGTACAATAATGGTGGGATATGAGACAGATTCCCTGAGTTATTTTTAAGTGACTTTATAATCTCGGTGACTTCCGTGGGCTCAGTTGGAGCAAGATAGAAGGAATTTGGGAAATTCCCATCTAGGTAGTCCCCGGCATGGGCATTGGTACGTGGGATTTTATTGGCGAGATTAGAACCTATGGTTGAGAAGAAGTCGTTTATCTTGTTAGCTGTGTCGGTGGGTTGCAGTGGTGTTTCATTAGGTTTAGTTAGGACAATATTCTTGTTTTTTTTCAGTTTGTGGGTCCCTAGAATCTGAGAGAGTGTTTTCCAGGTCTTTTTTATATCTCCTCTTGTGTCAGTGAATCTACTGGAGTAGTATAGTTGTTTGGCTTTCTTTATTACTTTGGTGAGGACTGATGAATAGTGTTTAAGAATATCTTTGTGTATTAAGCCCTGTCTATATTGCTTTTCATATTGGTGTTTCTTATCAATGGATTTCAGAATGGTGCTGGTTAGCCATGGGCAACCAAGCCGTTTGTTTGTGATCTGTTTCGTTTTTATAGGACAATGTTTGTTGTATAGTCTAAGTAGTTTGTTAAGAAAAATGTCTGTCCAGTCGTCAATACCATTGGCCTTGGAGAATTCTGTAGGCCAGTCAACAGTCTCTAGGTCAGCTGTGAACTTCCTTATTGAGGCCTCATCATGGAGTCTAAATGAGACTTTGTTGTATTCAAGTGGTGGTTTACTAATGTTTGTCAAGAGGAAGGTAGGGTAGTGGTCTGTAGTGCTATCTGTGATTATCCCTGATTTAAGGGGGGCTAGTATATTGGTCCATATGTGGTCTATTATGGTTGCACTTGTTTCAGTGAGCCTGGTTGGTTTAGTTATTGTTGGTATGAGAAGTGTGTTGTTCATATTGTTGATGAAATCAGTTACAGGCTGATCATCTAGTAGGCCAAGGTTGATGTTGAAGTCTCCAGCTAAGAGAAGGTGGTGCTTATTCATTTGTCTGTTTGTTATTAGTGCCTTTAATTTCTCACTGAAGTTTGGGATGTTAGTGTGGGGTATCCGGTAAATGGCACCGATTGTTATAGGCGTCTTAAGGTTTTTTACAGTAAAATTAGCAAAAATGTATTCTCCATATTCATCACTAAAGCAATTGGTGCTGATACAAGATAATTGGTTAGAGTAATAGATTGCAATACCACCCCCAACTTGGTATGGTCTACAGTTGTGGATTGCTGTGTATCCTGGTAGAGGGTAGATATCTATTGTGTCCTGTTTTAGCCAGGTCTCGGTAAGAATAATGCAGGAGAAGGGTGTCTTTAGTGATTCAAGGAGTGCCAGGAGGTCATCATAGTGTTTGCTTAAGGACCTGATGTTGTAGTTAAGTACTGATAGACTTTTATCATTGTTTAGGATAGTGCTGGCTTGTGATGCTGTGTAGTAAAGGCAGTTACTTTCCAATAGGTTTTGATTGTGTGTCAGATTATGTAGGTTTAGATCAGGGTCAACGTGATCAATCATCTTCTAGGTTTAAATTATGGTTATTTATATCCTGAGTTGTGTGTTGAGTTTTAGTACTGATATCTGTAGTGGTGGGAAGTTTGGACAAGTATATAGCTATAGCATTTTGGTCATGTAGAGTATAGTCACTAATACACATAATGAAGTTGGTGTTGTCTATGTGTTGTGCTGGAATGAGCTAAAGTACAACTAGGTATAAACTAATAATATAAAAATACAAATTAAAAATAGCACAAGACTCTCACTTGTAATTGCACTAAGGTCTAATGTAGTGACTTTGGTATAGTCTATGTATTGACCTAGAGTGAGCAATAGTACAACTAGGTTTAATCTAATAATGTAGAAATACAAATTAAAAATAGCACCAGGCTCTCACTAGTAATTACACTATGGTCTAATATAATGACTCTTGTACTGACTATGTATTGAGCTAGAATGAGCTATAGTACAACTGAGTTTAATCTAATGATATAAAAAAGGCACAAGACTCTCAGTTGTAATTGCACTAAGGTGTTATGTAAGTTGTTTACAAGAATTAGAGTATAACTAGATTTAAATTGACAAGATAAAATATACAAGTTAAGGTAGCAAAAGAATAAAAAAAAAAAAGTAGAAAAAAAAAATATATGAGGTAGTTGGTACTAGTTAGCAAAAGATAGTTAAGGGCCTTGAACAATAATATAATTGAAATATACACTAATTGCACACACAATATAGTCACTAAAATATGAAAACAATCTTAGAATAGGACTTACAATATAAACTTATAAAAATACAAATTGAAATGGTACTTGCAATTGCACTAGAGTCTGGTATATGTTGTTGACAAGATCAAGAGTATAACTAGATTTAAATTGACAAAATAAAATTCACAATTAAAGTACCAAAAGAATAATAGTAAAAAATAACAATGGTAATGTCTTGGTTATAATATGATAGTAAGATGGTAGACAGGTACACAGGTACAAAGGATAATATAAAGGTTGGAGTTGAATATACAAACTTGAAAATTTGGCAACAAAATGTTATGGGAAGTATAAAATAATGTTTAATGTAAAAAAGTAAAATTGACTGGTAGTAAATATGGTGTTTAATAAAATTTTAGTAAACCATTTTCCACATATCAGGCACTATGCCAGTTTGTAGTGATATGTTAAAAAGATTAGCCAAAGGTATGCTAAGTTCCTCTTTACATTCCTTTAACACCCTTGCAAACAGTTCATCAGGGCCTGGGGATTTGTTAGGTTTTAGTTTGTCTATTTGTCTGAGGACCATGTCACTAGTTACCACAATCGTACATAGTTTATTATCCTGTTCTACATAATCTATTATTTCAGGAATATCGCTAGTATTTTCCTGGGTGAAAACTGAGAGGAAGTAGGTATTGAGAATTTCACACATATCCTTATCACTGTCAGTGATCTGACCACAGTTACTCTTACGTAGGCCAATCTTGTCCCTAATCTTATTCTGTATACCTGAAAGAACCCTTTTGGGTTAGTCTTTGAATCCCTTGCGACCTTAGCCTCATAATCCCTTTTTGCTTTTCTTTTTCCTTTCTTTATTTCTCTCTTTAATTGAATATATTGATTTCTTAACTGCCCATCCCCTCTTTTGATACACCTATATATGCCTCTATTTTGACCAATGAGATGTTTTAATCTATTGTTCATCCATTTGGGATCATTTTTGTTAGATCTAATTTCCCTACTCGGAACAAAAGTTGTCTGGGCAGCTAGAACTATGCTCTGAAAAGTATCATATTGGCAACCAAGATCACCTACCTGACCCATAGTTAGGACTTCCCAATTTAGCCCACCCAGGTAATTTTTCAGTCCCATGAAGTCGGCCAAGCGAAAATCTGGGACAGAGATTTGATTGCAGTTATCTGGGTAATTCCATTGAAACTAAGTGATTTGTGATCACTTTCCCCAAGCTCATCATTAACCTCAAGATTATTAATTAGTGACTCTTTGTTGGCAAGAACCACTGATGGATGACTAGAGTGTTCATCATCCTCAACTGACATTTGTCCCATTTTGAATTGAGAAAACCATTCAAAACACTCTGTCCATTGCTTTGTAGCCAAATGTTTGCTGAAGCATTTTGCAAGTTTCACTAGCTATTATACCAAGTTTGAAACTGAATTTCAAACACACACATTCACATACATGCATGCTGTTCTTTCTTTTAACCTTTAAACTGTCTCCAATGTAGTATGCACAATTTTTTGTTTCTTCAAATCTGCCACCTGCCAATATTTTTGACCTCAGTACAACTCTTTGGGTCTTCACAATTTCTTCATACCTTTGAAAAATATCTAAGGCCAAGATGGTCCACACAGTGTGTCATGGTTAACTACACATGTTGACTGTGTCTGACATACTAGTACAGTGGAACCTCAAAAATCGAACTTAATCCGTTCCAGGAGCTAGTTCTAAATTCAAAAAGTCTGAAATTCGAAGCAATATTTCCCATAAGAAATAATGGAAATACAATTAATCTGTTCCAGAAACCCAAAAATATTCACTCAAAAAATACATTTTATAGAGATTAATTACAGTTTTACATACAACAAATACTATAGTTTTTAATTATGTATAGTAATACATGTACATATAAAATAACATTTTTACTTACCTTTATTGAAGATTGGTGATGGCATCTGGAAGATAGGGAGGAGAGAGGGAGGGAGTTGGGGTTAGTGTTTGGAAGGAGAATCCCCCTCCATGAGGACTTCAGGTAAAGCCCTCTCTGGGGTTACTTCCCTTCTCTGTCTTTTAATGCCACTAGGACCAGCTTGAGAGTCACTGGACCCCTGTCTCACAAAATAACTGTCCACAGTCCTCTGTTTCTGGCACCTCTAACATTTCCCTAAAATGGGACATGGTTGTGTCACTGAACTTGTTGCAAAGATGGCTTGTTTCAGCTTGCTCAGGGTGGTACTTCTGCACAAACATTTGGACATCATTCCACTTGGCACAAATCTCCTTAATCTTTGAAGAAGGCACCTCATCCACTCCCTATATTAACACCTTTTGCAACATCAGCTTCCTTGATTTGTTCTTTCTTTGATAGGATAGAACCGATGGTCGACTTGCTTTTCCCATACATCCTGGCAAGCTCAACAAGTCTCACACCACTCTCATACTTCTGTATTATTTCCTTCTTCACATCTATGGTGTTTCTCACTTTCTTTACCACAGGGGTACCACTAGCAAGTTTCTTTGGGCCCATGGCAGCTTATTTCACAGTCCCACAAGCACTAAACACAATGAAATAATCGTAAAATGTGTGAATGAGAGCGCAGGTTAGTGTTCACTCAAGCATAACAAAGCTAGACTGCTCACGGCGCCTGCGCAGGGACGCAGACAGAGCGGGCGGCAGACAGGTCCCGTACCCAGTGGTCCGAAAATAGGGGCACGTTCTATAATAGGGACACAGTTTGTCCAAAAGAATGTTCCTATTTTCGTAATGTTCGGTATGTGATACGTTCAATTTTTGAGGTTCCACTGTACACCTAAATAGGATTAGTAAATAATGAAATCAGGAGCTGTTGTTCCATCACCAGCTTCCCTACTAGCAAACAGGGTGTGGAAGTGGGATGATGATGATTTATTCATTCCACATTTATTATAATTTCTTGATACTAATAGTGGAATTCAACATGACTCACAAAATCGTAATGACACGATTGCAAACAAACCATACCCCGGCCGGGATTGAACCTGCGGTCAGAGAGTCTCAAAACTCCAGCCCGTCGCGTTAGCCACTAGACCAGCTAGCCACAATAAGATTCGTCCAATTAGGTATATTTCTACACCATAGGAAGGTTAGCACAGGCACCACTGTGACCACAGTGGTGCCTGTGACCACAGTGGTCACAATGGTGCCTGTGCTACCTAGTTGGATGAATCTTATTGTGGCTAGCTGGTCTAGTGGCTAACGCGACGGGCTGGAGTTTTGAGACTCTCTGACCTCGGGTTCAATCCCGGCTGGGGTATGGTTTGGAATTCAACCATAAAGGACACTAAGTAGATTTAACCCAGGATAACCCAATAAAGTCAAACACTGCAACTTATTTCCATGTTTTGATGAACATTACACCTTGAAACAATTGAAGTATCATAAGATTTTGTTGTAAATATATGTTTTACAATAGTCTGGAAGGCACCTAATTATGTATATATTATACCATAAATAATTAACATGTAGGCATGTTTGATAGGAGTGAATGGAGACAAATGGTTTTTAAACCCTTTGAGGGTTTTGGTCGTACTAGTACGTCTTACGCGTAGGGGTTTTTGACGTACTAGTACGCATAAATTCTAGCGGCCTCAAATCTCGCGCGAAAAGGCTGGTAGGCCTAGGTGTGAGAGAATGGGTCTGCGTGGTCGGTGTGCGCGGTAGAAAAAAAATCTGGGACCCAGTGGTGCATTGTGGGAATGCCCTCTTAGTAAACAATGTCCACCATGCCTCGCGGTAAGAAGGTCCTCACTCCTCGGCGAATTGGGACACTTTTGTTCCCCAGTGACAGTTCTAATAGTGATGGAAGTGCCAGTGAAGATGAGTTTCGTGGTTTTAGTGAGGTTTTGACCGAAACTAATGACCATAATATCGGTAATAGTGAGGAAAACCCAGACGACCCTCAGCCTTCCACCTCTGGTGCTGGGCCCTCTTGTTCACGTTCAGTTGTTCCAGAACCCAAGAGGAAACTTCTATTTTCCCAAATCCCAGACTCAGATGAGAGCATGGGTGATGATAGTGATAGTGAATATGAACTACAAGCTCTTCAAACTAGTTCCAGTAGTGATAGTGAAGTGCAATATTCCCCAGTGAAGCGTCAGTATATACGACGATATATGCGCTCTGGTAGTGTGCCATATGTTATACCAAGGGGAAGGAGTGTATCTCGGAGTACATCCCGTGGCTGTACAACAGGAACAGACAGTGAAAATGACGAAGATACTGTTGCAATTGGGATGGAAAATGTGCGTGGTGGTAGTGGTGCCGGCGGTGAGGCACCAGTAGTGGGCCATGCTGCCACCCACGCCGTTGCTCAGCTGATCTAGAACAAAGGCCACCATCCCCCACTCAGCTGATCCAGAACAAAGGCCACCATCCCCCACTCACCCACCACAAGCCTCCACAACCACAACCTCCACAACCACAACCTCCACAACCACAACCTCCACAACCACAACCACCTGTCATTGTCCAGTACCCACCAGCAGACCGCACCTGGGATTGGCAGGAAGCTGTCAATTTTGTTCCAAATCCCCACCAGTTTGATGACAGCCAAAGTGGAATACGGCCATCTTGTGCACTTGGGAACAATGCCACTGAACTGGAATGTTTCGAGTTATTCTTTGACGAACCACTGATGAAAAGTATTGTCATGGAAAGCAACACATACTACGAGTACACCATGGCAAACACATTACTTTCACCAAAATCACGTCTACACCAGTGGAAGGAGGCAACTGTGGCTGAGATGTATCTTTTCTTTGCCACAATAATGCTTATGCCACATGTGTATAAGCACAAAGTGAAATCATACTGGTCAACAGACCCCCTGATTGCAACACCAGGTTTCAGTGATATAATGCCAGTGAATCGATTTGTGCTAATGTTACGTATGCTTCACTTCAGATAAAACCAGGCCTGACAGAACTGACAGGTTATATAAGATTAGGAATGTGTTTGTGTATCTGAAACAGAAATTCAGTACGCATTTTTATCCCTTCAGAAAGCTTGTAATTGACGAGTCTTTGATTCTGTTCAAAGGAAGACTCTCTTTCAAGCAGTACATACCAAGCAAGAGGAAACGCTTTGGTATAAAGTTGTTTGTGCTCTGTGATTGTTACAGTGGTCTGGTATTGGATATTATTGTGTACACTGGAAGTTATACATTGCAAAATACCAGGAAGTTATTGGGCATCTCAGGTGATGTGGTTCAAACAATGATAGAACCATACCTTGGTAAGGGGCATATATTATATACAGATAACTGGTACACAAGCCCCTCACTCAGTGATTTTTTGCGAGTGAACATGACAGATGTGTGTGGCACAGTGCGTGCAAATCGGAAACATATGCCCAGGTTTGACGCTGGCACTCGTAGAGGTGAGGTGCAGGCGTTTGGTGCCAATGACATCATGGCATTTCGGTGGCATGACAAACGAGATGTCACACTGTTGTCATCAATTCACCCTAATGAAATGGCAGACAGTGGCAGGCAGCATAGAGAGAGAAATGAACCCATTCTAAAACCTGCAGCTGTGATTGATTACACCTTCAACATGCATTCACTGGACAAATGTGACATGCAGATTGGGTTTGCTGATTGTGTTTGCAAGAGTTATAAGTGGTACATCAAACTGTTTTTCCATCTTCTGGACATTTCCATGCTCAATGCTTATAATATGTATAAGATGAGCACCAGAAACAAACCACAGTACGGCGAATTCTGTTTGTCTGTCATCAGACAAATAGTGTTCAAGTACCAAGGAACAGCACCTGCAATTGACCGCCCACCAAATTATCAACAACTACCTGCTCATCTGAAGCATGGTGATCACTTCCTAGTAAAACTGCCTGCTACTGCTTTCAAGAAAAAGGCTCAGAAGAGGTGTTACGTCTGTGCACATACAAAAATACGCCCACAACAACGCAGAGACACTCGTTTTATGTGTGAGGAATAAAAAACACCACTGTGCATGACACCATGTTTCAAAGACTTCCACAGGCTGCAGAACTTCTAGAAACATTCCCTGTGACTGTATATGTGTATATAAAATATAGAAAAATAGTAATAAACAACATTTCATATAGTTTGTTTGTGTAAATATTTTCTATAAACAAAATAATGACAACAGTGTTTACGCCCTTATTGTGTAGTATTGAAAAAGAAATAACTTACAAAATACTGATCATGTTGGCCTCAAAAGCCATAAAAGTTACTCAGAAAAAGAAAAATTGAAAAATAATTGAAAATAGTACATAAAAAAGTAAATAGAAAAATACCAGGTGACGGCAGTCGGCGATGTTACCATATGTTGTTCAATTTTGGCAAATTTCATGCCTCTATATCTCGGTAAGTATTGACGTTAAAATTTTTTTGTTTAGCCTATAATGTTTAGAAAAAAAACTCTATTTTTTCATAAGAAAAAATTTTTTTTTTTTTTTTTTTTGAAATTTGGCCGACCCTGAGAACGAGTTTCAGAGAGGGCCTGTCGACCCTCAAAGGGCACTCTGAAGGAGGGGTGTTAATGTTGCAGTTTAAAAACTGTAGTGTAATGCACCCTTCTGGCAAGACAGTGATGGAGTGAATGATGGTGAAAGTTTTTCTTTTTCGGGCCAACGTGCCTTGGTGGGAATCGGCCAGTGTGATAATAATAAAAAAAAAATAAATAATTAACCTAGGATAACTCAGTATAGTCAAACAATGTGACTTATTTCCACATTTTGAAGAGTTTTACACTTGAAACAACTATAATATTATAAGTATTCCTAGTATACATAGTGTGCATTTCCTCAAGTTTGAAGTGCTCAAACATCTTTAAACACATCCAGTATAAGGACCTGGTATTATTAAACATTAAAAGCAATTAAAAAACTGAGAAACAATCATTTGATATTAGTACACTGTAAAATGTAAATATCACTGGTGCATTTATGCTACTGCTGCCAACAAATGATAATTTTTCTGTCAAATTCAACATATCATAAGATTTTATCCAATTCCACTCATTTTATTCTTATGCAATTCATAAAAATGCACTCTTTCATTGTACAAAAAACAATTTATTTTTTTCAAAATCTTTCTACACACATGTAAGAATTTTTTTCCCCATTATGCCACAGTTTAGGGGTCAAAGATTCCATTCTATTGCACAAAAAATTGCAAAAACACACTGACAACACAAGAAATGCCTGTGTAACCTCAGCCAAATGACCAACCTTACTGAAACTATTTCACAAATGCTGTTTCACAAAGGAGTGTACTGCGCAGCATGATCCATGCCATTGGAACACCCTACCTGAGAACTCTAGAACTGCAGACACATTCATCACCTTCAAAACTACCATTAGAAAACATCTTATCTCCCTGATACACCCCATCAACTAACTACACGAATACCACCTGGTGGTTCACACTTACACTCACTCATCCATTTGACCATAAACAGAAATATTAATCTCAATCTTAAAATAATGAATCCTGTGATACTCCAATACTGAAACTATGTACTGTGCCAAAACAAAAGCATTCACATTGCTAAACTCACAAACTAGTATTTAGTCACTTAGCCATAATACCAACTTACCTCATAATTTGTAATATTTTAAAATTAAGAATTAAACTAAGTCTGCCCGAAATGCCTAGCCATGCTAGGTGTTCTAGTGGTACACTCTGTAATCATTATTTTGCTACATGTAAACCACACAATAACCAAATTCTGTAAACTCAGCATTGTAATCCTTATAGAGAATAAACTTTGAATTTGAATTTGAATTTCACCCAGGAAGCACACAAAAATTTGAGTTCAGGAACTTTTTGATAGCACTTCTTGCCTTGGGTTATTGGGAACTGGAAATTAGATACATAGGCCACAATGAATCTAAGGTAGAGGAAATGGAAAAGTGTTTAGGTATTTAGTTGGATCTCCTCACATTGCTGCTTCTGTTACATTTTATCCTCTTAAGACAGGTTCCTTGATGCTGGTGAGGGGCTCATGAGTTGAAGGAATTGAACCTGTGCTCCAATTTAAGGCACTATATGACCCCTACAGGTTTAGTGCTCCCCCCATGAATGTAATACACTGGTGAATTGATATACAATATCCTCATATTTTCCAAACTGCAAATAACAGGATTTTGCAACTGGTAAATTTGTGACTATCAAGGTTTTGCTGTAAAGTGTTATTGTAGTTCTATATTAAAAATTGCTCAGAGATATTTTATTGCAATTATTACCAGTACATTACAGAAATAATTTAAATATTGGGAGTAATCATAAGATATATAACAGATTTGTAAGTGACTGTGTTCTCTCAGTGGTGGTGTTGACAGGAATTTTTCATGCAGATCATTTGGGATATTATGAATGCTGTGTATTATGTAGTATTACTTTGAATAGGTTTCAAGACTACGTAGTGCCATGGAAGTGAAGGATGGCCTTATTGATGAAGCTGCAAGTAAAACTTCAACTCAAGAGCGTGATATTAAGAGACTCAACAAAGAAGTTGACCAACTTAGAGGAAGTGATAATAGGTATGAAATTTATTCACATTATAGTTTATCTGGGAAATTTTATTCTGTACAGGTTATTGCATTTTATATGATAGAGCAATATACAGGAATTTCCAACTTGTGAGTTGTATTCCCGTTTTTTTTTTTTTTAATTTAGTAAACAGTAATACCAAGAATGGTTCTGTTTCACACATTGTTGTACTACAGTTTTGTGGTTGTAAAACATTATTTGGTTTCTAAGTTCTCTGTTTGTAAGTATGACTGTGTAACTTAAGGTAGTTCATAAGTTGGTGACCTCTTGTATTATAGTGATCGCTCTTGTATTTTTGTTTTTTTAATATACAGTATCTTGACATTTAAGAGCATTTCTGAAACTTCTGGCATTTTTTAATAGAGTACGTGAATTAGAGAAGGAGAAGAGAGAGTTTGAACAGCTGATGATGACAGAACGCAAAACCCTCAATTGCTTAAGGGAAGATTTAGTTGCAGAAAAGGTAAGATAAACAGCATGCACAGAGCATAACAATAATGTAAAGGGTTTGAAGCATCTTGATTAATTTTTTGAGAAACCACATTATTTTCTGTAAATAACCATATACAATATTACCTGCATAATATTAAGTTTATTTCATAACATTTGAGACCTATGTGTAATGTGGTAAAATTCTGTGAGGATTTATTACATTATGTTTAGTCTTACTGTAGTTTTTTCCTTAAAGGTACGAACACAGCAACTCGCCAATCAACTTGACAGTCTAACCTCAGACCTAGCCAAGCTTGGTCTTAATGCTGATAATCTTACTGCTCCAGTTTCTGACAGTGACAATGAGTAAGCTATTATTGTACACTTCTTTTGTCATACTTTCATGATTACCCTACCAGTTATCCCAGTATATTTGGTATTTTTTATACTAAGTAAAGTTTGTGTTACCAGTACATATTTTTAAAATTCAGTATAAAAAATATACAATTTTTATATTTACGAAGATCAAAATGAGGAGGCAAGAACCCTTCTTTATTGATAGTAATACAATGAGTTGCTAGTTTATATAGATTTTTTTATTTTTTGTTTAAGCCACCTAACTAATAAGTGCTGTCTAACAATAGCAATAAACAATTTAACCCTTTTGGGGTCGGTCCCATTGTGCTATGGCTTTGAAGCCAGTGTCAGTCCCGTAGTTCTACCCCCATGAGCTGAGCTCACTCAGATAAGCTGTGAATGGTAAATTTTGGTCTAGAGATGAGAGAATGGGTCTGTGTGGTAAGTGTGCACCATATAAGAAAAATCCTGTAGCAAGCATTGCATGATGGAAAAAACTGCGTGTTTTTGGTTTAAAACAGCGAATTTGTGGTGTATTTTTGTTTGGTTTTCACGGTTATATTCTTGGTTTCTTGGTCTCACTTGATAGAATAGAAGATAGTGAAGATTTTAATTGGTTTCAGGACTGAAAGTAGCTTGAAATTGAGCTCAAACTAGCGGAAATGTTTGATTTTTACTTATATCTAGAGTACACAAATGATGTCACTCGTCCAATATGCATCCAACTGGCCAGTCTAAACAAACACAATTTATTTCTTTGCAAAGGTTACAATGTGTGTTATTACATTTTATAATGTGTTGTTTGGTACATGCTGGGGCAGTTCAGGCAGACTGTCTAATATGCATTTAGGAATGCACTGACATTATTTACACAATTATTACAATAATGCAGTCGTCTGCATAACAGTAAATCTATTATATTTTGTGTGAACAAAAAATCAAAATGAAAAGCAAGTGTAATATACGAGAGGCCTGGGGACATAACTAATAAACAGAGGAAATGGTTTTTTTAGTGCTAGGACTGTCTATATTATATATTCTGAACCCTATTTTTAAACTGTCAATTTTTTAATTTTGTGAAATTGGCCTGATCACTTTATTGGGTAGTTAAAATAGGTAAATGGGCAGTTTTTTGTACTCAGTCTATAGAATAGAAGGAATACTAGTAAAGTAGCTATGAGTTTGGTTGACTTGAACAATGGAATTGGCCGAAAATAGGGCCTGAATCCGGCGAAATCGCCGATGCGTAAATATCTCTGAAACCACTAAATTTGCGAAAGCGTAATTCTGTGAAAGGAACAGAAAGGACAGACATTTGCATTGCTGATATTTGTTTTTCCAGGATTTATAGATGTACAATACTTGATTGTTTTAGCAAATAAATATCAGACTACTGAACAGGTCAAAGAAATTTAGGAAATACAGTTACTATAGGCTGCGACTTCATTAATATATAGTATTCTGTTGTAGTCCTTGAAATTACAAAGTTATAAATACACTTATCAGTACTTGTCATAGAAAAAAGTTATGAACAATATATTTTTACACAGACCTTCAGTTTCATTTAATATCCTTTTCGTAAAATACTTCACATACTGCATTTCCATAAGTTGTTTTAAGCATTCATTTAATTATAACATTGAATATTGAAACTTAAATAAAAATGGTTAAAATAACTTACTTATCAAATACTTTGGCCATGAAGAAGACTGTCATTCAAGATAACATATAATTCTTTTTCTTTGCTCAGCCGTTACAAAGCTTTAGAATCAATGCTTGAGGAAACACTGAAGCGGAGTGTGGAGGTTCGTGAGGAGAAGATTGTATCTCTAGAATCTCGTCTTGCCGAGTCTGTGAGCAGAAATAAAGACCTTCGTAACCATCTACTAGAGGTCAGTTGGTGAAGTATGTTGTGTGTTTGTATGCTGTTATAGTTATACATGTATTTCATGTTTTTGTTCTATTTCATGTTTAGTGCTAAACAAACCTGAAGACTTTGGTTGTTTAAGGATAAAACTTATTTATATAAAGCTTAAATAAATTCAGTAATTAACCCTTTCAGGGTCCACAGGCCCTCTCAGAGACTTGTTCTCAGGGTCCCCCAAATTTCCAAAAAAAAAAAAAAATTATTTTTTCTTATGAAAAGATAGAGAATATTTTCCCAATCATAATGACACCAAAAGTATGAAATTTGATGGAAAACTTATGGAATTATGCTCTCACGAAGTTAGCAGTCTCAACGATGTTTACACATCGGTGATTTTGCCCACTTTGAGCCCTATTTTTGGCCAATTCCAATGTACTAATCGACAAAAATCATAACTATTTTGCTAGAACTCCATTTTTCCTATTGAATGAGTACAAGAAACCACCAATTTACCGATTTTAACTATCCAATACAGTGGTCAAAATTTAGCAATTTTGCCAATTTCACACAAATTTCAAAAGATGCCAATTTCCAAATAGGGTCCATAATAAACAAGAAAGACATTCCTGGCACTAAAATAACATTTCCTCTGTTCATTAGTCACGTCCCCAGGCCCCTCTTACATTTTTTTTTGCTTTCCACTTTGAATTTTTCTCACAAAAAAAAAAAATAAGATTTACTATTATGCAAACTACTGCATTAGTGTAGAAATGGTATAAATAATGTCGGCGCACTTGTGAAAGAATATTAGACTCACCAGTTGACGTGTATTGGACGCTTAGCACGATTTGTTTACTTCTGAACTTTGGTAAAAATTGAACATTTCTGCTACTTTGAGCTCAATTTCAAGGTACTTTTCATTGTAAAACCAGTCAAAATCATCTCAATTTCTGTAATATGTCTTCCATTCTATACATTGAGACCAGGAAAACTAGAATACAACAATAAATACCATATGAAAATAGTATAGTGCAAAGTCTCTGTTTTAATCCAAAAACATGGTCAGTTTTTTTTTCTCATTACACACTGTGTGCTGCTGGATTTTTTTTATACTGCGCACACTGACCACATAGACCCATTCTTTCATATGTAGGCCTACCAGCTTTCTCTCACTAGATTTGAAGGCGCTAGAATTTATGCGTACTAGTACGTGAGAGTGGGTGAGATGTTATAAACAAATTTTGTTGAAAATAAGAAAAAGTTTTGGAGTGAGATTAACAAGTTAAGGAAGCTTAGAGAACAAATGGATTTGTCAGTTAAAAATAGGAGAGGAGAGTTATTAAATGGAGAGTTAGAGGTATTGGGAAGATGGAGGGAATATTTTGAGGAATTGTTAAATGTTGATGAAGATAGGGAAGCTGTGATTTCGTGTATAGGGCAAGGAGGAATAACATCTTGTAGGAGTGAGGAAGAGCCAGTTGTGAGTGTGGGGGAAGTTCGTGAGGCAGTAGGTAAAATGAAAGGGGGTAAGGCAGCTGGGATTGATGGGATAAAGATAGAAATGTTAAAAGCAGGTGGGGATATAGTTTTGGAGTGGTTGGTGCAATTATTTAATAAATGTATGGAAGAGGGTAAGGTACCTAGGGATTGGCAGAGAGCATGCATAGTTCCTTTGTATAAAGGCAAAGGGGACAAAAGAGAGTGCAAAAATTATAGGGGGATAAGTCTGTTGAGTATACCTGGTAAAGTGTATGGTCGAGTTATTATTGAAAGAATTAAGAGTAAGATGGAGAATAGGATAGCAGATGAACAAGGAGGCTTTAGGAAAGGTAGGGGGTGTGTGGACCAGGTGTTTACAGTGAAACATATAAGTGAACAGTATTTAGATAAGGCTAAAGAGGCTTTTGTGGCATTTATGGATTTGGAAAAGGCGTATGACAGGGTGGATAGGGGGGCACTGTGGCAGATGTTGCAAGTGTATGGTGTAGGAGGTAGGTTACTGAAAACAGTGAAGAGTTTTTACAAGGATAGTGAGGCTCAAGTTAGAGGATGTAGGAAAGAGGGTGATTATTTCCCAGTAAAAGTAGGCCTTAGACAAGGATGTGTGATGTCACCGTGGTTGTTTAATATATTTATAGATGGGGTTGTAAGAGAAGTAAATGCGAGGGTCTTGGCAAGAGGCGTGGAGTTAAAAGATAAAGAATCACACATAAAGTGGGAGTTGTCACAATTGCTCTTTGCTGATGACACTGCGCTCTTGGGAGATTGTGAAAAGTTGCAGAGGTTGGTGGATGAATTTGGTAGGGTATGCAAAAGAAGAAAATTAAAAGTGAATACAGGAAAGAGTAAGGTTATGAGGATAACAAAAAGATTAGGTGATGAAAGATTGGATAACAGATTGGAGGGAGAGAGTATGGAGGAGGTGAATGTATTCAGATATTTGTGAGTGGACGTGTCAGCGGATGGGTCTATGAAAGATGAGGTGAATCATAGAATTGATGAGGGGAAAAGGGTGAGCGGTGCACTTAGGAGTCTGTGGAGACAAAGAACTTTGTCCTTGGAGGCAAAGAGGGGAATGTATGAGAGTATAGTTTTACCAATGCTCTTATATGGGTGTGAAGCATGGGTGATGAATGTTGCAGCAAGGAGAAGGCTGGAGGCAGTGGAGATGTCATGTCTGAGGGCAATGTGTGGTGTGAATATAATGCAGAGAATTCGTAGTTTGGAAGTTAGGAGGAGGTGCAGGATTACCAAAACTATTGTCCAGAGGGCTGAGGAAGGGTTGTTGAGGTGATTCGGACATGTAGAGAGAATGGAGCGAAACAGAATGACTTCAAGAGTGTATCAGTCTGTAGTGGAAGGAAAGCGGGGTAGGGGTCGGCCTAGGAAAGGTTGGAGGGAGGGGATAAAGGAGGTTTTGTGTGCGAGGGGCTTGGACTTCCAGCAGGCATGCGTGAGCGTGTTTGATAGGAGTGAATGGAGACAAATGGTTTTTAACCCTTTCAGGGTCCGTCCCGTAGATCTACGGCTTTGCGTTCAGTGTCCAAACCGTAGATCTACGTCATGAGCTCAGCTCACTCTGATAAACTGTGAGTGGTACACTTGGGCCTAGATATGAGAGAATACATCTATGTGGTATGTGTGCACCACATAAAACAAATCCTGCAGCACACTGTGTATAATGAAAGAAAAAAAACTGAAACCAAGATTTTCGATTAAAACAGCAACTTTGCAGTGTTTTTTCGTATGTTTTTTATAGTTGTATTTGCAATTTCTTGGTCTCATTTGATAGAATGGAAGACATATTACAGAAATAGAGATGATTTTGATTGGTTTTAGCACCGGAAATGGCTTGAAACTGAGCTCAAAGTAGAGGAAATGTTAAATTTTTGTCGATGTTCAAGAGTAAACAAACGACCTCACACGTCTAATACACGCCAGCTGGTGGATCTAATACACATTCACAAATGTGGTGATGATATTTATACAATTATTACAATATTGCATAACAGTAAATCTTCTATTTTTTGGTGTGAATAAAAATTCATTATGTAAATAAAAAATAAAAATGGGATTTATTTGTAAAGCCTCAAAAACGTAACTAATGAACCGAGGAAATGTTAGTTTAGTGCCAGGAATGCCTACATTGTTTATTCTGGATGCTATTTTGAAATTGGAATATTTTGAACTTTGTGTTAAATTGGCCAAATTACCAATTTCCGATCACTTTATTTTGTAGTTGAAACAGTTAACTTGGCGATTTCTTGTGCTCAATCGATAGAATAGAAGTAATACTAGTAAAATAGCTAAGAATTTGGTCGACTGGAATGATGTAATTGGCCTAAAATGGAAGTCAAATTCGGCAAAATCGCCGATTCATAAATATCGCTGACACATCAAAATTCGCGAGAGCATAATTTCGTCAATTTTCCATCAAATTTCGTACTGTTTGTTTTATTACCTTCGCAAAAAGATTCTCTACCATTTCATAAGAAAAAATAACAAATTTTTTTTTGGAAAATTCTTGGACACTGGGGCACCACTTCAGATTTGGGCCTTGGACCCTGAAAGGGTTAATACTTGATGTGCTGTTGGAGTGTGAGCAAAGTAACATTTATGAAGGGATTCAGGGAAACTGGCAGGCCGGACTTGAGTCCTGGAGATGGGAAGTACAGTGCCTGCACTCTGAAGGAGGGGTGTTAATGTTGCAGTTTAAAAACTGTAGTGTAAAGCACCCTTCTGGCAAGACAGTGATGGAGTGAATGATGGTGAAAGTTTTTCTTTTTTGGGCCACCCTGCCTTGGTGGGAATCGGCCAGTGTGTTAATAAAAATAGTACGTCATGGACACTGGTGCTTAAGCCGTACTAGTACGTCCGAAACCCTGAAAGGGTTGAAGTAAAACTTGGCATCCATAAAAACTTTTGATTGAGGAAGTATATAATTAATACTAGTACACTTGGATGTGATGACCATACTGTATATATAAAATTAAGTTATTTGGAGAGAGCAAGGATACAAGATAGAATTTTAAAAGGGCTTGTTGAAATAGAATATATAAGTACAAGTTCTCCATGGGAAAGTGGACCAGAATTCTTCCTCTGTAAGCCATGCGTGTCGTAAGAGGCGACTAAAATGCTGGGAGCAAGGTTCTAGTAACCCATTCTCCTGTATATATTACTAAATTTGAAAGGAGAAACTTTTGTTTTTCCTTTTGGGCCACCCCACCTCGGTGGGATACGGCTGATACGTTGAAAGAAAGAAGAAGTACAAGTATAAAAAGAAAATGCATTCCAAGAAATTGACTGCAAAGGGGTATACATCTAGAGTGGATAGAAGGAGGAGGTAGAGGACATCCCTGGAAGGATTGATAGGATTGGGTAGAAGAGGTTATGAGTGGTGAAGTTTGAGCATCTTGCATCTACCATTCAAGGTTGAAGAGGTTTTGAGTAGTGAAGTTTGAGCATCTTGCATCTACCATTCAAGGTAGAAGAGAGATCAGAGCTAGAAAATGTATAGAAATCTTTTACTACCTTCATAGAGTCAGTAAGATATTTAAAGTACTCATCTCTACTCTCTGAAGTAGAGGCGAGAGAGATGGATGACAATATTTACATTGAAGTTACTTGAGGGATCATTCCCAAACCTACATGCCACCATAACTTACTTGAATGAGAGATATGGGAGGGAGCATAAAATATACCCTGTGATTATAGATATTATCAATATTGCCAAGACAAGTGGGGAAGCTTTAAAGAAAAAAAAAAAAACTAGACCATTACCTCCTCAGAGTACCAGATCAACTGGACTGTGATGACTATGTTAGCCAGTGGACTGCCAACAGCAAAAGACTGGTTGAACAGCATTGAAGAGGGAAACCTGGCCTCAGGCCAGTCTGTGAGGATAGAAAATCTCTTGAAACCAGTCACAATATATGCTGGTGGACTGCATTTTCCTAAAAGTGCAAAAAATCCTTTAGGATGAATGAACTAGAGGACACAATAAAGGCTAGAACTATTAATGCATTTAAAAGTAGATTTTGTCGGCTAATAGAAAGTCAAGAGGAGAGTCAAAAAGCTGGAGTTTTTTAACACTGACCATCTTCCCCCCCAACCCCTTCTAAAAAACTGGTAAGGTGGCCCAAGAAAGAAAGCACATTCAACGTTACTTACCTGATAGCTGTCTTGCCAGAAATGCACAGACATCACAATTCAAATGACCCTCTGAACTGCAGTATCTCCACCTCTCCTTCAGAGTGCAGGTACGATACTTCCCACCTCCAAGGCTAAAGTCCAGCTAATCATTTTCTCTAAATTCCTTCATAAATGTTACCCTGCTCACACTCCAAGAGCACATCGACCCATGGACACCTCTGTTTAACCTGTTCACAACTACATTTTTTCCCTTGACTTTCATAGGCACATCTGCTGACTTGTCTATTCTTAAATATCTGAATGCATTCACTTTCTTCATACTCCCTCCCTCCAATCTAATATCAATTCTTTCATCACCTTGCACTTTCTATGTTTGCTTTTAATTTTCTTCTGCCTACCCTCCAAAATTCCTTCACCAACCTTCACACCTCTTTAGAAATCACAATAGAAATGTATTATTGGCATAGAGCATTTGTAATAACTCCCAATTTATATCAGATTCATTATCTTTTAATCCTGACCCCCCCCTCTCCCTAAATCCCTTGCATTAACTTTATCCTACCTGTCTTAACTTGAACCTCACTATCCACATAAAAACTCTACTGCTTTTAGCAACCCGTTACCTATTCCATACATTTGCAGCATCTGCACCATTGCTCTCCTATCCACTTTATCATATGCCTTTTCAAAATCCATAAATATAACAAACAGTTCATTACCTTTATGTAAGTATTATTCACTTATATGTTTCAATGTAAACACCTGATCTATACATCCTCTACCCTTCCTAAATCCTCTTTGTTACTCTGCAGTCCTTGTTTCTGTTCTGTCCCTAACTTTTTCAATAGTAGTTCTACCATGTACTTTACCCAGTATATTTATTTCTTTATAATTCCTACACTCTCTTGTCCCAGTTTTATTTTGTGATAATTGTAGTTCAGTAATTTTAATGATTGAGAATGTATAATAATGACTGCAATTTATTATTTTTTTTTTTTTTTTTTTAACCGGCTGTATCCCACCAAGGCAGGGTGGCCCAAAAAGAAAAACGAAAGTTTCTCTTTTTAAATTTAGTAATTTATACAAGAGAAGGGGTTACTGGCCCCTTGCCCCTGGCATTTTGGTCGCCTCTTACAACACGCATGGCTTGCGGAGGAAGAATTCTGTTCCACTTCCCCATGGAGATAAGAGGAAATAAACAAGAACAAGAACTAGAAAGAAAATAGCAGAAAACCCAGAGGGTTGTGTATATATATGGTCGTACATGTATGTGTAGTGTGACCTAAGTGTAAGTAGAAGTAGCAAGACGTACCTGAAATCTTGCATGTATTATTATTATGGTTATAGGTGATAATTATCTTCATATGTAACTAAAGCAAATGGCCTTCTTTCTGTGCTTTGTGAGATGCATTAGTTCAATATGAATGAATAAATATTTCTCTGAATACATTTCTTTTGGTCATTTTTGTAATAAAGATATTTCATATTTGATACAATCTCTATTGGGTTAACTTAACCAGCTTCTCAAAGTAGGGGATGAAAGCCAGCAATGAAATTTTTCTTCATTTAACTGAGGATGGTTATGTGAATCTAGGTTGCAGTATTCATGTTCAATAGTGATTTTGGAAAGTGGTGTGAGAGATGTTGCAAAGTGACTGGTGGATCATTCAGTAATTGTTTTATATGAATCTGCCTTACCTGGCTTTGATAGAAAGCCCATAATTTTCTTGCCAAAGTCTCTCTAATACAGGCTTATGCTATGTACATGTGAACACTCATTCTGTTACAGTACTGCCTAAGTGACCATTGCTTTGGTATCTCTTATACAATTTAAGAACAGTTGCATAAGTTATATTGTGAAAGTTAAAATTCTGTACAGTACAGTACAGGACAATACAGTATTACTTGTGCATATTATTAATGATTTCAGTGTTTTATATTATTGTTCAAATGCTAAGATCTTAACATTTAACTTAACAGGTAAAAAGTGAACTTGAATCACTTAGACAACGACATCAAGAAGAAGATGCCAGCCTAAGTGAAGACGTATCAAAGGAAGTTGCAAAACTTCGAGATGCTGTGTACCGCAGCAATGAGGAGGTTAACACAACAGTTTTTAAGTGTTTTAATTTAATGGATTTGCCGTTTCATCTTTTATAAATTAGGAAGTATTTTAATACTGTACATTCATTAATTTTATGGTTTATATTGTGGAGGAATTGTAAAATTTCCAAGCTTTCATTGCTTTACTTACTTCATAATGATGCTTAATGAATTAGCTGAAGTTTATAAGCTGCAATGAATAATATTTAATAATCTAGCTTCTGAAGAGAAAGTTTTAAATACCACAAATGCAGATATATTCTTCTATCAATTAAATGACCTTTATTCAACTATATTTAACTCGTATTCATATTTTTCACTATTTCTTTCCAAAAATACAAACCAATAAACTTTAGGTAGCTTTTAGGTTAGTTTATAAATCTGAATATAAATCAAACTGTATTACAGAAGGGAAGTCTTGAAAGTGAAATTAGTGAGCTCAAGTGCCAAACTGCCAGCTACCGAGACCAGGTGTGTGCACTACAGTCTCAAGTGACATCCTTGTCCAACCAGAACACAGTCATGTCTCAGCATAATGCAAAGTTGCAAGGAGAGAATGCTCGTCTACAAGTGGAAAATACTACATTACAGTCACAATCAGCATCACTCATAGCTCAGAACTCGGCTTTACAATCTTCAGCCACCCAAAGTGATGCAGAAAGAGAAAAGGTCAGTATGTTGCAAATTCAGAAACAGATTATGAATGTGAATTTTTTTTAAATTGAAGAAAATTCAGCTGTAGCTTATTTGATAACTCAAAAGCTAGGCATCACTGGGAGGCTCCTTGTACACCCTGATGTAGGCAGTGTTTCTTTAATTATTTTTCTTGTAGGATTATAAAGTATATATAATTGTGCTGTGTAAAAATAATTTGTAAATTGAATTTACTATCTTGAACCCTAGTGATACAGGGTGATGGAGTTGTGCATAGCACCAAAATATATACAGTATTATATTACATTATGTATAAAATATTCATTGTTTTTTCACAGGTATTGAACTGTTTACACTATACACGTAGGTTACCTGTTGTACATTCTGGGGGTCATTTCCCCTCATACCCTGTTAACAGATTTGGTTTCCTGGTTGATGGTCCAATCAGTCTGACTTTTTGTGTTAACAGCACACACCCCAGTGTAGACACTATAGCCGGGTTAATTTAGAACTGACCAGGAAACTTACAAAGTTCCCACTTGAGGACAGCTAGAGGTTTATTGATGATTCTCCTTTACGCTTATTGCGTGCTTGTTGCACCTTTGCTTTTCGTGTGGGTTCTTTGCATTATCTCCATGTTTCAGTGAGATAGTTTCTAAATCGAAGTAAAATGCAAAGCAGTCTTTCACCATATGGCATCTGCCTGGAGGGTATAGATGTGTTTGTTTGTTTACATACATTTCAGTTGTTTTATTTACTGTCTTTTACTAGTGATTCATTATTGGAAGTAGAAATTCACTATGTGATCACCCATGCTCAGTATCACTTGATTTTTTAACAGTTAGCCCTCAATTTAATGAACTTTGGAAATACGGGACTAAATCTGCTGGTCATTTGAATCGGAAATAACAAGCAAAATCTGTTACAGAATTGTCTATTATTGATTTTATCACAGCAAAACAATCTTATCTCTATTCCACCACAATCGGTACTACTGGTCACCTACTCTCTTTTTAGCCCATTAAATTGAGGGTTACTGTATCTTTCAGTAACACTCTAAACTAATTAATACTGGCATTCATAAGAATGACTTAAAAGAAAAAAAAACTGATATTAAAGTGGGAAATCTAATGAGTCTGTTCTAAACAAAATTTATGATTTTTCAATTAAAGTGCCTTGTGCCAAGTCCAAAGAAAATAGACCTTCAGACAGGCTAAGTTGAGTTGCTCCAACACAGGACTAGGGGGTGGAGGGAGGGAGGAGAGCACTCGAGAGATGTGTATTCATAGGGTGATAGCGTATTCTTCAGTCTAGACAAAGACAGGCTTTTTGGTTGGTGATGAAAGGAAGAGGGATGGTAATGGGAGGAGAATTATGATGGTTTTTTTTATGGATTTTTATAATTTTTTTTTATGATTTTTTATTTGCTCATTTGGTGCATGTGTAGTAAGCTCATATATTTTTGGTAAACATTAGTCAAAAAATGTGGAATTTACAGTCTCAGAATGAATCCCTAAGTTATGATGAGTTTGCTGTACACTCCATGGGTCAGGAATGTCTCTATTACATAAAATGGAGGATACTGTACTGTATATAGTTTGAAATTTATCCTTTTTTTATTTTACATTGTACATTCTATATTATACATTAGGTACAATATATAGAAATGTTTGTAAGTCACTTATTCACCTGTCACTCATCACCCTGTATTATTGCCATGTATCCAACTCTTGTATGGACAACTAGATTATGTCTTCAAATATATTATTACCATTGTATGTCTGCTCACTATACAACCATGGCTGTAATACACTTTTATTATTAATATTAAGCTTGTATTACCTAGTTTTCCTCTGTTTTGTTGACTTTAAAGCATTCTTCCATCAAGAGGACAAATTACTATGCTTCATGAGAACCAAAGATCCTGGAAGCTAAGGTACATTATTTTAAATAGATAAACTTTCTTGAGCAAAAATACAAATTATGGACAATGTTTTGTTAGTTTCCATTTTTCTAACAATTTCTAACATTTATCTTAGACTATTTAGTATTTTAAGCATGCCTAGGACTCCATTCAGTACAGTACTTGAAAGTTGTGAAGACTGGTATTTTTAATGTTTGGGAACAAGTATTTGGTGATAACTTTGCCATAAAACAAAGTAATGTGGCATACTGTTATATAATTTGATGATACAAATAAGGTTATGTTTTTCCTTGTACTCTTTTGCTGTTTCAGCTGCTCTCAGGTTTCAAAACTTGCATTATTAATATTGTAGGTGCGTCGTTCTTGTGAAGAGCGTGGCAGTAGGCTGTCTCGGCTGGTTTCTGATCATGAGGCTCTACAGCGTCTCCACCAGCAGTTGACAAGAGAATATGACAGTCTTGTACTAGAGCATAATAATCTCAAAACAACCCATAAAAACTTAAAGCATGAGCAGAAGGAATTAAAGGTTAGTTTGCATAAAATTAACTTTTTTCATGAAAGTTTACATTGTAAATTGTTTCTGGCAGTTTTAAGAGGCAAAACAGGCATTCCCTGCTTAACAACCAAGATGTGTTAATAAAATCCAGTCTTTATTTAAAATTAAATGCAATGCATAAGAACACATTTTCTTACATTTCTATTTTTAAATTTTTCTTTCAACAAACCGGCTGTATCCCACCGAGGCGGGGTGGCCCAAAAGGAAAAACGAAAGTTTCTCCTTTTACATTTAGTAATATATACAGGAGAAGGGGTTACTAGCTCCTTGCTCCCGGCATTTTAGTCGCCTCTTACAACACGCATGGCTTACGGAGGAAGAATTCTGTTCCATTTCCCCATGGAGGAAAGAGGAAATAAACAAGAACAAGAACTAGAAAGAAAATAGAAGAAAACCCAGAGAGGTGTGTGTATATATATGCTTGTACATGTATGTGTAGCATGACCTAAGTGTAAATAGAAGTAGCAAGACATACCTGAAATCTTGCATGTTTATGATACAGAAAAAAGACACCAGCAATCCTCCCATCACGTAAAACAATTACAGGTTTCCGTTTTACACTCACTTGGCAGGACGGTAGTACAGTGGAACCTCAAATATCGAACTTTCTTTGGTCCAGAAGGCTGTTTGAGTGCCTTTTCCGAATGAATTTATTCCCATGAGGAATAATGTAAATTAGGTTAGTCCATTTCAGACCCTCAAAAATACACTTATAAAAGCACTTACAAAAATACACTTACATAATTGGTTGTGTTGGGAGTAGTTCGATTTTTAAGGTTCCACTGTACCTCCCTGGGCAGTTGCTGTCTACCAACCTATTACCTAATTATTTTTAAATGGCCTTTCAAAAACTCGGATATACTTTTCAATTAGCACTAATACAGAAGCGCAACAAATTATTTTTTTTTTATTATCACACTGGCCGATTCCCACCAAGGCAGGGTGGCCCGAAAAAGAAAAACTTTCACCATCATTCACTCCATCACTGTCTTGCCAGAAGGGTACTTTACACTACAGTTTTTAAACTGCAACATTAACACCCCTCCTTCAGAGTGCAGGCACTGTACTTCCCATCTCCAGGACTCAAGTCCGGCCTGCCGGTTTCCCTGAACCCCTTCATAAATATTACTTTACTCACACTCCAACAGCACGTCAAGTATTAAAAACCATTTGTCTCCATTCACTTCTATCAAACACGCTCACACATGCCTGCTGGAAGTCCAAGCCCCTCGCACACAAAACCTCCTTTACCCCCTCCCTCCAACCTTTCCTAGGCCGACCCCTACCCCGCCTTCCTTCCAGTACAGATGATACACTCTTGAAGTCACTCTGTTTTGCTCCATTCTCTTTACATGTCCGAACCACCTCAACAACCCTTCCTCAGCCCTCTGGGCAACAGTTTTGGTAATCCCGCACCTCCTCCTAACTTTCAAACTACGAATTCTCTGCATTATATTCACACCACACATTGCCCTCAGACATGACATCTCCACTGCCTCCAGCCTTCTCCTCGCTGCAACATTCATCACCCATGCTTCACACCCATATAAAAGCGTTGGTAAAACTATACTCTCATACATTCCCCTCTTTGCCTCCAAAGACAAAGTTCTTTGTCTCCACAGACTCCTAAGTGCACCACTCACCCTTTTTCCCTCATCAATTCTATGATTCACCTCATCTTTCATAGACCCATCCACTGACACGTCCACTCCCAAATATCTGAATACATTCACCTCCTCCATACTCTCTCCCTCCAATCTTTCATCACCTAATCTTTTTGTTATTCTCATAACCTTACTCTTTCCTGTATTCACTTTTAATTTTCTTCTTTTGCATACCCTACCAAATTCATCCACCAACCTCTGCAACTTCTCTTCAGAATATCCCAAGAGCACAGTGTCATCAGCAAAGAGCAACTGTGACAACTCCCACTTTGTGTGTGATTCTTTATCTTTTAACTCCACGCCTCTTGCCAAGACCCTTGCATTTCCTCTCTTACAACCCCATCTATAAATATATTAAACAACCACGGTGACATCACACATCCTTGTCTAAGGCCTACTTTTACTGGGAAATAATCTCCCTCTTTCCTACATACTCTAACTTGAGCCTCACTATCCTCGTAAAAACTCTTCACTGCTTTCAGTAACCTACCTCCTACACTATACACCTGCAACATCTGCCACATTGCCGCCCTATCCACCCTGTCATATGCCTTTTCCAAATCCATAAATGCCACAAAAACCTCTTTAGCCTTATGTAAATACTGTTCACTTATATATTTCACTGTAAACACCTGGTCCACACACCCCCTACCTTTCCTAAAGCTTCCTTGTTCATCTGCTGTCCTATTCTCCGTCTTACTCTTAATTCTTTCAATAATAACTCTGCCATACACTTTACCAGGTATACTCAGCAGACTTATCCACCTATAATTTTTGCACTCTCTTTTGTCCCCTTTGCCTTTATACAAAGGAACTATGCATGCTCTCTGCCAATCCCTAGGTACCTTACCATCTTCCATACATTTATTAAATAATAGCACCAACCACTCCAAAACTATATCCCCACCTGCTTTTAACATTTCTATCTTTATCCCATCAATCCCAGCTGCCTTACCCCCTTTCATTTTACCTACTGCCTCACGAACTTCCCCCACACTCACAACTGGCTCTTCCTCACTCCTACAAGATGTTATTCCTCTTTGCCCTATACATGAAATCACAGCTTCCCTATCTTCATCAACATTTAACAATTCCTCAAAATATTCCCTCCATCTTCCCAATACCTCTAACTCTCCATTTAATAACTCTCCTCTCCTATTTTTAACTGACAAATCCATTTGTTCTCTAGGCTTTCTTAACTTGTTAATCTCACTTCAAAACTTTTTCTTATTTTCAACAAAATTTGTTGATAACATCTCTAGCAGTACCTACAGCCACCCAGAGGGTTACCAGTTGGTATTTTGAAGCATTTGGCACATAGATATGAAAAAAAGTGAAAAAAATGTCTAAAAATGACAACATCATAATATTACTATTATATTGTATTCTTTATTATTATTATTATTATTAGTATTAGTATGTATGTAGTATTATAATTATTATTATTATTAGTATTAATTTAGGGAACTGGAGTATAGATCCAATTCCCTAGATCAAGAGCCCATTACCACATACATAATAATAATAATAACAGTAAGGAGAAACTTCAACAGGCTGCCAGTAGTTGGCACCATCATCAGCAAAATATTGGTAACCACTACTAGTACAGTTTTCACCTGTCTAGACTAAGTAGTCTATTAGTATTAGGTTAAGTTTGCCCAAAATACCTTGGCATGATAGTGGCTTTCCTTGCTCCAATCATATTATGATATGTAAACACACATTATAACCTTTGCAAAGAAATAAATATTTTATTTATTTATTTAAGGAACCCCCCTTGAGGGGGGAAGTTCACATCCTGAAATTTCGTTCATATCCAGAAGCAAAAAATCGACCGAACGATGGTTCGTATCCTGAAAAATTTGCTTGGTGAGGTGTTCATAAGCCGAGGTTCCACTGTATATGTCTAGTATTAAGTATAGTCTGTAATGTTTTAGGTTTAGTCTGCCCGAAATGCCTCGGCATGATAGTGGCTTTCTTTGCACTTGCAAACCAACATTGTAATTAAACCAAACAAAACGTTACTTGTCAATCCTAACCAGCCTGATAAGAAGGGCAAAAAAATTGTATTATGAGAACAGATTATCCAACTTACGAGGTGATATAAAAAAGACCTGGAAAACCCTATCAGAAATTCTAGGAACAAAAAAGATATCACGAAATAGCGAAATAAAATTAGCAAAATCAGATGAACCCCAACTCCCACCAACAGAAACAGCAAACAGACTCAATGATTTCTTCTCCACTATAGGACAAAACCTTGCCAATAAAATCCCAAGCTCAGATGCCCCACCAAATGACTACCTCACTAATGATAAACGGATCACCTATCACAAAGCTAACAGAGGGAAAATTCTTAGGAATCCACCTTGATAATAGACTCAAATTTCATACACATATACAACAAATTTCTAAGAAAATTTCCAAGACTGTAGGCATACTATCGAAGATACGGTACTATGCTCCACAGTCAGCCCTCCTGGCCCTATATCACTCTCTTATTTACCCCTATCTCACCTATGGAATTTGTGCATGGGGCTCAACAACAAGTAACCATCTCAGACCACTAATTACCCAACAAAAGGCTGCAGTTAGAATGATAACAAATTCTCACTATAGGCAGCACACTCCACCAATATTCAATACACTAAACCTCCTCACCATACAAAACATCCATACCTACTACTGCACCTATCACATACATAGAACACTTAACTCTGATATTAACCCTCCCCTCAAACATCTCCTTGCCAACCTCAACAGAACACATGACCATAACACAAGGCACAGATCACTCTTTGATGTTCCTCGTGTCCATCTCACACTATGTAAAAACTCAATGCACATAAAAGGCCCTAAAATCTGGAATTCATTACCTGTAAATATAAAAGAAACACTACCTGTTTATAAATTCAAGTCTCTTCTCAAAGATCACTTACTCACCCAAAACCAAATAAATACTGAATAACTGAACCTTATAAATTGTATATCTTAAATGTTTCTCACAATTATATCACATAAATGTTAAACCTAAAACCCAATCTAACTTTATTATTTTTTAAATACACTACCTAACAGAATACTCCATTCTACTGAATGTACAACAATGCATACAACCATATGACCTGTCTTTGTAATACTCACTTGTGCTTTATAGTAACCTGTTTACATTAATGTTTTATCACTGATTTCATCATTGCTTAGTTAATCTTAAGTTAATTTTAAGCCAGCCCGTAATGCTATGCATAGTATAAGTGGCTTTGGCATACTGCTCTTACCTGTATTTGTTGTACCTCTGTATGTGTGCTCAAATTTTTAAATAAATAAATAAATAAATGCATGGAAATAGACTCCTTATAACATGTCAGTTACACATTGTAAACTTTGCAAAGAAATAAAAATTTGATTTGAATAGGAAAGTGGAACAGAATTTTTCATCAATAAGCCATGAGTGTTGTAAGAGGCTATTAAAATGCTGGAAGCAAGGGGCTAGTAACCTCTTCTCCTGTATACATTAGTAAAGTTAAAAAAGAGAAATTTTTGTTTTTCTTTTTGGGTCACCCTGCCACGGTGGGATATGGCCGGTTTGTTGGAAGAGAGAAAGAAGATCTGAGTAAGTCCAGATAATCTGACTCAGAAAATCAAAATCAAAGGAAGACTGCTGAGAAATATAACAGACTGCATCCAGATCACATCCCATTTGGATGCAGTCTGTTGACCCATCGTCAGGTTGGATCACCTGACCCAAACGTCAGTCAGCCGGACATAAACAATAGAACAATTCACCGGATGGTTCCGAGACTTATGCTCTATACACATAAGAAAACCTACCTAACAATAATAATAATAAAATAGGGATAATACCATGGTATTTTTTATATATTTTAACAGATAATAATATAATGCCAAAAGTCACTATTATAGCTATAAATGGGGACTTTCACGCTTTAATATTAAGTGATGATCATATTCTCTTATAAAAGTTAAATAACACAGGATGACCAATTTCCAAGATATAACACCCCCCCCCCGTACGACAATAGGTCGCAGTAGGTAGTTTGCAAGCATTCTCGGTAATATCTTCTTTATAGTAAGCGTCCTCTTGGTAAATGGGCATGTAGGACAACGGGAGAATGAAGATGAAAGAACTCGATCAGCATGGTTATTTGCCAGAGGATGAGCTTCTGGAACAATGGCTGGAAGAACTATCTGGAGTGGCATCCATCACAGTTCGAGAATAGGAGTCTCAGACATATGACTGTCAGGGTCATCCATGTGGACTTAATACTTCATCCCATCAACGAAACGGTTTTCATAATCATACTGTCAATATAAAAGAAAATCATTAACAAAAAATATTTAATATATATATATATATATATAAATTAGGCTCTAAGAGTACTCATCTCTTAACTTTACATTTTAAGGTATATATATATATTTTTTTTTTTCAGGGGCGAGAAAGGGCATCAGCAATTATGTTAAGAGTCCCACTTAAGTGTTGAATACTAATCAGATAAGGTTGGAGCCTCAGAGCCCACCTGAGGATCCGGGTGTTGTTTGATTTCATAGAATTAATATAAATTAAAGGGTTGTGATCGGAAAATACCATAATTTTATGGGGGGAGGTTCCCAGATAAACGTCAAAATGTTCCAAAGATATTACTAGGGCAAGAGCTTCTTTCTCTACAGTGGCGTAATTCTTTTGGTGACGTTTCAACTTTGAAGAAAAGTAAGATATAGGATGCAAAATATCAGTAGAGGGGGATTTCTGAAGTAACACCGCCCCCACAGCATAACCGCTGGCATCAATGTGTAAATAGAAGGGTTGATTAAAGTCAGGACTTTTCAATACAGGTGACGAAGAGCAACCGCTTCAACAGCTATCTCACAATCTTTCGACCAGCAAAACTTAATCTTACTACTGGTCAACTCAGTAAGAGGAGACGCAACCTGAGAAAAGTTAGGACAGAAATGTAGATAATAACCAGTCATTCCAAGGAACCTCTGTACAGACTTTCTATCTTGAGGGATAGGAAACTCGGCAATGGCCCTAACTTTTACATCAACAGGACGTACCTCGCCCTGGCCTATACAAAAACCGAGGTATTTAATCTTGGCTTGTCCAAACTGACACTTTGCTAAATTTATGGTGAAGTTGTACTTTTCTTCTTTCTTCTTCTTTCAACACACCGGGCGTATCCCACCGAGGCGGGGTGGCCCAAAAGGAAAAACGAAAGTTTCTCCTTTTACATTTAGTAATATATACAGGAGAAGGGGTTACTAGCTCCTTGCTCCCGGCATTTTAGTCGCCTCTTACAACACGCATGGCTTACGGAGGAAGAATTCTGTTCCACTTCCCCATGGAGGTAAGAGGAAATAAACAAGAACAAGAACTAGAAAGAAAATAGAAGAAAACCCAAAGGGGTGTGTATATATATGCTTGTACATGTATGTGTAGTGTGACCTAAGTGTAAGTAGAAGTAGCAAGACATACCTGAAATCTTGCACGTGTATGAGACAGATAAAAAAAAAAGACACCAGCAATCTTACCATCGTGTAAAACAATTACAGGCTTCAGTTTTACACTCACTTGGCAGGACGGTAGTACCTCCCTGGGCGGTTGCTGTCTACCAACCTACTACCTAGATTGTACTTTTCTAACTTCTTAAATAAGGTTTCCAGGCGAATTAAGTGTTGCTCCCACTCATTGCTATATATAACAAGATCGTCTACATATGCATCCACTCCTTCTAAATCATTGGTCAGCAAGTTCATCAGGCACTGAAAGGTAGAGGCCGCGTTACACAACCCAAAGGGCATAACACGATAATTGAATAATCCGCCTTGTATAGTAAATGCGGATATTTCTTGGGCTCGCTGGGTAAGCGGCACTTGGTAATAGCCCCTTAATAAATCCAGGCGGGTGACATAGGCGGCTCCTGATACTCTGTCTATTAGATCATCAATACGGGGTAGTGGGAAACCATCCGGTACCATGAGAGCATTAACCTTACGATAATCAGTGCACATTCTAGAAGTTCCATCAGGCTTGGGAACTAATATACAGGGTGAGGCCCACGGACTTTTACTTCGCTCTATGAGTCCATGGGACAACAAAAATTCTACTTCTTTGTTTAATGCTTCTTGTTTGAGTGGACTTGCCCTATAAGGTGACTGCAAGGCTTAGCTCCTTGTACATCTATGTCGTGAATTCCCAATGTGCAACACCTAGGGACGTCATCGAATAAAACCTCATAACGTAATATCAAGTCTTTGATATCTTTTCCTTTTTCCAAATCCAGGTCCATAAGAAAGGTATCAAGAGACTGCAATGTCTCTGAATTTTTTAAACGTACTTCTATGGCTTTAGAGATGCTGGGCAGACGTACATTTTCAGTTTCAGCTAAAGGAAGAACTGTCGTAATTGGTACGAGACTAGGGTGGTAAGCCTTAAGTTGGTTTATGTGATAAGTACGTTTTGCTTTTCTCTTTCCTGGAGTTCGTAGTACATAATTTACCTCATTGAGCCGCTCAATCACTTCCAAAGGACCTTCGTATCTAGGTTGCAGAGCGTGTCCCGGTAAAAATTTCTGTGCCATCACCTTGTCACCTGGTTTAAAGAAGCGAGAGCATGTGTGTTTGTCATAACAATGCTTCATCTTGGATTGGGCCTTAGCTAAGTTTTTTGAGGCTAATTCCCTCAGTTGTGACAAACGCTTTTGCATTAGAGTTGGAGTTGTTTTAAACGAGGGTTCTGATTTTCCGGTCCATGAATCTTTCAGTACGGTGAGGGGGCCGCGTACTTGGTGTCCGTAAATTAATTCAAATGGACTAAACCCAGTGCTTTCTTGTTCCCAATCTCGGGAAAACTGCTCGCAGTACGCTCTCAACATTGATTTTAATGTTTGATGAAATCGTTCGAGGGCTCCTTGTGACTGACGGTGATAAGCAACAGAAAATACTGACTTAATTCCGAGGCGAGATAAGGCATCACGAAACATCTTAGAGGTAAAATTTGAACCTTGATCGGATTGAATTATTCAGGGAATCCCCACCTGAGAGAAAAATTTTTGCAAAGCTCGAACAATGATGCGAGAATTAATTTTTCTCAAAGGGATAGCTTCCGGATATCGAGTAATGACATCCATAATTATAAACAGATATTGATTCCCATGTTTAGTCCTGGGTAACGGACCAACACAATCTATTATCAGGCGTGAGAAGGGCTCACCACTGACGGGAATCGGAATGAGGGGAACTGGTGGAGGTGTGTGCGAAGGTTTGCCGGTCACTTGGCAGACTTGACAACTTTTTAGATAGCTTTCCACAGTCTCCTTCATTCTGGGCCAATGAAAATGCTTGGCTATTTTGCCCAGCATTTTCTTTACTCCCAAATGTCCTCCCATGGGACTATGGTGGGCGAAACTAATAGCTAATTCTCTAAAGGTGTTAGGTAGCACTACTAGATGTTTGCTGGTAGACAGATGATCGTCGGAAGACAAAAGAGACTTTTCCTTTCTCATTAATATACCATTAGCAAGATAGTAACAATTGTCCAGGTCTTGGGCATCGTCTTCTGTAATAGCTATCTCTCGTAATTTCTCTAGGGATGGATCAAGGAACTGATCCCTTATTAAATCTTCTTTCGATAGCATTTTAATATCAGAATCTTGAAAAGGGCCGATCATAGAATATTTCAGATTTGAAGATCTTGCTTGTAAGGATCGGCTGAACAATAAACCGAGACCTAAATCCTCGCCTTCACTTAGGACTTCAGTTGACAAAGGATTTTGAGGCGCTCTAGACATTGCTCTAGTTATAACATTGAGAGGAAATATGGTAGGAACCTCTTTTCGAGCTTCTATGGCATAGTTAATGTCAGTAGAATTATCAATAACTAGAGGCTCTCGGCTTATACCCGGATAGTCTAGATCATTGCCTATGAGTAAGTCAACGCCCTGAATAGGAAAAGTTTCACTGGATATACCTACCAACACAAAGCCAGTATAGGTTGGTGTTTGGGGTTTTTTAATCCCCCAGAGAAAATAAATTTTCTTTTGGGGGGGGGAAAATTTTGAGGGGGCAGGGTTTTTAAAGGGTTCAAAGATTGATCTTTTCTTAGGGGTATTTAGTCCCGTTTCTTACTTTTTTTTCCCAAAAAATTGTTGGGTATTTTTATAAAAGCAGTGACTGTTTTGTATATTTACTATGGGGGAACTAATCAAAACCTTGAAATTTTGGGAAATTAAAAAACTCATGGGATCAATTGGGAAAGATTTTATAGATTTTAAATTTGAAGCCTACACCATCTCTCAAAAACGATTTTCTTTTTAATTTAAAATCTAATAGACTTGAGTTGGCTGGGCTTTTAAAGTTAGATTTTTTATAACTTACTGGGAGGAGACTGGGTTTTAGGAAGCCTTCTGAACGGGAATTAATTCAATTTTTAAAAAGGGGGAGTTGGGAAAATTTTAGCTTTTCCAGAAACAAGTATGTTTAAAGGGTTTCCCAGGTTGTGGGGGCCAGAAGCACGGCCCGATTCTCAAAGACAAAAAAATATCTAAATTTGCATTAAGCCTTGAACCATAGATGCTTTTTTTTATTAAAAGCATCATTTGAGGATTCATTACATTTTCATTACATTACCTTTGTTGTCCCCTTTTATATATGTTTCTTTTAAAGTCTTCATTTAATTTAAAATTTTAATTTGAGGTCTGTAAAAAAAATATTTAATTTCTCAAACGACTTTTAGAAACACCCCCAGGGGATGAAAAAAGGGAAAGGGAATTTAATCGGGACATGGATATTTCCCTTTTAAACTTTGGGGAGGAAGACGACCATTAATAGGAACCTTCGAACGGCCAAAAAGGGTTTATAATTATTTTTTAAAAGAAAAAGGGGTTTTTTCAATTTAAGATAAATGAAATTTCTAAAAAAATAAATTGACGGTTTCAGAAATAAAAATTTAAACAAATTTCCCCGCCTGCTCAACCCCGGAAACTTTGCTTTTCGTTTTAGGTTTGGTTTTTTCACATTATTTTAAACCATTGCCAGAGTTTAAATTTGGGAGTTTTGAAAAAGTTAAATTTTAAAAAAATTTTTGTTTATGTAAAATTTTTAAAAAACTAAAACACCAATTAAATTTAATATTGTTTTGATAAAATGTTTAAACAACAATCCCAAAATTTTTTTATTAAAAAGGTTTTTATAAAAACTTAAATTTTTTTAATTTTTTTCCCTTTTAAAAAAATTTTATAGGTTTGAAAAATTTTTTTGATCTGGGGAAAAATTTCAATGGGTTTTGTAAAATTTTTTTTAAAAATTTTCAAAACTTTTCTTTTTCTGTCTTTATTTTTTAATACACAAAAATTTTAAAAATGAAAATTATTAAAACTAAGAAACTAAAGGGATTTTTTTTCTTTGAATTGGGCCCAAAAGTCTTTTTTAAAGACGAAACTAAAACTACAAAACAAGATTAACAAGACCCTTTAAAGCCAAAAGGGAATAGGGAGAGTTTGTCAGAAGGAACCAGGTTACTCTCCTTTTCCTTTTCCCCGGTCCTCCCTTATCTTTCCCCCCCTTCCCCTTCCCCAAATTTTCTTTCTTTCCCCCCCTCCCCCTTTTTTTCCCCTTTTCCCCTTTTCCCTCCCCCCCATCCCCCAAAAAATAAACTTCCCTTTCCCTTATCCTTCTCCTACCCCTAATTAAAATTAAAAAGGGGTAAAAAGGATTTTTAAAAACATAAAAATTTGGGGGGGGAACCTTTCTGCTAAAACGGGGTTTGCGCTTATTAATTATCATTTTTTTTTCAACGTCGGGGCCCCCCACCGGGGGAGGGTACCCAAAAAAAATACTTTTTATATTAAACTTTTTAACCCGGGCATTATATTTTTTGAAGGTGTTTGGCAAAAGTGAAGAAATTTAAAAATACCCAATTTCCCCCCAAAGCCAATATCCCCAAACCCCCCTTTTAAAGGCAAATTGACCATTTAGACTCAAAATAAAGGGGAAAAAATTTTCCCCCTCTCTACTACACACCCTAACCTGAGCCTCACTATCCTCATAAAAACTCCTTACAGCATTTAATAACTTACCACCTATTTCATATACTTGCAACATCTGCCACATTGCTCCTCTATCCACTCTATCATATGCCTTTTCTAAATCCATAAATGCAATAAAAACTTCCCTACCTTTATCTAAATACTGTTCACATATATGCTTCAATGTAAACACTTGATCTACACATCCCCTACCCACTCTGAAACCTCCTTGCTCATCCGCAATCCTACATTCTGTCTTACCTCTAATTCTTTCAATTATAACCCTACCGTACACTTTTCCTGGTATACTCAGTAAGCTTATTCCTCTATAATTTTTAGTCTTTTGTCCCCTTTCCCTTTATATAAAGGGACTATACATGCTCTCCACCAATCCATAGGTACCTTCCCCTCTTTCATACATTTATTAAACAAAAGTACCAACCACTCCAACACTATATCCCCCCCTGCTTTTAACATTTCTGTCATGATCCCATCAGTTCCAGCTGCTTTACCCCCTTTCATTTTATGTAATGCCTCACGTACCTCCCCCACACTTACATTCTGCTCTTCTTCACTCCTAAAAGATGGTATACCTCCATGACCAGTGCATGATCATATTCTCTTATAATAGTTAAATAACACAGGATGACCAATTTCCAAGATATAATAATGGAGTTACGGGATGCTGACATTGAAGAAATGCTGAACACTGACAATGATGCATCTGCTGTGCATTCTTTAAGTGATGGTGAAATTAGATGAATTGTGATATATAAATAAGCCGTAGAGTTGATATTAGTATCATATTGAAGTACGTATCTTGTCGTGCCTCCTAAGAGCAGGAATTCTGCTGGAACGGATTAATGCCAATTCAGTTAATTTAAATGAGGAAAATTGACTCAGCATACGAACAAATCGGGATACGAATGAGGTCATGAAACGGATTAAATTCGTAAGCTGAGGTTCCACTGTACAGTAATGAAGTTGAATAACGTTAAGTTCAGCCAGCCAGCCATTTTACCGCCTGCAAAGTGGAATGAGTTGCAAACGTTTGTTGAAAAGTATCACCCTGACCAAGCTGAAACAAGCCATATCTGCAACACGTTCAGTGACAAAACCTTGTACCACTTCAGGGAAATCTAAAAGAGACACCAGAAACAGAGCACTCTTGACAGTTATTTTGTGAGACAGGGGTCGTTACTCAAGCTGGTCCTAGTGGCCTTAAAAGACAAAGAAGGGAAGTAACCCCAGATAAGGACTTGTTATCTAACGTTTTTATGGAAGGGGATTCCCCTTCCAAACAATAAGTTCTCCCTCTTCCGTCCTCCCTATCTTCCAGATGCCAGCAAGTCTCTTCAATAAGGTAAGTAAATGATATTTTAAATGTTTATTTAAATTTTAATTTATCTATATAATATACGTATGTGTATTTATCTGTGCTGTGTGTATGTAAAGCTATAGTCATTATTTAAAAAATGTATTTTTTGTGAGTATTTTTGTGGGTCTGGAATGGATTAATTTTATTTACATTATTTCTTATGGGAAATATTGCTTCACCTTTCAGCCATTTTGCATTTAGGCCTAGCTCCTGGAACGGATTACAGCTGAAACCTGGGGTTTCACTGTACTTCCCTGGGAGGTTGCTGTCTACCAACTTACTACCTACATCTTATTCAGATATGGGAACATAAACAGAAAAACACATGATATTTTTTATTTTACCTTATGGTTCCAGACTTGCAGGGGACACTCTTGGTGGAACTATCTGCCAAGTATTCATTGGGGTAGCTTTAAAATTAGGTTCAACAAATCTGTGAATGAGAAAGGTTGGATTTGAGTAAGACTTGCCTAGCATGAGTCAGTAGACTTACTGCAGTGCTGCTCCAGTCAAATATTATGTTTTATAAAAGAGAGAGATTGTATAATCAAATTCACGTAAAACGCAAAAATATGCCAACAAATAAATTCAGAGGAAGATACCATTGAACTTCAAAATTATTTGGACAAACTAATGTTGTGGTTGGAAAAACAGCAGATGCACTTAGGTTAGGTTCGTCAAGAAACAGGACAAGTGTTTCCTGATACGGGTCTTAGTCAGATGATGACCTGCCGTTGGAGCTTCTGGTCAACTGACTGAAGCCTTCTGCTGGCTTACTGGTCCACCTCTTCAAAAATTATAGTCATAGTTATAACCATTTGTAGTTCAGTTGCAGTTCAGTGTGGGGAAAAATACTATCCTCAGTAATAAAAATATCCTTGGAGCTTACATTACTAAGTAATTTAGAACTTGATAATACAGGATGTGAAAAGGACTTAGTGGCCATGGAAAACAGAAATCTGAAGCCAAGACATCAGTGCCAAAGCATCCTTAATAAGGCTCGCTGATTGTTTGGATTTATATCAAGAGGTGTAAGCAACAGGAGTCCAGAGGTTATTCTACAGCTCCATACCCTATTAGTGAGGCTTCATTTAGATTATGCAGTGCAGTTCTGATATTCCTACTGCAGAATGGATGTTTTTTATTAACACATTGGCCATTTCCCACGAAGGCAGGGTGGCTCAAAAAAGAAAAACTTCCATCATCATTCACTCTGTCACTGTCTTGCCAGAGATATGCTTACACTACAGTTATAAAACTGCAACATTAACACCCCTCCTTCAGAGTGCCGGCACTGTATTTCCCAACTCCAGGAATCAAGTCTGGCCTGCCAGGTATACAGTAAATACAATGGAGTATACACAGAGAAGGACAACAAAAGCAATTCACTGTATTAGAAATCTTTCACACAAAGGTAAGCTGAGAGCCCTGAATCTGCACATCCTTGAAAGGTGTTTAATGAGGGGAGATATGACTGAAGTGTTCACATGAAAGACAGGTATATATAAGATACAAACACGGCACTTAGGATAGCGAAAAGAGAACTTGTAACTACGGATTTAAGTTGAATAAATTGATATTTGGAAAGATATAGGGAAGTACTTGTTTTGCAATAGAGTTGTAGACAAGTGGAACAATCTAGCGAGTAGTCACCGAAGCTAACACCTTGGGTAGTTTTAAAAATGGATTTACCAAATATGTGAGTGAGAAAGACTGAGTTCAAGATGGACCTGCCTGGTATGGGCCAGTAGGCCTGTTGCACTGCTCCTCTATTCTTATGTTCCCTTATCAAACTTTACACATTTTGATCATAATATGCTTTTGTTTAATGTATATTTTATGGATTTTGTTAAGTAAGGTTAATATTTTTTTATGTGACCAGGAACGTCAGAGTGATATGTCTGCTAGTGAAGATGAGCTTCTAAAACTCCGGGAAGCCTTGGAAGATGAAATGTCCAAGCTGAAAGCCGATTCTACCTCACTGGCAAATTTACGAAGTGAGCACTCCAGACTCAAGGTACATTGTTTTCTGTCATGTGTTTATATACCTTTTTATCCTCTTTTAAGTTACTTGGATAATATTTGATGCTAATCCATATTGTATATTTCTAATTATAAGTATTTAATAATAATAATGATAATAATGCTTTGAGCTCCTTTATTAATATATTTTCTTTGTAGAGGCAGTCTTGTGCCTGGAATTTCAAAGTTTATCATTTATAACTCATGAAATAGTAATGACACAGTTGTAAGCAACTCGCTGAATAAATGGTTGGAAACCATAGCAAGCCAGTCTTAAATCTAGGCCAGTGCACACCGGCCTGCTGGCTTGCTATGAGTTTGAACCCTCCATTTGGTGAGCTAGTTAATTTTTTTTGTTACCCGAGGGTTCTGAATGTATGTATGTATATGCGTGTGTGTACGCACACACTCTCGCCTGATTGTGGTAAAGAAAAAAAAAATGAATAGTGGTAGTACAGGTCTTCCTCAACATTCGCGAGGGTTAGGGGATCAAGAGACTTGCGAAGGTTGAAAAATCGCGAATGTTTGGTGCCCCAATACGTATATTGTAGGGAAATATAATACAATACTGCTTCCTTAACTTGTTGAACCATGAACATTCATAAAATACATGAAAATGTCATAAATTGTACTAAATAAATACATGTTATGCTTTAATAACATGTATGTTATTAAATACCACAGACTCCACCACTGCCTCCACCAATGCCTCCACCACTTCCTCAACCACTGCGAGTCCCTACTACCCTCCCTCTGACCCCCACAACTGGCAGCCAGCCCTCCCACCACTCAGTGTGGTGAGTGTTTTGTTTATTCATTATTTGCTATTAAACTACAGTATAAATAATGTAAACTCATTCATGACTGCATATTGGAATGGCTATTCGGACAGGTATTAGACAGTGACATCGTGTGTTTACTCTTGAGCACAGCAAAGAGTCAAACATTTCTGCTACTGCTAATAATAACAATAGTAATAATAATAATAATAATAATAAATACGATATAATTGAAGAAGGAAATTGTACAAAAATACGAGGGAGTGGTTGACACATCGTCAGTGTGGCTTTATTTATGCTGGAGTGAGCATTAGTCTCCCTGCTCTTCCAAACATTTCACAACAATTCAGCAGTTGAGGCAGTGGTATTTAATGACATATATGTTATATATAATAATAGTACATGTTATTATTAATAAAATGTATTATTATTATTATTAATAACATGTGTGTTATTAAATACCACTGCCTCAACCACTGCCTCAACAGCTGCCTCAACCATTGCCTCAACAGCTGCCTCAACCACTGCCTCAACCACTGCCTCTACCACTCCAGTCGCACTCAATCTACAAGCACCAAACACAATGAATTATTGTGAAATGTTTGGAAAAGCAGGGAGACTCATGTTCACTCCAGCATAAACAAAGCCACACTGACGATGTGTCAACCACTCCCTCGTATTTTTGTACAATTTCCTTCTTCAATTATATCGTATTTATTATTATTATTATTATTACTATTGTTATTATTAGCAGTAGCAGAAATGTTTGATTCTTTGCTGTGTTCAAGAGTAAACACACGATGTCACCGTCTAATACCTGTCCGAATAGCCATTCCAATATGCAGTCATGAATGGGTTTACATTATTTATACTGTAGTTTAATAGCAAATAATGAATAAACAAAACACTCACCACACTGAGTGGTGGGAGAGCTGGCTGCCAGTTGTGGAGGTCGGAGGGAGGGTAGTAGGGACTCGCAGGTGGCGGGAAACTTAAATATGATTTGGCGGCTGGGAATTTGGTGGCTGGGAATTCGCGAATGTGTGAAGCCCGCGAAAGTTGAAAACGCGAATGTTGAGGGAGACCTGTATATGCTATCTTAGACTGGAGCTTAATGTCATTCCAATAACTAATCTTTGAAATGAACTAATATTTATAAATGCTTCAACTCTTTATTTTAGGATGATTTCCGGAGCCTATTTTCTGCAAATGAGAAACTACGAACAGAGTATAAGTCTCTACAGAGTGACTATAAGACTGTCAAAACAGAGAATAACACTGTGAAACTTAGGTTAACAGAACTTCGAGGAGAACTAAATGATGCTCGAGATCAGATGGCAGCTTTAGATGTTGAAGTTTCAAAACTCACCAATAAATGCCAGGTATGCTTAATGTACAAATCACTAGCATTTTGCAGAAATTTTATAATACCTCAGTACTGTATACTGCATTAATCTGTGAAAGATTACTACGTGCAGTTAACAGTAACAGCCTAGTTGATTAGGCCCTGATTCACCATAAGGCCTAGTCGTGGACTGGGCTGCATTGACCCCAAGAACCCTCTCCCGGTATTCTTTACGTAATGAAAAGTGGGAGCAAGTAATGAGGATAATGCTATTTAGTGAAGCTAAAGCATTACTGAGAAAAGGAAAATTTATTAGAAGTCATGTTTTTTAGAAAAAATAATTGTCTAAGTGATTTTATAAATTATTACTTGGTAAGGTACTGAGATATCCACTATATGTATATAGTGGATATCTCAGTGTAAATTTACCATCTAGCAAATCCACTGTACGATAGCTAAAAAAAGAAGTGCAAATGCAATCTCTTCAGCCAATGCTTATTTGAAATATACATGAGTAGTCCAAAATATATATAGTACAAGCTCAAGACTACACTTATAGTGGGTCTTTGTGCAATGAGAGGTGGTGTAACAGATAATTGCAGTTGGATAAAAAACATTATGGTAAAATACAGATTAAAATATCAAGTAGTGTCAGTGTCATAGATTTAAAATTGGCAATGCAAATATTAAAATATTTAGTACCAGTAATAAAAATGCTGTAGATTTAAATATTAGGTAATGTAAGGTAAATGATAAGGGAAAGTGAGATGAGAAGAGCTGCAATATTAGAAGGGCTGGATGATATTGAGAAACTTGAGAATTAAGATCATCTTCATGAAGATTAATGCAAAGTTTGAGCAATCAGATGCTAATAAATAATACACTACTTTTGAAGTAATGTGTCGTAAGAGGTGACTAAAATGCTGGGAGCAAGGGGCTAGTAACCCCTTCTACTGCATATATTACTAAATTTAAAAGGAGAAACTTTCATTTTCCTTTTGAGCCACCCTGCCTTGGTGGGATAAGACCAGTTTGTTAAAAGTAGTAGTAGTAGTCCAAAGAAATGTCTGCATTCTATACAACTGAATAAAAAATAAATATCAATGCTTTCTTAATACAGTGGATCCTCGGTTTTCGCGTTTAATCCATTCCAGAGTGATCGGCGAAAACGGAAATCGGCGAAAACAGAAACCATTTTCCCCATAAAAAACAATGTAAATCCAATTAATCCATTCCAGATACCCAGAAGTATTAACAAAAAAAAATTTTTTTTTTACCTTAAAGACAAAAGAATGAACATTTAGCATGGCACTTACTTTTATTGAAGGCTGTTGTTGATGGATGGAAGACAGGGAGGAGGGGAGAAGGAAGAGAGGTTATTGTTTGGAAGGGAAATCTCCCTCCATAAGGACTCTAGGTACCAAGTCCTTATCAAGGGTCACTTCCCTAGCTTAAATATAGATTTACATGCAGAAAAGAATGACAAATAAATATAAAGCACTAATAAAATGTATAAATGAACATTTAACATCATGCTTACCTTTATTGAAGACTCTTGTTGGTGTATGGCAGAGGGGAGAGGGAGGCTAGTTATTGTTGGAGAATATGGCACTAATATCAACTCTACGGCTTATTTAACTATCACAATTCAAATAATATGACATAATAAACAATGTTAATAACATAGAAATATGACATCTTTCTTTCAACACACCGGCCGTATCCCACCGAGGCGGGGTGGCCCAAAAGGAAAAACGAAAGTTTCTCCTTTTACATTTAGTAATATATACAGGAGAAGGGGTTACTAGCTCCTTGCTCCCGGCATTTTAGTCGCCTCTTACAACACGCATGGCTTACGGAGGAAGAATTCTGTTCCACTTCCCCATGGAGAAGAAATATGACATATACTCTAGAATTAATAAAATAAGTCATTATGTATGTCATGAGAGGTATTCTGTTGTTGTTGTTGGGTGTATAAGGGCCACTGAGAGCATAAGCTGTACATAGTAGTAGTGAAGGCAGCAGCTGAGGTGGCGGTGTTTTCTGTAGCCCTGTATAACTCCAACAACATTGGAGGAATTAGTAGAAACACTGAAGAAGGCACCCTCTACCACTATTATTACCACCCTCTACCACCACCACTTTCGTATTTTTCTACACACTTAATCTTGAATTCTATCACATTTCTCAGATTCTTTACCAAAGGGCAGGCACTAGAAGCTTTCTTTGGGCCACTGGTGGCTTATTTAGCAGTCACACACAATAAACAAGTGCTACAAACAATGGATTTACAAAATGTTTCATATGACCTCGAAGGATATGTTCACTCACCAAGAAACAACACGACACTGCCTGAGAATGTGTGCGGGAGTTGGCTTTGTGTGTGCTCTGGGCGGTGGACAGGTTCTGTACCATCGACAAAAACGGAACCAATATTTTGACGGAAAAAGTCGGCAAAAACGGAAATCAGGGATAACAGAGATCAACGAAAAGGGAGGGTCCACTGTATATACATTACAGTGGGGCCTCACTTATATGGCAGGTTAGGTTCCAGGTTACCGCTGGAAAGTGGACATTGCCGGAAAGCAGAACGCCATTTTTTTCCACTTATAAATGCATATAAATGCCAGATAACAAGTTTACACTAACATATATTAAGTTAGCAATAGAACTAGGCATTAAAAACAATAAAAAGTAAAATACACACATAGTACACTCATTACTTACCTTAAAATATTTGTAGTCTTAATGTAGGGTGAGAGGTGAGTACTATTTATAGCAAGAAGTTAGGTGTGGTAGGTATGGTAACCTCCTGGCCAACACACCCATATATAATATACTAGGACACTTAAAGTGCATATACAGTAGGGCCCCACTTATACAGCAGGTTAGGTTACAGGCTACTGCCGGAAAGCAGAGGACCATTTTTTCCACTTATAAATGCATGTAAATACCAGATAACAAGTTTACACTAACATATACTAAGTTAGCAATAGAACTAAGCATTAAAAACAACAAAAAAAGTAAAATACACACACAGTACACCCATTACTTACCTTAAAATAGTCTTAATGTAGGATGAGAGGTGAGCTTTATTTGTAGTAAGTCAGGTTTGGGAGGTATGGTAGCCAGCCAAGTGAGCCCACCCCACCCACACAAAATATATTTTATGACATTTAATTAAAGCTCCCCAGAGCGATAAAATACATATACTGTACATTCGTTAATTACCTTATAATATTTGTAGTCTTAATGTAGGGTGAATGGTAAGTTTTATTTGTATGAAATTAGATAGCCAGCCCTCCCTGCCCCACCCCACCCACACAATATGAACAAACCAGGCAAACGCATCTGGTTTTTGTTCATACACTTTTTGTATTATACCATAATACAAACACTTTATGTTGTGTAGAAGTTGTCTCCACATTGATGTAGTAGAATAAATAAAGAGAAACTTTCCCATTCTCATGTAATACCATTTTTAGAAAAAATGGCACTCTGAGTGAAGGCATACGGAAATGAGTCACTCTGACGTTTTTGGGGTTATCCTAGGTTCTCTATACATATGCTGCTATGTATGATAATCTCTGTAACTGTATACCTGAATAAACTTACTTACATACAAAAGGAATAATTGTCTAGTTACCCCCAGTAATATTATAGTTACACATTTTCTCTGATGTTGGACTACAAGTCACCTGGCTACCACATCTCATATTTAAGTTAATTTATTCTACTGTGGGGTGTATTAATCATGCTTATATGTTAAGCAGCATGTTTATTATATACAGTGGACCCTCGGTTAATGTCTGGATCGGATAATGCCTCGCTTTGGCATGAAAAAATTGGCTTGGATAACACCTAAAAACTTGGTTAGGAGCTTTCATCCTGAATGTGTCGGCATGGCGCCCTGAGCGGGCCCGGCCACTCACTCCGTGTACCAGCCAGTGTGCCATTGTTTACAAAGCCAGTGAGGACGATTCTGCATGTACATGCGATATATTTTGTTTTATTCCATTGTTTTTGGTGCTTGTAACTGCTAAATAAGCCACCATGGGCCCCAAGAAAGCTTCTAGTGCCAGCCCTATGGTAAAGAATGTGAGAAACACACATAATTTAAGAAAAAGTTTGTAGAAAAATACGACAGTGGTGGCGGTAGAGGTGGTGGGGGGGGGTGGTAGAGGGTGGCAGTCATGGTGGTAGAGGGTGGTAGCAATTGTGATGGTGGTAGTGGTTGCGATGGTGGTATGGTATGATAAGGCATGGTGGGGCTGCCAGTTCTGTCAAAAAAGAGGCTGAAAAATATGTGCAGGACTTTAAGGGGTACATAGAGGCTGAAAAATTAAAACCCCACAAGTTTTCTAACTGTGACGAAACAGGCCTGTTTAGGAAGAAAATGCCAAACAGGACCTACATTACTCAGGAGGAAAAGGCACTCCCAGGACACAAGCCAGAAAAGGACTTGTTACCTAAAGTCTTTATGGAAGGGGATTCCCCTTCCAAACAATAGAACACCTTCATCCTCTGCCTTCCTCCCGTCTCATCACTCATCAACAAGTCCACAATAAAGGTAAGTGTGATGTTATTATTTTTTTATTCTTTATGTATCATTGTTTTCTGTGTAGGGAAATGTGTATTTCATGTAAAAAATTATTTTGTTTAATACTTTTGGGTATCTGGAACGGATTAATTGGATTTCCATTATTTCTTATGGGGAAAATTAATTCGGTTAAAGGCTAAATCGGTTAAAGGCTAGCTCTCTGGAACGGATTAAAGGTGGTAACCGAGGGTCCACCGTAATTTAAAAAAAAATATCATAGATGGATTAATGGAAATGTCTATATTAACACAGTACAGTGGACCCCCGCTTAACGGTCACCTCCAAATGCGACCAATTATGTAAGTGTATTTATGTAAGTGCGTTTGTACGTGTATGTTTGGGGGTCTGAAATGGACTAATCTACTTCACAATATTCCTTATGGGAAAAAATTCGGTCAGTACTGGCACCTGAACATACTACTGGAATGAAAAAAGTTCGTTAACCGGGGGTCCACTGTATATGACATTTAATGTGCCCAAAGATTACGTATTATTATTAATATGGCGTCAAGAGTAGAGACTCTTAGTGATTTTAATGTGTACCTGCATGCCAGCACAGTGCATAAGCATATTTAGGTACAAGTACACATAAGTATAATTATCAGAGAACATATAAAATATGCAATAACTTTAAAACACTTGAAATTTTGGAAAGTTTCTAGACATAATAGAGAGATGTGCTCACAGATAATGTAAACAAACTGGGTGGGGCGTGCTGTATTAGAAAGACCGGGAGCCATATACCAAGTTTTGGTCATAATTTGAAATCCCTGTATTAGCAGAATGTCGTAAAGCAGGGGCCTACTGTACAGTACACTAATTACTTACCGTAAAATATTTGTAGTCTTAATGGTCTTAATGTAGGGTGAGAGGTGAATAGTATTTATTTGTAGAAAATCAGGTGTAGGAGGCATGGTAACCTGCCTGGCCACCACACCTACTATGACATTTAAGGTGCCCTACAGTGATAAAATGCACATACAGTACACTCATTACTTACTTTAAAATATTTTGTAGTCTTAATGTAAGGTGAGAGGTGAGTAAATGAGATAATGAATAAACGAGAGAGAGTGAACAAGTAAATGAGAGAGGACAGAGCCACAGAGTATGTAAACAAATAGATAAATGCATCTGGGTATGGTTGATACACTTTCATTTCCATGTTTGTGAAGCTTATATCATAATACAAACACCTTACATTGTGTACAAGTTGTCTCCACATTGGTAAAGTAGAATAAATAAAAAGCAACACACTCATTCTCATGTAACATACCATTTGTAGAAGGAATGACGTTCTGCGTGAAGGTATGTGAAAGGAATAATTTTCTACAGTTACCCCCAGTAATACTATTATGTACACACTTTCTTTGGTATTGAACTAGAGAAAATGTTATTTTTCCGACATTCCAGCAAGGAGATTAGAGAAACATCTAGTATTTTTTTAACACGTTGGCCATTTCCTACCGAGGCAGGGTGACCCAAAAAGAAAGAAAAAACTTTCATCATCATTCAACACTCACCATCACTCATACATATCACTCTCTTTGCAGAGGCACTCATATATGACAGGAATAATTTTTTACAGTTACCCCCAGTAATACTATTATGTACACACTTTCTTTGGTATTGAACTAGAGAAAATGTTATTTTTCCGACATTCCAGCAAGGAGATTAGAGAAACATCTAGTATTTTTTTAACACGTTGGCCGTTTCCTACCGAGGCAGGGTGACCCAAAAAGAAAGAAAAAACTTTCATCATCATTCAACACTCACCATCACTCATACATATCACTCTCTTTGCAGAGGCACTCATATATGACAGTTTACATGTCCCTCCAAACTGTCAATATCCCAAACCCCTCCTTTAACCCTTAAACTGTCCAAACGTAGATCTACATTTTCATTTACATGCTTTCAAATGGGGAAAATAAAGGTCGGGGCGCTATGTATGTGAACGTAAATTTATGTTTGGACAGTTTAAGGGTTAAAGTGCAGGCACTGTACACTTCCCATTTCCAGGATTCAAGTCTGGCTAACCGGTTTCCCTGGATCCCTTCACAAAATATTACCCTGCTCACACTCCAACAGCTCGTCAGATCCCAAAAACCATTCGTCTCCATTCACTCCTATCTAACATGCTCACGGACGCTTGCTGGAAGTCTAAGCCCTTGCCCACAAAGCCTTCTTTATGCCCCCGTCCCTCCAACCTTTTCTATGATGACCCCTACCCTCCTTTTCCCTACAGATTTATATACTCTCCAAGTCATTCTACTTTGTTCCATTCTCTCTAAATGACCAAACCAACTCAACAACCCCTCTTCAGCCCATTGACTAATACTTTTAGTAACTCCACACCTAATTTCCACACTACGAATTCTCTGCATAATATTTACGCCACACATTGCCCTTAGACACAACATCTCCACTGCCTCCAGCCACTTCCTATCTGCAGATTTACAACCCATGCTTCACACCCATATGAGACTGTTGGTACCACTATACTCTCATACATTTCCTTCTTTGCCTCCATGGATAATGTTTTTTTTTTTTTTTTTTTGTCTCCACAGATACCTCAATGCACCTTCATCAGTTCTATGGTTAAGCTCATCCTTCATAAACCCACCCACTGACAGGTCAACTCCCATGTATCTGAAAACATTCACTTTTTCCATACTCCCTCCCTCCAGTGTGATATCCAATTTTTCATTATCTAAATCGTTTGATACCCCTCATCACCTTACTCTTATCTATGTTCACTTTCAATTTTCTACCTTTACACACCCTCCCAAACTCATCTACTAACCTTTGCAACTTTTCTTTAGACTCTCCCAAAAGCACAGTATCATCAGCAAAAATTAATCTCCCTCTCTCCTACACACCCTAACCTGAGCCTCACTATCCCCATAAAAACTCTTTGCAGCATTTAGTAACTTACTACCTATTCCATATACACGTACAGTGGTACCTTGGGATACATACAGCTCAAAACTCGAACAATTATGTAAGTGTATTTAAGTGAGTGCTTTTGTACGTGTATTTTTGGGGATCTGAAACAGATTAATCTAATTTACATTATTCCTTATGGGAACAAATTCGTTCGGTATCAGGACTCGAACAGCCTTCTGGAACGAATTAAGTTCGTATCCCGAGGTACCACTGTACTTGCAGCATCTGCCACATTGCTCCCTATCCACTCTATCATATACCTTTTCTAAATCTATAAATGCACTGAAAACTTTCCTACCTCTATCTAAATACTGTTCACATATATGCTTCAATGATCTACACATCCCCTACCCATTTTAAAGCCTCCTTGTTCATCTGCAATCCTGCTCTCTGTCTTACCTCTAATTCTTTCAATAATAACCCTACCATGCACTTTACTTGGTATACTCAGTAAGCTACTTCTTTTCTTTCAACGCACCAGCCATATCCTACTGAGGTGGGGTGGCCCAAAAGGAAAAACGAAAGTTTCGCCTTTTAAATTTAGTAATATATACAGAAGGGGTTACTAGCCCCTTGCTTCCAGCATTTTAGTCAACTCTTACGACACGCATGGCTTATGGAGGAAGAATTCTGTTCCACTACCCCATGGAGATAAGAGGAAATAGACAAGAACAAGAACTAGAAAGAAAATAGAAGAAAACCCAGAGGGGTATGTAGTATATATATGCTTGTACATGTATGTGCAGTGTGACCTAAGTTAAGTAGAAGTAGCAAGACGTACCTGAAATCTTGCATGTTTATGAAACAGAAAAAAGGACACCAGCAATCCTACCATCATGTAAAACAATTACAGGCTTTCGTTTTACACTCAATTGGCAGGTCTGTAGTACCTCCCTGGGTGGTTGCTGTCTACCAACCTACTACCCATAATTTTTACAATGTCTTTTGTCCCCCTTCCCTTTATATAAAGGAACTATACACTCTCAATATCAATCACTAGGTATCTCGTATTTATGTTAATTTATTCTGGGGTGTATTTATCATGTTTACATGTTACATAGTGTGTTTATTATATAATTTTGAAAAAATACAGTGGACCCCTGGTTCGCGATACTAATCTTTTCCTGAGAGCTCATCGTAAACCAAAAATATCGGAAAGCGAATCAATTTTCCCCATAAGAAATAATGGAAATCAAATTAATCCGTGCAAGACATCCAAAAGTATGAAAAAAAAAACTTTTACCACATGAAATATTAAGTTTAATGCAATAGAATAGTAATTACAATAATAACAATAATAAATAACAATAAATAACGAAAAAATAATTGACACTTACCTTTAATGAAGATCTGGTGATGATTGATGGGATGGGAGGAGGGGAGAGTGTGGATGGTGTTAGCATTTAGAAGGGGAATCCCCCTCCATTAGGACTTGAGGTAGCAAGTCCTTTTCTGGGGTTACTTCCCTTCTTCTTTTAATGCCACTAGGACCTGCTTGAGAGTCACTGGACTTCTGTCGCACAACATAACTGGCAGCCTTGCCATGCCTAATCACACTATGTATGCCACTACGATTCTTAAATCTTTCAAACCAACCTTTACTGGCCTTAAATTCACTCACATCACCACTAGTTGCAGGCAATTTCTTTACCAAATCGTCATGCAACTGCCTAGCCTTTTCACAAATGATTGCTTGAGAGATGCTATCTCCTGCTACCTGTTTTTCATTTATCCACACCAATAACAGTCTCTCAACATTTTCTAATGCTTGCAGTCGCTGTTTCGTAATCACAGTTGCACCTTTTGCAAGAACAGCTTCCTTGATTGCCGTTTTCTTGCTCACTATAGTAGAGATGGTTAATTGGGGTTTACTATACAACCTGACCAGCTCCGACACACGCACTCCACTTTCGTACTTTGCAATTATCTCTCTCTTCATTTCAACAGTCATTAGCACCCTTGGTCTCGAAGGGTTGGCACTGGGAGCTTTCTTGGGGCCCATGGTGACTTATTTTGCAAAAACAGGCACCAAAAACAGTGATAATATGGAATGTACCAAATGTATCCTTAGATGCACGCACACTGGTTGGCTTGTAAACACTGGCACACACGGGGCAGTTCAGGCCACACATGGACACGTCTCGTACGAACCACATCGCATACCGGGTTTTGTATCGGGAAGTGAGGCAAATTTTCTGCAATATAATCATCGGTTACTGGATTTATCAGATACCGATAGCATCGCTTACTTAGGTACAGGTACACATAAGTATAATTATCAGAGTACAGTGGACCCTCAGCTAACGATATTAATCCGTTCCTGGAAGCTCATCGTTGGCTGAAATTATCGTTAGCTGAATTAATTTTCCCCATAAGAAATAATGGAAATCAAATTAATCCGTTCGACACCCCAAAGTATGAATTTTTTTTTTTTTTACCACATGAAATATTAATTTTAATACACACATGCTGACACTTACCTTTATTGAAGATCTGGTGATGATTGATGGGATGGGAGGAGGGAAGAGTGTGGATGTTGTTAATGTTTAGAAGGGGAATCCCCTTCCAATAGGACTTGAGGTAGCAAGTCCTTTTCCAGGGTTACTTCCATTCTTCTTTTAATGCCACTGGACCAGCTTGAGAGTCACTGAACTTCTGTCGCACAACATGTCTGCCCATAGAGGCCTGTACCTCCTGTTCCTTTATGACTTTCGTAAAGTGGGTCACAACATTGTCAGTGTAATAGTCACCAGCACGGCTTGCAATAGCTGTGTGAAGGTGATTTTCATCAAAAAAGGTTTGCACTTCAAGCCACTTTGCACACATTTCCTTAATCTTTGAAGTAGGCAACATTCTCAATTTCTCTATCCCCTCCTCCGGAGCAGTTTCCTCAGGTCTGGCCTCTTGCTGTTGAAAATGATCTTGCAGCCCATCAGTGGTTAGTTCTTCATTGTCCTCCTCCACCAACTCTTCCACATCCTCCCCACTAACCTCCAACCCCAAGGACTTCCCCAATGCCACAATTGATTCCACAACTGGCATACACTTCTCAGGGTTAGCCTCAAATCCTTCAAAATCCCTTTTGTCTACACATTCTGGCCACAGTTTCTTCCAAGCAGAGTTCAAGGTCCTCTTAGTCACTTCCTCCCATGCCTTACTAAAGTGATCTCTTCAAAACTCTCTTAGAGTCAATTGAGTTTCTGTGGTCACTACAAAGCACCTTTCAAACATAGCTGTCGTGCAGAGTTTTTTGAAGTTTGCAATGACTTGCTGGTCCATGGGCTGCAGGAGAGGAGTGGTATTAGGAGGTAAAAACTTGACCTTAATGAAGCTCATGTCCCCAGAAAGTCGCTCTGCCAGGTCTGAAGGATGACCAGGAGCATTATCTAATACCAGGAGGCACTAAAGGTCCAATTTATTTTCCAGGAGGTAATTTTTCACAGTGGGGGCAAATGCATGGTGTAACCAGTCTTAGAAAAGGTCTCTAGTGACCCATACCTTACTGTTTGCCCTCCACATCACACACAAATTAGCCTTAAGGACATTGTTTCTCCTGAACACTCTGGGAGTTTCAGAGTGATACACCAATAAAGGCTTCACTTTCCAATCACCACTAGCATTAGCACACATCAAGAGAGTAAGCCTGTCTTTCATAGGCTTATGTCCTAGGAGTGCCTTTTCCTCCTGAGTAATGTAGGTCCTGTTTGGCATTTTCTTCCAAAACAGGCCTGTTTTGTCGCAATTAAACACTTGTTCAGGTTTCAGTCCTTCACTGTCTATGTACTCCTTGAATTCATGCACATATTTTTCAGCCGCTTTTTGGTCCGAACTGGCAGCCTCACCATGCCTTATCACACTATGTATGCCACTACAATTTTTAAATCTCTCAAACCAACCTTTGCTGGCTTTAAATTGACTCACATCACCACTAGTTGCAGGCATTTTTCTAATTAAATCGTCATGCAACTTCCTAGCCTTTTCACATATGATCGCTTGAGAGATGCTATATCCTGCTATCTGTTTTTCATTTTTCCACACCAATAACAGTCTCTCAACATCTTTGAGTACTTGCGATCTCTTATTCAAAAACAAAGTTGCACCTTTTGCAAGAACAGCTTCCTTGATTGTCGTTTTCTTGGCCACAATAGTACCGATGGTTGATTGGGGTTTCGTATACAACCTGGCCAGCTCGGAGACACGCACTCCACTTTCGTACTTAGCAATTATCTCTTTCTTCATATCCATAGTAATTCTCACCCTTTTTCCTGTAGGGTTGGCACTAGAAGCTTTCTTGGGGCCCATGGTGACTTATTTTGCAGGTACAATCACTAACAACACTGTGATAATATGAAATGTTCCTATTGTATGCTTGGATGCGACTGCGGTGGCTGGCTTGTAAACACTGGAACCCACGGGACAAGTGAGGCGTGCTCAGGCCACACATGGACACGTCTTGAACGGAACGAATCGCATTGGGCGAGTGTTTTAGCGCTAGCCGAGGCAAAATTTTTGCGTTAAAATGTATCGCTAGGCGGATTTAACGTTATGCGATGCATTCATTAGGCGAGGGTCCACTGTATTACTATGACGTTAAGACTAGAAGGACACTCTTAGTGAACGAGTATGTAATGTGTTTCTTACATAATTTTGAAGAAAATATCATAGATGGATTAATGAAAATGTCTATATTAATGTAAAATAAGACATTTAATGTGCCCAAGAGTGAGTCACGAACATATGAGTGGCCCAGGTAGACGCGTCTGGTACTGTCGATTTCCGAGCCAATGTACAAAACCCAGGGAGAAATTTCGCTGAAAAAAGTGCTCAAAATCTGAATTGTATGATTTCTGCACCAGCCGTAAACTGGGGGTCCACTATAACTTTCCAAAATTTTAAGTGTTTTAAAGTTTCCGGATGTAATGGAGAGTCGTGCTCACGGAGAATGTAAACAAACCAGGTGACCCGCAGTGCCCATATTAGAAAGTCAGGTGGGGGAACCACATAGAGAGAGAGAGTTTTGGTCATATTTTGAAATGTTTGTATGTATTACAAGAATGCCAAAAAGCAGGGCCCTACTGTATACTTTAATAGACAAGTTTCCTTTCATATCTTCATTTTTATTTCTGTTTAATGTTACATTGCCTCCCATATTAAATCTTTCAAGGAAGCCAAATGTTTTAAAATATGAAAGGTATTTTTCTTTTGCCTAAATAATTATTGTAATAATAATAATTTCCAAAAAGGTACATGTGTTACAAACACTGGCTTACAGAACATATTTGTCTCTTACATGGAAATCCCATAGTTATGAAAAGCATGTCAGTTATTTGTCTAAATATCTTCCATTTAACTTACATTATCATGTTTTAACTTAATTTTACATTACAGTGGGCCCTCCCTTTTTGTCGATCTCTGTTATCACTGATTACCGTTTCCGCCGACTTTTTTCATCAAAATGTTGGTTTCGTTTTCGTCAATTTCCTCCATTTTCGTCAATGGTACAGAAACTGTCCACTGCCCAGAGCTCACACAAAGCCGCCTTTCCTACTCATTCTCAGGCAGTGTCGTGTTGTTTCTCGGTGAGTGAACATATCCTGCAAGGTCATACGAAACATTTCGTAATAATCCATTGTTTTTGGCACTTGTTTATGTGTGACTGCTAAATAAGCCACCATGGGCCCAAAGAAAGCTTCTAGTGCCAGCCCTTTGGTAAAGAATCTGAGAAACACGATAGAATTCAAGAAAAAGTTTGTAGAAAAATACGAAAGTGGTGGTGGTAGAGGGTGGTAGAGGGTAGTAGTGGTTGTGATGGTGGTAGAGGATGGTAGTGATGGTGGTAGATAGTGATGGCGGTAAAGGGTGGTAGTGATGGTGGTAGAGGGTGCCTTCTTCAATGATTTGGTGATTCTACTAACTCCTCCAATGTTGTTGGAGTTATATAGGGCTACAGAAAACACCGCTGCCTCAGCTGCTGCCTTCACTACCACTATGTACAGCTTATGCTCTCAGTGGCCCTTATACACCCAACAACAACAACAGAACATTTCTCGTGACATACATAATGACTTACTTTATTCATTCTAGAGTATATGTCGTATTTCTGTTATTAATATTGTTTATGTCATATTAGTTGAATTGTGATAGATAAATCAGCCGTAGACTTGATATTAGTGTTATATTCTCCAACAATACCTAGCCTCCCTCTCCCCTCCACCATACACCAACAAGAGTCTTCAATAAAGGCAAGTGTTATGTTAAATGTACAATTATGCATTTTATTAGTGCTTTATATTTGTTTGTCATTCTTTTCTGCATGTAAATCTTTATTTAAACTAGGGAAGTGACCCCTGATAAGGACTTGGTGCCTAGAGTCCTTATGGAGGGAGATTCCCCTTCCAAACAATAACCTCTCTTCCTTCTTCCCTCCTTCCTGTCTTCCATCCATCGACAACAGCCTTCAATAAAGGTAAGTGTCATGTTGAGTGTTCATTCTTTTGTGCATGTAAATCTATCTTTAAGGTATAAAAAATTTTTTTTGTTAATACTTCTGGGTGTCTGGAACGGATTAATTGGATTTACATTGTTTCTTATGGGGAACATGGTTTCCGTTTTCCATTTTTGCCGATCGCTCTGGAATGGATTAAACACGAAAACCGAGGGTCCACTGTACTGTGAAACTATTGCATAGGTAAAGTTTATGTTTTGTATTCTCATTATATTTTTGACTGCCCCACATGCTGTAGGGCAAAGACACATGTAACAATTTGGATATTTTATGGAAATATTTTGCCCACTTAGGGCTTTGTTAGCCCTCTGTTAGATCTTATGATAGAGTTGACAAAGTCACTGGTGAACAGAATGTTTTCTTAATAAAATGTCTTAAGTGTTGCACATGTGTCTTTACTCTGGTCTGTTGGTTGTGATATACTTAGCACTTGTACAATTCCCATTAGATTAGCTGAATATCATGGAGACACTATATGTTTATTCTTACAATATTTTGTATATGTTTATAGGTGCTTCAGACTTTAAACATGACACTCGAGGAGGACAGACGATCCCTTATGTCACAGGTGTCCCTCCTCTTGACCCAGTACCATGACCTCCTAACTCAAACATTAGAAGACAAACAGCATTTTCATCAAGAAGAGAAAAATTTCACGTAAATATTCCTTTATTATTATTTTTTTTAATGTCATGTCTGTTTTAATTACATAAAAGTTGAAAGAATTCTTGCTCCGTAAGCCATGCATGTCATAAGAAGCGACTAAAATGCCGGAAGCAAGGGGCTAGTAACCCTTTCCCCTGTATGAATTACTAAATTTAAAAAGAAAAACTTTGGTTCTTCTTTTTACATCACACTGCCCCGGTGGGATATGCACAGTTTGTTGAAGAAAAAAAAAATCAAAGCACTTGATCATAATTTTGTCATTTCCATGTATTTTATCCTGATTCAGAAATGCACTTTACTTGCACAGTGACAAGCTGAATAATCTACGTCGTGGGAAGGAGAAACTAGAGGAGAAGATCATGGAGCAGTACCGTCGTATGGACAACTCTCCATCCAAGAAGTAAGACAGAGTTAGTTTTGGTAACAAGGGGTGGAAAAACACCATCAAAAGAGTAACACAGAGATAGTTTTGAACTTTGCCTTTTATCAGCAGATGGAGGCAGAGCATTTAGTATGTAACAGTATTTGGAATCTTTTCATTGTTAAGTAAGTTTTATCCTGCTGTGGTAAAGCAAGCTGAACAGTTCCTTAGCAAAATTTAGAATTGAATTATATTTAGTCATTCTGTAGATATGTGAACATAACATACTGTATATGAATTAAAGATTCCAGAAGCCTTGGAAAAGTTATATGTTGAAAGGGCCATGCCAGGGAGGTGTTTGCCTTCCTGTATGAGTAGTTAGACTTGTAAGGCATTGAATGTGATCAGATATCATTTGTGTTTGCTATTTATAAAGTACACCCATATGGACCAAAACCTTGAGAGCCATTGAAATGTGTGACAGTGGCATGTATATACTTGAAATGGGTTCAGATAATATCATATTCTTTTAATGGTGCTTTGGTTTAAAACTCTATAACAGTAAGTCCCTGCTTAATAATGTTTTAATTTACAAAAAATTGCTTTAATGAAGGTGGAAACATTAGGGAATCACAGAGAACCAATAATTAGAAATGTAAATTGGGTGATATTTTGGTCCTTGTTGATTATCAAATTGGGAATATAGTAGGAAAATTGTAAAAGCCAGAAGTCAGGGTAGTAGATGTGGTGGAAATAGTCAGGGGCAACTCAAGTGTTGGGTGTATTATGAGTATAAAAACATTTGACAGTGTACAGTACTGGAAGAGGCAGGTATCAAAAGGAAGAAATCCAGAGTGGAGATTTATGTTAATGTTATTATTACCCATTTGATGTTGCAGTTTGTAAACTAAAGCTGTTGATTATGCCATTGTCCATGCACTCTTGGAAAGACCTCTGGGGAATATGTGATGGTGAATGTTCCTTTGTTTTGGTATGAAATGGATGGTGCGTTCAAAATAAATGTAGACAGCTTGTATCGTTTAGCTAACAGATATTTTATTGTGTGTGAAAGAAGTGGTACATTTAGTAGAGGACAAAATGTGCCATGGGACATGCTGAATGTAGGAATGGATGAGAGTGCAATTACTGATTTGTCTATAATATCATCATTAGTGGATGACTTGTACCATATTAATAAAATGAAATCAGGAGAAATGTGTTGCCCACCCCTTACTTGTGTGGTATTGTATAAATAAGAAAAAGATCAGTTTCAGTGATTGGCTCATTATAGTATACTGGTTGGGTTTGATTACTCATGGAAACATGAGGAGATAATTAAATTACTTTTTTTTTTCCCACTGTATGGTTGTTATTGTGGGGTCAGTGATATTACAGTACGGTATCATTTGAGATGAGTATTTCTATTTTGTATTTATGTATCTTTGTTTTCCTTTCTTCACAACCTCTCCATCCTTATGAATGGTTTTTGTTCAGTGCAAGAAAATGCTAGCTACAGTACAAAATTGGTAGTTAAAACACTTAGAAATGTTCAATAAATGTTTCAAAACTTTTGGGAACCTGGCAGTTAATATTTTATTGGTGGTGTGCCACAAAACAAAATTTTAGTAAGGATTTGGCCAGTATTAACTTGAAATAAAAAAAAAAGCATGATAGTGTAAAGTAATTTTTTTTTGGATTGCTACTATTATTTGATGTACAATAATACATTTGTTTTCTCCAATTAAACATTGTATTGCTTGCTGCTGTTGCTATTATTTTAGGTATGCAGTGTGCGGGGGTTGAAAAGTTTGATTTTCTTCTCTTCTCTCTACACTAATTAACTGGTCATCCATGCTTATGGTGTAGATATAGTTTGTAAAAATTAACCCTAAGTCAATCATTTCTTCTTAGGTGATGAAACACTAACTTATTAAAGGTAAATCTGCAGTACTCTAAATTTATTCAATTTTTTTTTTTTTCAATAATTTTAGTATGAATTACTTCATACTTTAATTCCTTTGCCAAGTGTCCCCCCAACATGAAGCTGTTGTGAGGAATTGTATTTTTTTAAGAGTAAACTTTAGTAATGGATCTAAGAAGGAATATTCCTCTTGATAGGTTGTCACCGGGCTGTGTGCCGTATTCGTAAGTAATGTGGGATATGTTTACAGTAGTAGGTTCACCTTGTTGCAACCATATTATGTTACCACTGATTCTTTTGTCATAGTGCAGTGATATGGTCTTCAGCACTCTTATGGGTGATAACATTTAATATCAAGTGTATTTATATAGTATGCTAATGTCAAAATTTTGGATATTCCTAAGAATTTTTGGTTACAGAAATATTTATTTGAATGTATAACACCTAGCTGATCATTCTTGGTGATATACTACATAGCTGAAATCTTTGTAAATAATGAAAACTGTCTGCTTATGTAAAATATTTACTCTGATAGGACACAGAATCAGTGGTAACATACAACCATGTAGTTTTCACTTCCTTCTTTTATGCTGATGTTTAATTTTCTCGGGGTTATACCTCTGACTTTTGGAAGTCTACTGCTATTAATGGTTACTCTAAACATAATAAGGTAGACTTGGTAAAATTCTTTTCACTGTGGAAGTGTTTTGCCTCCTGTAGTTTAGTTTTAGTGCAGCATGGTGGAAGCAATATGCATATACTGTCTATTAAATAATGATGGTGGCTATTAACCCTTTGATGGTCTATCCCATAGCTCTGTGGCTTCGAAGCCTAGGTCCAAGCCATAGTTCTATGCCATGAGCTCAGCTCACTCAAATAATCTGTGAGTGGTAAATTTGGGCCTAGATAAGAGAGAATGCATCTGTGTGGTAAGTGTGCATCATATAAAACAAATCCTGCAGCATGCAGTGTATAATGAGGAAAAAAAAAAATTGCAACTGTGGTTTTTGGATTAAAAAAGTAGTGACATTGTGGTGTATTTTTGTATGTTGTTTTACAGTTGCATTCACGGTTTCTTGGTCTCATTTGATGGAATTGAAGATATATTACAGAAATAGATTATTTTGATTGGTTTTAGTACCAAAAATGGCATGAAACTGAGCTCAAATTAGCAGAAATGTTCGATTTTTTTTGTTCAAGGATAAACAAATCATATCACACATCCAATACATGCCAGCTGGTGGGTCTGATGTGCATTCATGAATGCGCTGATATTATTTATGCAGTTATTAAAATATTGCATAAGAGTAAATTTTCTATTTTATGTTGTGAATAAAAAATCGAAGTGGAATTCATTTGTAAGGCCTGGAAACATAACTAATAAACCGAGGAAATGTTATTTTAGTGCCAGGAATGCCCGCATTGTTTATTCTGGACCTTATTTTGAAATTGGAATATTTTGAGCTTTGTGTGAAACTGGTCAAATTACCAATTTTCGATGACCTTATTGGATAGTTGAAATAGTTGATTGGGCAATTTCTTGTGCTTAGTTGATAAAATAGAAATAATACTAGCGAAATAACTAAACACTCGGTCGACTGGAATAATGTAATTGGCTTAAAATGGGAGTCAGATTGGGCAAAATCGTCAATGTGCAAATATTGCTGATGCAGCAAAATTCGCGAGAGCGTAATTTCATCAATTTTTCTTTTTTTTATTACCTTCAGAAAAAGATTCTCTACCATTTCATAAGAAACAACAAAAATTTTTTTGGAAAATTCTTGGACCCTGTGGACAAGTTTCAGATTGTGGGTCTGGACTCTCCTCTGAGGGTTAATGGGCCATTCCTTTCCAGTGATGTCAGCCATTTTTTTTTAATCTCTCTGATTTATAAATTATTTCACAGAATATATTTTGCATTTATTTGAAGTTATTTCTTCATTCTTCCAAGTCACCTTATCTTCCTAGGAACTTGGCTTATAACTGTTTCAGTACATACTCTACAGTATTTTTGGCCAAGTCTTTTTCTTCCAAATTCATATGTTATGAATGCATTGATTTTTTTCATTTATGCTAGCAACTACAATATCTCCTCATCTACAAATAACCTTGTGCTAGTGCCTGTAACATTGTGCTGTACAATTCTGCAAATTAATACGAGTATCTTGTCATACAGCAGCTTGCTATGACTTTAACAAAGAAGAATATCTTGATGTTCATGAAGGACTTGTGATCCAAGGAAATAGAGCTGCCCTCTGCTTGGATCAAACTTGATTACCTCCCATTCTGCTGGCACTGTATGGCCCCTCTGGGTTTAGCACTTTCCATAAATATAATAACCTCTTAATAACTCTCCAGATTCACTCCCTCTTACCCTTGTGGGCCCTATCATACCTTCTTAAAACTATGTATGGAGCCTACCTCCACCTGTCACCAAGATCATTCCACTTGCTGACCACTTTGAGACCAGAAATACTTCCTAACATCACCTTTTCCTTTAATTTCCAGCAGTGTCCCTGAATTCCCATTTCTCCTCTCTTGAACAGTCCATCCCTGTCTACCGTATCAATTACTCTGAACATACTGATCATATAATATTTTTCATGGCTCTTCTGTCCTCCAGTAACATTAGATTCACTTCTGTTAGCCTCTCCTCATAGCTATTGCCTCTTAGCACAGGAATAGCCCATGTTGCAAACTGCATTTTCTCCAGTTTCTGAATGTGCTTTTTCAGATGTGGGTTCCATACTGGTAAACTCCAAGGTGGGCCGGACATACGTTGTATAAAGGGCCCAGAATGATTATTCAGAACTCTTAGATTTGCCAGATGAGCATTGGCTACAGAGGTTTTTCGACTGTGAGCCTCTGGCAATATGCTCACCCTTAGGTCTTTCTCTCTGAGTGAAGTCTGCAGCTTCTGTGTCCCTAGTCTATACTGCATTTCTGGTTTTCTTGCTTCTTCCCCTATCTTCATGACCTTGCATTTACTAGGACTGAATTCAAACAGCCACATATCTAACCACCCCTACAATTTGTCCAGATCCTTTTTGTGTGCTCGTCTGCTTTTATTCACCTTATTAGTTTTACATTATCAGCAAACAAAGATATATGTGAATCTCATCTGAAATGTCATTCACATAAACCAAAAATAGTGCTGGTCCTAATATCGATCCTTGTGGAATCCCGCTAGTTACTCTTCCTCATTCTGACACTCTTTGCTTCTTTCCTCTAAGAGAGTATGTTCCCTGTTACTCCTGCCTGACTTTCAAATTTTTGGCCCAACCTGTTAAGGGGTACAGTATTTAACACCTTCATGCAGTCTTAAAAAAAAAAATTGTCATCTTGCTATTGTTCACTTTTGTACTTTTTTTTTAAATATTTCTCAAAATTTGATGTTGCATTAATCCTGTACATTTAGACAAAATCATTCTCATTTTATTCAGCCCAATTTACAAATATATCTACTGTCAGTTATTTGCCATATCTATAATTGGAGTGAGTGAAGACAAGTGATTTTTGGGACTGAATCTGCTGTTGGAGTGTGAGCAAAGTAACATTTATGAAGGGATTTGTGAAAAGCAGTTAGATGATTTAAATTTTATAGGTGGGAAGCACAGTGCCTATACTCTGAGGATGGGTCATATATTACAATCCAGTTATTTGAGCTGTATGTCTCTAAACTCCAAGATATTTAAAGAATGAGTGATGGGGAGATGTGTCTTTTTTTTTTTTCTCATCTTGCCATGGTGGGAAACAACCTATTTGTTAAAAAGTCATCAGTTTACTTGAGGAAAAAAGACTTTCTTAATTAACAAATATTAGGAGAAATGTTGTATTATAGGTGTGCACAGTTCCTAATCTTGTATCCCATCCTTGTATTCTAACAATATTAGCAACAAAAAATTTCTAATGTAATTCTGACACACTCTCGTGTCAGTATCCCACCAACATAAAGTAATCACAAAAGGAAACAGTCACAATCACTTAAATGCATAGACATGACATTTATGGCCTCATAGTGCCCCTTTCAATGGCACTAACATTTCCTATGTATTTTCTTATAAAGTATTATTTTATATGGTTATGTATCCTGTTTCCAGTTTTTTGAAGCTCTGGAAGCTAGTGTGTAGCAAGCTTTTGGATTTTTCTTGTTCAAATTGCCACTTTAGAGTCCAATTTAAGTATAACATATATTGTGAACATTTATCATTTCACAATCCAGATATTGAGAGGTTATTTTGAAGTTTCTGATAGCATTAGTGATCTTCTGGTGACATTTTTTAAAAGTGCTCTTAGATTCTCTAATTATTTTACTATTTATTCACGCACTATTCCATAGTGTCAGTGCTGTATGACTCTTGTGGGCTTAGGATTTAGTTTTAATTGTAATGTTTCTGTGACTTGATTTCTCAAAAACAATTATTCCCCCAAATTACTCACTTTCTATATATTAGGTGACATTTCATACACTGGGGAAAGCCCCTGGTTTTCAGTTTGTCTGATCTTAACATTATCAACTTGATTATTTTGAGCTGTGATTATATTACCTCTTGTTCTACTTTCCTGTGTCTAGGAGAGTACGTGATTTTGTACATCTTTTCATGGTTTTATGTGTTCATTTGGGTTTGTGTATATATATATTTACATGTGTGATTGTGTATGCATGCATTCTTTTGTTTTTGTGTGTGTGTGTGTATTTTTGAAAGATATATTAAAATAAATGCAGAGACATTGAAATACAAATATTTCAGCATTACTTGGAGTAATACTACAGTAAAGAACCAGCAAGTAGGATGTACTATGAATATAATGTTAAGTTGTAGGAAAACTATTGTCATACAAGCACTCTGATTTGACATTTCCCCAAAAAACTATTAAACTTATAGATATAATAATTGTATGATAATGATTTCCTTTCCATACCACTTTGTGTACACATCAAGGGCCATTTATCTATTCAGATGTAATACTGGCTTATAATTACACTTCTGCACTTTTTCATGTCATTTATAATTTGTATGAGACATCTGAGAGTACAGAGGGGCAAGTTAGAATAGGATAAAGGTTGGTTTCACTGTGCTTGAGGTAGAACAGAGTATTGTACATCTTTTCTGTAGTACTTGAGCACTTTTTCTCACATTTTTCACAGTTTACTAAATCAGTTGATTAATGGTTGCTCAATAATTATTGGCATCAGATATCTTTACCTTGTTGCATGCTGTGTGTGTGTGTATTCTTTTTCTAGTAGAATTAATTGGAATCTGACTTTCAAGAATGAGGTTAATCTGATTTGGTCAACAACATATTTTACTATTCTCCTTACAGAAGAAGGTTAAACTTGTCTGATAGCAATAGTTTTGAAGTACTAATCATGAAATTTGTCAGTAAAGTTTAATGCATATCTTTAGATTTTTGTGTAATTTAAAATTATCTCAGAAGCCTAATGAATAATTAAGGTTTAGAAGCAGAACAATTAAGCATTCTGATATTTTAAGTAATCAAATATAACTTCTTAGGAAAGGTTTTGGCTCCAATCTGGTTCGCCGTGTGAGAAAAGCGGGGACTGAGCTCATCAACAAAGTACCTCGGGTAGGTGTAAAATGTTCAGTGGTATGTCTGGTGTTTTTTAAATAATTTTTTTTGATGTCAGATATATGGTAATATTTGTTATAGTTGATTTTGGATGATTTGTTAAAAAAACAAAAATGATAATTATTATTATAATCAAAACAAAACGCTGAACCCACCAGGGTCATACAGCGCTGCATTAAAAATCACAAGTGTTAAACCTACAAGGGTCATAGTTTAGATTCTCATGCACATACTTTTATCATAAGTACCCATGGGTATAGTAGTGTTTGAGTGTTGGTTGAGAAACACAATAGCATACTGGTATTTTACAGAGAAAGCCTACTGTTTGATGTGTATTAAATTTCAGTTTGTCTGTGTGCAAGCTGAGGCTTTTAACTTTCTTGTCTTACAGTAAATATATTATTTATTTATTATCACACTGGCCGATTCCCACCAAGGCAGGGTGGCCCGAAAAAGAAAAACTTTCACCATCATTCACTCCATCACTGTCTTGCCAGAAGGGTGCTTTACACTACAGTTTTTAAACTGCAACATTAACACCCCTCCTTCAGAGTGCAGGCACTGTACTTCCCATCTCCAGGACTCAAGTCCAGCCTGCCAGTTTCCCTGAACCCCTTCATAAATGTTACTTTGCTCACACTCCAACAGCACGTCAAGTATTAAAAACCATTTGACTCTTTCACTATCAAACACGCTCACTCATGCCTGCTGAAAGTCCAAGCCCCTCGCACACAAAACCTCCTTTACCCCCTCCCTCCAACCTTTCCTAGGCCAACCCCTACCCCACCTTCCTTCCACTACAGACTGATACACTCTTGAAGTCACACTGTTTCGCTCCATTCTCTCTACATGTCCGAACCACCTCAACAACCCTTCCTCAGTCCTCTGGACAACAGTTTTGGTAATTCCGCACCTCCTCCTAACTTCCAAACTACGAATTCTCTGCATTATATTCACACCACACATTGCCCTCAGACATGACATCTCCACTGCCTCCAGCCTTCTCCTCGCTGCAACATTCATCACCCATATAAGAGCATTGGTAAAACTATACTCTCATACATTCCCCTCTTTGCCTCCAAGGACAAAGTTCTTTGTCTCCACAGACTCCTAAGTGCACCACTCACCCTTTTCACCTCATCTTTCATAGACCCATCCACTCCCAAATATCTGAATACATTCACCTCCAATCTTTCATCACCTAATCTTTTTGTTATCCTCATAACCTTACTCTTTCCTGTATTCATTTTTAATTTTCTTCTTTTGCACACCCTACCAAATTCATCCACCAATCTCTGCAACTTCTCTTCAGAATCTCCCAAGAGCACAGTGTCATCAGCAAAGAGCAACTGTGACAACTCCCACTGTGTGATTCTTTATCTTTTAACTCCATGCCTCTTGCCAAGACCCTCGCATTTACTTCTCTTACAACCCCATCTATAAATATATTAAACAACCACGGTGACATCACACATCCTTGTCTAAGGCCTACTTTTACTGGGAAATAATTTCCCTCTTTCCTACATACTCTAACTTGAGCCTCACTATCCTCGTAAAAAGTCTTCACTGCTTTCAGTAACCTACCTCCTACACCATACACCTGCAACATCTGCCACATTGCCCCCCTATCCACCCTGTCATATGCCTTTTCCAAATCCATAAATGCCACAAAGACCTCTTTAGCCTTATCTAAATGTTCACTTATATGTTTCACTGTAGACACCTGTCCACACACCCCCTACCTTTCCTAAAGCCTTCTTGTTCATCTGCTATCCTATTCTCTGTCTTACTCTTAATTCTTTCAATAATAACTCTACCATACACTTTACCAGGTATACTCAACAGACTTATCCCCCTATAATTTTTGCACTCTCTTTTGTCCCCTTTGCCTTTATACAAAGGAACTATGCATGCTCTCTGCCAATCCCTAGGTACCTTACCCTCTTCCATACATTTATTAAATAATTGCACCAACCACTCCAAAACTATATCCCCACCTGCTTTTAACATTTCAATCTTTTTCCCATCAATCCCGGCTGCCTTACCCCCTTTCATTTTACCTACTGCCTCACGAACTTCCCCCACACTCACAAGTGGCTCTTCCTCACTCCTACAAGATGTTATTCCTCCTTGCCCTATACACGAAATCACAGCTTCCCTATCTTCATCAACATTTAACAATTCCTCAAAATATTCCCTCCATCTTCCCAATACCTCTAACTCTCCATTTAATAACTCTCCTCTCCTATTTTTAACTGACAAATCCATTTGTTCTCTAGGCTTCCTTAACTTGTTAATCTCACCCACTCTCTCTACCCTGCTTCACCACTCTCTTAACCTCTCTCTCTTTCCTCCTTGCATCACTTCTACTTTGTAAAAACTTCTCATATGCTAACTTTTTCTCCCTTACTACTCTCTTTACATCATCATTCCACCAATCGTTCCTCTTCCCTCCCGCACCCACTTTCCTGTAACCACAAACTTCTGCTGAACACTACATTTTTAAACCTACCCCATACCTCTTCGACCCCATTGCCTATACTCTCATTAGCCCATCTATCCTCCAATAGCTGTTTATATCTTACCCTAACTGCCTCCTCTTTTAGTTTATAAACCTTCACCTCTCTCTTCCCTGATACTTCTATTCTCCTTGTATCCCATCTACCTTTTACCCTCAGTGTAGCTACAACTAGAAAGTGATCTGATATGTACATTCAGCATTAATTTATGGTTATCCAAGTAAATTTTTAGTTCATCATTTACTATGGATAATGACAAATGTACATAGCTGAATTTGAAAAAATCTTGCTGGTATCATTTTCAAAAAGAACTGGCTGGTGCTGGAACAAAAAAATTGAAGGCTTATATAGACTTTGGTACATAACTCTTGTGATAGCATAAGCTGAAATGTCATATTTTGATAGGACTATTTGTAGGCTTCTCTCTCATGCCCACTCTCTGGATGGAAGTGTCTGAGATATAAAGCTGTTGTAGGTGCTATATGACCCTTTATCAGTGCGATTAATGCTTCTCATATAACGTTCATTTATTGTGCACATGAATTTAATGTAAATTTTGTCTGTTCATTGACAGTTATTTTTTAATTTCAGACTGGTCGCTCAAGGTCTCGTGGCCGTGAAGAGGGGGGGGAGAGTCCAGACTCATCATCACTGGGGTCTTCATCACATGCCAATGATTCTATGGATTCTGGTTCAGAGACTCGTCGATCATCACCCAACCTGCCACCTTCCCCATCACATGAAGGAGAGGGTGGAGAACTAAGAACACCAGGAAATTTGCAAATATCAAATCAGTATAGAAAAAGTTTACCCCCTGCACTCAGTGATAACTATGTCTCTCAAATTCTCAGGTATAGTTTTTAGATTGTTCACATGTCACTTTTGCAATGGCTTGTTTTTACCTAACCTAGAAGCATAAGTTTAAAAGTAAAAAAAATGATGAAATTCTACTTAAACTATGTATATTGTTCAATTATTGGTGTTTTAGTAGTTATTCTTACTTTTATTTCTATCTTTATATGAACATAAATGTGCATATAAAAAGTAGCAGTCATTTGTAATTTAAATAAATTTTTAGCATTTCTGTACATTTTATTTTTTTTTTTTCCTCATTATGATTCCAAGCATCCCTGCTCCTGTGGTCTAGTTTCTGACTTGGCCATTATCTTTACTGTAAATTAATGGATTTTCTGTGGTTTTAATCTCATGTGATTTTGAGTGAACATCCTTGGTCTTTTGAATCAAATTTATATCCAGAAAACAATATCTACTTTTAGTTTGCTCTACCAGGAAGGTTGTTTAGTAACACAGTATTATACTCCAGTGGTGATATACATTTGTGGTTACAGTGGGACCCCATGCTAACCTTCCTATGGTGTATAGACCTATACCTAGTTGGATGAATCTTATTGTAGCTTGGAGTTTTAGGACTTGCTTGCCATGAGTTCAGACCCCACCCATTTCGTGGTTTGCTTGCAATCTTATAACAATTTTGCAAGTAGTGAGAGCAGTTTTAATAAAATGTTTGTGAAAAAGAGCAGACATGTGTCTGGATCCTCCTGATGTGAAAAGTACACATGGCAGACATAATAGTTGTAGATTATCGTTTTAATTGTACAGACTCTTATCATTGTAGTGATAAGTAGATATGTTTTGGTCTAGCAAAAACATGTAGAATGAGCAGACATATACCAGGTCCCTCCTATTGTCATTCAAGTGGGCACAAATCATTTTCCGTGAAAAAAAAAAATGATTTAATGATATGATAAAATATAGGACTTAACTAGTTGATACTCGGAGGAAAACGATCAAAATACAAACATCTACATTAGCATGATAAGAATATCAATATGTAAAGTAAAACGACACAAGTGCAACTAATGTGACATTTTACTTTACATTTTTTTATTTTATTAGCACACTGGCCGATTCCCACCAAGGCAGGGTGGCCCGAAAAAGAAAAACTTTCACCATCATTCACTCCATCACTGTCTTGCCAGAAGGGTGCTTTACACTACAGTTTTTAAACTGCAACATTAACACCTCTCCTTCAGAGTGCAGGCACTGTACTTCCCATCTCCAGGACCTAAGTCCGGCCTGCCGGTTTCCCTGAATCCCTTCATAAATGTTACTTTGCTCACACTCCAACAGCACGTCAAGTATTAAAAACCATTTGTCTCCATTCACTCCTATCAAACACGCTCACGCATGCCTGCTGGAAGTCCAAGCCCCTCGCACACAAAACCTCCTTTACCCCCTCCCTCCAACCCTTCCTAGGCCGACCCCTACCCCGCCTTCCTTCCACTACAGACTGATACACTCTTGAAGTCATTCTGTTTCGCTCCATTCTCTCTACATGTCCGAACCACCTCAACAACCCTTCCTCAGCCCTCTGGACAACAGTTTTGGTAATCCCGCACCTCCTCCTAACTTCCAAACTACGAATTCTCTGCATTATATTCACACCACACATTGCCCTCAGACATGACATCTCCACTGCCTCCAGCCTTCTCCTCGCTGCAACATTCATCACCCACGCTTCACACCCATATAAGAGCGTTGGTAAAACTATACTCTCATACATTCCCCTCTTTGCCTCCAAGGACAAAGTTCTTTGTCTCCACAGACTCCTAAGTGCACCACTCACTCTTTTTCCCTCATCAATTCTATGATTCACCTCATCTTTCATAGACCCATCCGCTGAGACGTCCACTCCCAAATATCTGAATACGTTCACCTCCTCCATACTCTCTCCCTCCAATCTGATATTCAATCTTTCATCACCTAATCTTTTTGTTATCCTCATAACCTTACTCTTTCCTGTATTCACCTTTAATTTTCTTCTTTTGCACACCCTACCAAATTCATCCACCAATCTCTGCAGCTTCTCTTCAGAATCACCCAAGAGCACAGTGTCATCAGCAAAGAGCAGCTGTGACAACTCCCACTTTGTGTGTGATTCTTTATCTTTTAACTCCACGCCTCTTGCCAAGACCCTCGCATTTACTTCTCTTACAACCCCATCTATAAATATATTAAACAACCACGGTGACATCACACATCCTTGTCTAAGGCCTACTTTTACTGGGAAAAAATTTCCCTCTTTCCTACATACTCTAACTTGAGCCTCACTGTCCTCGTAAAAACTCTTCACTGCTTTCAGTAACCTACCTCCTACACCATACACTTGCAACATCTGCCACATTGCCCCCCTATCCACCCTGTCATACGCCTTTTCCAAATCCATAAATGCCACAAAGACCTCTTTAGCCTTATCTAAATACTGTTCACTTATATGTTTCACTGTAAACACCTGGTCCACACACCCCCTACCTTTCCTAAAGCCTCCTTGTTCATCTGCTATCCTATTCTCCATCTTACTCTTAATTCTTTCAATTATAACTCTACCATACACTTTACCAGGTACACTCAACAGACTTATCCCCCTATAATTTTTGCACTCTCTTTTATCCCCTTTGCCTTTATACAAAGGAACTATGCATGCTCTCTGCCAATCCCTAGGTACCTTACCCTCTTCCATACATTTATTAAATAATTGCACCAACCACTCCAAAACTATATCCCCACCTGCTTTTAACATTTCTATCTTTATCCCATCAATCCCGGCTGCCTTACCTCCTTTCATTTTACCTACTGCCTCACGAACTTCCCCCACACTCACAACTGGCTCTTCCTCACTCCTACAAGATGTTATTCCTCCTTGCCCTATACACGAAATCACAGCTTCCCTATCTTCATCAACATTTAACAATTCCTCAAAATATTCCCTCCATCTTCCCAATACCTCTAACTCTCCATTTAATAACTCTCCTCTCCTATTTTTAACTGACAAATCCATTTGTTCTCTAGGCTTTCTTAACTTGTTAATCTCACTCCAAAACTTTTTCTTATTTTCAACAAAATTTGTTGATAACATCTCACCCACTCTCTCATTTGCTCTCTTTTTACATTGCTTCACCACTCTCTTAACCTCTCTCTTTTTCTCCATATACTCTTCCCTCCTTGCATCACTTCTACTTTGTAAAAACTTCTCATATGCTAACTTTTTCTCCCTTACTACTCTCTTTACATCATCATTCCACCAATCGCTCCTCTTCCCTCCTGCACCCACTTTCCTGTAACCACAAACTTCTGCTGAACACTCTAACACTACATTTTTAAACCTACCCCATACCTCTTCGACCCCATTGCCTATGCTCTCATTAGCCCATCTATCCTCCAATAGCTGTTTATATCTTACCCTAACTGCCTCCTCTTTTAGTTTATAAACCTTCACCTCTCTCTTCCCTGATGCTTCTATTCTCCTTGTATCCCATCTACCTTTTACTCTCAGTGTAGCTACAACTAGAAAGTGATCTGATATATCTGTGGCCCCTCTATAAACATGTACATCCTGAAGTCTACTCAACAGTCTTTTATCTACCAATACATAATCCAACAAACTACTGTCATTTCGCCCTACATCATATCGTGTATACTTATTTATCCTCTTTTTCTTAAAATATGTATTACCTATAACTAAACCCCTTTCTATACAAAGTTCAATCAAAGGGCTCCCATTATCATTTACACCTGGCACCCCAAACTTACCTACCACACCCTCTCTAAAAGTTTCTCCTACTTTAGCATTCAGGTCCCCTACCACAATTACTCTCTCACTTGGTTCAAAGGCTCCTATACATTCACTTAACATCTCCCAAAATCTCTCTCTCTCCTCTGCATTCCTCTCTTCTCCAGGTGCATACACGCTTATTATGGAGTAATTAAAATCAACCTATATTTGTAGTATATTAATATAATCAAGTGCTACACCCACAAGGGTCATACATAGTATAAATAAATCAAGTGAAGAATATTATCTAAGTACAGTAGGTATTTTAACTGTACACTGATTAACCAGACGTCATGTTCTACTGGCTGCCTTCACAGTACCAAGATGAGAAAGGCACACCTGTAAACTATCTTACAGGAATGAGTTGAACTTTTTTTTTTTTTAGCAGTGATAGAATACACCAACAATGGGTATTTTCATATTACATTTGAACCAAAATAACAAAAATAAAATCTGAACATCTCCCCCAACAATTTATTTTATTTTTTTTTTTTATTATCACACTGGCCGATTCCCACCAAGGCAGGGTGGCCCGAAAAAGAAAAACTTTCACCATCATTCACTCCATCACTGTCTTGCCAGAAGGGTGCTTTACACTACAGTTTTTAAACTGCAACATTAACACTCCTCCTTCAGAGTGCAGGCACTGTACTTCCCATCTCCAGGACTCAAGTCCGGCCTGCCGGTTTCCTGAATCCCTTCATAAATGTTACTTTGCTCACACTCCAACAGCACGTCAAGTATTAAAAACCATTTGTCTCCATTCACTCCTATCAAACATGCTCACGCATGCCTGCTGGAAGTCCAAGCCCCTCGCACACAAAACCTCCTTTACCCCCTCCCTCCAACCCTTCCTAGGCCGACCCCTACCCCGCCTTCCTTCCACTACAGACTGATACACTCTTGAAGTCATTCTGTTTCGCTCCATTCTCTCTACATGTCCGAACCACCTCAACAACCCTTCCTCAGCCCTCTGGACAACAGTTTTGGTAATCCCGCACCTCCTCCTAACTTCCAAACTACGAATTCTCTGCATTATATTCACACCACACATTGCCCTCAGACATGACATCTCCACTGCCTCCAGCCTTCTCGCTGCAACATTCATCACCCACGCTTCACACCCATATAAGAGCGTTGGTAAAACTATACTCTCATACATTCCCCTCTTTGCCTCCAGGGACAAAGTTCTTTGTCTCCACAGACTCCTAAGTGCACCACTCACTCTTTTTCCCTCATCAATTCTATGATTCACCTCATCTTTCATAGACCCATCCGCTGACACGTCCACTCCCAAATATCTGAATACGTTCACCTCCTCCATACTCTCTCCCTCCAATCTGATATTCAATCTTTCATCACCTAATCTTTTTGTTATCCTCATAACCTTACTCTTTCCTGTATTCACCTTTAATTTTCTTCTTTTGCACACCCTACCAAATTCATCCACCAATCTCTGCAGCTTCTCTTCAGAATCTCCCAAAAGCACAGTGTCATCAGCAAAGAGCAGCTGTGACAACTCCCACTTTGTGTGTGATTCTTTATCTTTTAACTCCACGCCTCTTGCCAAGACCCTCGCATTTACTTCTCTTACAACCCCATCTATAAATATATTAAACAACCACGGTGACATCACACATCCTTGTCTAAGGCCTACTTTTACTTGGAAAAAATTTCCCTCTTTCCTACATACTCTAACTTGAGCCTCACTATCCTCGTAACAACTCTTCACTGCTTTCAGTAACCTACCTCCTACACCATACACTTGCAACATCTGCCACATTGCCCCCCTATCCACCCTGTCATATGCCTTTTCCAAATCCATAAATGCCACAAAGACCTCTTTAGCCTTATCTAAATACTGTTCACTTATATGTTTCACTGTAAACACCTGGTCCACACACCCCCTACCTTTCCTAAAGCCTCCTTGTTCATCTGCTATCCTATTCTCCGTCTTACTCTTAATTCTTTCAATTATAACTCTACCATACACTTTACCAGGTACACTCAACAGACTTATCCCCCTATAATTTTTGCACTCTCTTTTATCCCCTTTGCCTTTATACAAAGGAACTATGCATGCTCTCTGCCAATCACTAGGTACCTTACCCTCTTCCATACATTTATTAAATAATTGCACCAACCACTCCAAAACTATATCCCCACCTGCTTTTAACATTTCTATCTTTATCCCATCAATCCCGGCTGCCTTACCCCCTTTCATTTTACCTACTGCCTCACGAACTTCCCCCACACTCACAAGTGGCTCTTCCTCACTCCTACAAGATGTTATTCCTCCTTGCCCTATACACGAAATCACAGCTTCCCTATCTTCATCAACATTTAACAATTCCTCAAAATATTCCCTCCATCTTCCCAATACCTCTACCACAGCTACTACCATCCTACCAAATAAATGTGAAACACAAGCCTGTAATTGTTTTGCATGGTAGGATTGCTAGTGTCTTTTTCTGTCTCATAAACATGCAAGGCTGCAGGTATGACACTTAGATCACACTACACATGCATGTACAAGCATATATATATATATAGTGGAACCTCTACTTGCGAGTTTAATCCGTTCCATGGCCTTGCTCACAACTGGATTTGCTCGTTTGCAGAGTCAATTTTCCTCATTTAAATTAATTGAAATGCAATTAATCCGTTCCAGTGGAATTCAGTACTTCAATAATTTCGCTAATATCAACTCTAAGGCTTATTTATCTATCTCACTTCATCTAATATGACATAATAAACAATATAAATAACATAGAAACCTGATATATACTCTAAGATGAATAAAATATGTCATTCATGTAGTGGTATGGGTGGTGTCGGCGGTGGACGAGAGTTTGTCTGGAAACCGGGCAAAATACTTCATGAATAATTTCGCTAATATCATCTATATGGCTTATTTATATATCACAGTTCATCTAATATGACATAACAGACAATATAAATAACATAGAAACACGATATACACTCTAGAATGAATAAAATATGTCATTATGTAACAGGTGGAGGCGGCCACAACCGCTCCCTCTTTGTTGTGGTAAACACTGCCATCTAGCGACGGCCTTTTGAAGCTGTCTATTATAATTATTATATGTAGTACATTATTATTATATATGTATTATTACACATTATATTATTATTATTATACGTATTGTTATTATTCATATTATTATCGTTATTATTATATAAATTATTTGTAATTTTTATTCACACAAAAAAATATAAGATTTACTGTTATTCCTTATTGCAGTAATTGTATAAATAATATCAACCCATTCACGACTGCATATTGGAATTTACAGTGACGTCATTTGTTTACTCTGAAACAGCCAAGCAATGGACCATTTCTCCTAGGTTGAGCTCAATTTCAAGGCACTTTTCATCATGAAAGCAATCAAAATCATATCTATTTCTGTAATATATCTTCCATTCTATCAAATGAGACCAAAAAAAACGAGAATACAACCATAAAAACCATTTGAAATTATCACTAAGGGGTGGCTAATTGCTGAGAAGTGAACTCCATTATTTATGCTTAGATTTCTTTCATTATTATTTTTATTACTGTTATTATTATTATTCATCTTCTTTCAACACACCGGCCGTATCCCACCGAGGTGGGGTGGCCCAAAAGGAAAAACGAAAGTCTCTCCTTTTACATTTAGTAATATATACAGGAGAAGGGGTTACTAGCCCCTTGCTCCCCGCATTTTAGTCGCCTCTTACAACACACATGGCTTACGGAGGAAGAATTCTGTTTCACTTCCCCATGGAGGTAAGAGGAAATAAACAAGAACTAGAAAAAATAGAAGAAAACCCAGAGAGGTGTGTGTATATATATATATATATATGCTTGTACATGTATGTGTAGTGTGACCTAAGTGCAAATAGAAGTAGCAAGACATACCTGAAATCTTGCATGTTTATGAAACAGACAAAAGACACCAGCAATCCTACCATCATGTAAAACAATTACAGGTTTTCGTTGTACACTCACTTGGCAGGACGGTAGTACCTCCCTGGGCGGTTGCTGTTTACCAACCTACTACCTAGGATTATTATCATTATTATTATATAAATAATTTGTATTTTTTATTCACACAAAAAATATAAGATTTACTGTGATGTACATCATTTGTTCACACTGAAACAGCCAAGCAATGGACCATTTCTCCTAGTTTGAGCTCTATTTCAAGGTACTTTTCATCGTGAAAGCAATCAAAATCATATCTATTTCTGTAATATATCCTCCATTCTATCAAATGAGACCAAAAAAACGAGAATACAACCATAAAAACCATTCAAAATTACCAATAAGGGGTGCCCAAGTTTCAATAAGATAGTCCAACAAACAAATGAGATACAATTCCCGAGATCAAGAGCAAGAGCCTCTCACCAGTGTCAAGGAACCTGCCTTGAGGTCTGCTCGCTTGTGGAAATTTTGCTCGCATATGGAAGCAAAAAATCGACCCATCGACTGCTCATATTTGGAAAAACTCGCACGTGGACACGCTCGCAAGTAGAGGTTCCACTGTATATATAATATACAGTGGACCCTCAACCAACGATATTAATCCATTCCAGAGACCTTATCGTTAGGCGAATTTATCGTTAGTCAAATTAATTTATCCCCATAAAAAATAATGGAAATCCAATTATTCCGTTCCAGACAGCCAAAAGTATTAAAAAAACAAAACAATTTTTTTCACGAAATATACATTTTCCTACAAAGAATATAATGAAACATGCACAATAACTACGTAAATAAATGCTAAAATGACACTTACCTTTACTGAAGAGTATTGATGAGTGATGAGACACTGTTTTTCTTGAACACTCTGGAATTTTAATACATATTTTATGAAAAAGAGGATAAATAAGTATACAAGGTACGATATAGCACGTATTGAAAGTAGTTTGTTAGATAATGGATTGGTGGATAAAAGGTTGACGGGTAGGCTTCAGGCTGTACATGTTTATAGAGGGGCAACTGATATAGCGGATCATTATTTAGTTGTAGCTACAGTTAGAGTAAGAGGTAGATGGGACAAAAGGAAAATAGCAACAGCAAGTAAGAGAGAGGTGAAGGTGTATAAACTAAGGGAGGAGAAAGTTAAAATGAGATATAAACAACTATTGGCAGAAATTCAATTCAATTCAAGTTTAGTTTATTCTCTATAAGGGTTACAATGTGGGGTTTACAGGTTTTGTGTATTGTGTGGTTTACATGTTATAAAATACTAATTGCAGAGGGGGCCACTAGGGCACCTAGCATGGGGATTGTCCTACGAAGAAAGGTTGAGGGAAATCGGCCTGACGACACTGGAGGACAGTAGGGTCAGGGAAGACATGATGACATATAAAATACTGCGCGGAATAGACAAGGTGGACAAAGACGGGATGTTCCAGAGATGGGACACAGAAACAAGAGGTCACAATTGGAAGTTGAAGACTCAGATGAATCAAAGGGAGGTTAGGAAGTATTTCTTCAGTCATAGAGTAGTCAGGCCATGGAATAGCCTAGAAAGTGATGTGGTGGAGGCAGGAACCATACATAGTTTTAAGGCGAGGTTTGATAAAGCTCATGGAGCAGGGAGAGAGAGGACCTAGTAGCAATCAGTGAAGAGGCGGGGCCAGGAGCTATGACTCGACCCCTGCAACCACAAATAGGCGAGTACACAAACACACACACACACACACACACACACACGGATAACAGGGAAGGCACTACAATGGATCAGGGAATACCTGTCAGGAAGACGGCAGCGAGTCATGGTACGAGGTGAGGTGTCAAAGTGGGTGTCAGTCCTAGGACCGGTCCTGTTTCTGGTATCCGTGAACGACATGATGGAAAGAATAGACTCCGAAGTGTCCCTGTTTGCAGACGATGTGAAGTTGATGAGAGGAATTCAACCAGACGAGGACCAGGCAGAACTACAAAGGGATCTGGACAGGCTGCAGACCTGGTCCAGCAACTGGCTCCTGGATTTCAACCCCACCAAGTGCAAAGTAATGAAGATTGGGGAAGGGCAAAGAAGACCGCAGAATGGAGTACGGCCTAGGGGACCAGAGACTACAAACCTCACTCAAGGAGAAAGATCTTGGGGTGATTATAACACCAGGCACATCTCCTGAGGTGCACAACCAAATGACTGCTGCACCATATGGGCGCTGGGAAACCTAAGAACAGCATTCCGCCATCTTAACCCTTTCAGGGTTTCCGACGTACCAGTACGGCTTATGCGCATTCAAATCTAGTGAGAGAAAGCTGGTAGGACTACATATGAAAGAATGGGTCTATGTGGTCAGTGTGCACAGTATAAAAAAAAATCCTGCAGCAAACAGTGCATAATGAGAAAAAAAAAATTTGACTGTGTTTTTGGTTTAAAACAGCAACTTTGCACTGTATTTATGTATGGTATTTATGGTTGTATTCTAGTTTTTCTGGTCTCATTTTATAGAATTGAAGACATATTACAGAAATTGAGATGATTTTGATTGGTTTCACAATGAAAAGTACCTTGAAAATGAGCTCAAAGTAGCAGAAATGTTCGATTTTTGCCGAAGTTCAAAAGTAAACAAATCATGCCACGCGTCTGATACACATCAACTGGTGAGTCTAATATTCTTTCACAAGTGCGCTGATATTATTTATACCATTTCTACACTAATGCAGTAGTCTGCATAACAGTAAATCTTCTATTTTTTGTGAGAATAATAATTCAAAGTGGAAAGAAAAAGAAATGTGATAGGGGCCTAGGAACGTGACTAATGAACAGAGGAAATGTTATTTTAGTGCCAGGAATGTCTGTCTTGTTTATTCTGGACCCTATTTGGAAATTGGCATCTTTTGAAATTTGTGTGAAATTGGGAAAATTGCTAATTTCTGACCACTTTATTGGATAGTTGAAATAGGTAAATGGGTGGTTTCTTGTACTCATACGATAGAAAAAATGGAGTTTTAGCGAAATAATTATGATTTTTGTCGACTAGTACATTGGAATTGGCCGTAAATAGGGCTCAAAATGGGCGAAATCGCCGATGCATAAACATAGTTGAGACCGCTAACTTCGTGAGAGCATAATTCCCTAAGTTTTTCATCAAAATTCATACTTTTTGTGTCATTATGATCGGGAAAAGATTCTCTATCTTTTCACAAGAAAAAATAAATTTTTTTTCCGAAAAATTTTCGACCCTGAGAACAAGTTTAGGAGAGAGCCTCTTGACCCTGAAAGGGTTAATAAGGAATCATTCAGGACCCTGTACACTGTGTACGTTTGGCTCATATTGGAGTATGCGGCACCATTTTGCAACCCACATCTAGCCAAGCACGTAAAGAAAGTGCACGTAAGAAAAAGTGCAAAGGTTTGCAACAAGACTAGTCCCAGAGCTAAGGGGTATGTCCTATGAGAAGAGGTTAAGGGAAATCGACCTGACGACACTGGAGGACAGGAGAGATAGGGGGACATGATAACGACATATAAAATACTGACAGGAATTGACAAGGTGGACAGAGACAGAATGTTCCAGAGATGGGACACAGTTGGAAGTTGAAGATACAGATGAATCACAGGGATGTTAGGAAGTATTTCTTCAGTCACAGAGTAGTCAGGAAGTAGAATAGTTTGGGAAGCGATGTAGTGGAGGCAGGATCTATTCGTAGTTTTAAGCAGAAATATGATAAAGCTCATGGTTCAGGGAGAGTGACCCAGTAGCAGCCAGTGAAGAGGCAGGGCAAGGAGCTATGACTCGACCCCTGCAACCACAACTAGGTGAGTACACACACACACACACACACGTGTATGTAAATGACATTTACTTAGTTGTGGGGTTAAGCTCATATAATCTTTCTAGGAATTGCAAAATTCCCCTTTTTCTTAAGATTTGCTTTGATTCACAGAGGTTCAGTATCATCTGAAGATGTAGGAAGTGTACGCTCAGGTGATGCCAGTGATAGTCATCAAGAGGACTCTCTCTCCACTGTAACAGCTGGTAGTGGAACTGGTGAACTAAGCCGTGCTGGTTCTCGCCGCCCTGTATACCTCATGGAAGATTCAGATTCCATACCAACTAGAGATGTTGGACCTGAACTTCTACAAGATAACCAGGTAGGGGGATATGTATTTTAATGTTGAAAATTATATTTTTAAAGCAGAGAAAGATATATTGGAGTGTGATATTAACCCCCTCACTGTTGAAAGCTCCGTGTCATAGTACAATGGACCCTCGGCTAATGAACGCATCGCTTAATGTTAAATCTGCCCAACGAAGCGTTTGAGCATAAAAATTTTGGCCCGCCTAACGATAAAAAACTCGCCCAACGTGAATTGTCCCAAACTTGTCTGTCCAGCCTGAACACCTCAGCTGCCCTGCTGTCATTGTTTACAAGCCAGGGTGGCAATTTTCATGCATACATTCGATACATTTTGTATTATTCCATTGTTTATAGTGCATGTAACTGCTAAATAAGCCACCGTGGGCCCAAAGAAAGCTTCTAGTGCCATCCCTGTGGTAAAAAGGGTGAGAAATACTATTGAAATACTATCGTACCACGGTCAGCTGCTGCTGTACCACCGTCAGCTGTTGCTGCACCACCATCAGCTGTACTACTCAAAGATGTGAAGGGACTGTTGTTGGTGTGGCTTAATGAGAAAATTACCAGGAAACGGTTAACCCCAGAGAGTTAGCCACCCAGGATAACCCAAGGAAGTCAGTGAGTCATCGAGGACTGTCTAACTTATTTCCATTGGGGTCCTTAACCCTTTCAGGGTCCAGAGGCCAAATTTCGAAGTGTGCACCAGGGTCCAAGAATTTTCAAAAACAAATTTTGTTATTTTTTCTTATGAAATTGTAGAGAATCTTTTTCTGAAGGTAATAAAACAAAAAGTACAAAATTTGATGAAAAATTGACGAAATTATGCTCTCGCGAATTTTGATGTGTCAGCGATATTTAAGAATCGGCAATTTTGCTGACTTTGACTCCCATTTTAGCCCAATTACATTATTCCAGTCAACCAAATTCTTAGCTATTTCACTAATATTACTTCTATTCTAACGACTGAGCACAAGAAATTGCCAAGTTAACTGTTTCAACTACAAAATAAAGTGATCAGAAATTGGTAATTTGGCCAATTTAATGCAAAGTTCAAAATATTCCAATTTCAAAATAATGTCCAGAATAAACAATGTAGGTATTCCTGGCACTAAACTAAGATTTTCTCTGTTCATTAGTTATGTTTTGAGGCTTTACAAATGAATTCCATTTTGATTTTTTATTCACATATTGAATTTTTATTCAAACCAAAAAATAGAAGATTTACTGTTATACAATATTGTAATAATTGTATAAATATCATCACCACATTTGTGAACGTATATTAGACCCACCAGCTGATGTGTATTAGATGTGTGAGGTCGTTTGTTCACTCTTGAACATCGGCAAAAATTTAACATTTCCGCTACTTTGAGCTCAGTTTCAAGCCATTTCCAGTGCTAAAACTAATCAAAATCATCTCTATTTCTGTAATATGTCTTCCATTCTATCAAATGAGACCAAGAAATCCCAAATACAACTATAAAAAACATACGAAAAAATACTGCAAAGTCGCTGTTTTAATTGAAAATCAGTCTCAGTTTTTTCTCTCATTATACACTGTGTGCTGCAGGATTTGTTTTATGTGGTGCACACATACCACACAGATGTATTCTCTCATATCTAGGCCCAAATTTACCTCTCACAGCTTATCAGAGTGAGATGAGCTCATGGCGTAGATCTACGGTTTGGACCCTCAACGTAAAGCCGTAGATCTATGATACAGACCCTGAAAGGGTTAATCTTGTTCCCCAGGATGCGACCCACACCAGCCGACCAACACCCAGGTGAACTGGAAAAAATGCCTGGAACTAGTGCTTATATTGGTGAATTTAAGGCCAGCAAAGGTTGGTTTGAGAGATTTAAGAATCGTAGTGGCATACACAGTGTGATAAGGCATGGCGAAGCTGAAAAATTCCAACCCAAAAAAGTATTCAGTTGTGACGTAACAGGCCTGTTCTGGAAGAAAATGCCAAACAGGACCTACATTACTCAGGAGGAAAAGGCACTCCCAGGACACAAGCCTATGAAAGACAGGCTAACTCTCATGTTTTGTTGTAATGCTAGTGGGGATTGCAAAGTGAAGCCTTTACTCATGTATCACTCTGAAAATCCCAGTGTTCAAGAGTGTCTCATCACTTATCAGTACTCTTCAATAAAGATAAGTGTCATTTTAACATTTATTTATATAGTTATTGTGCATGTCTCGTTTTTTTTCTTTGTAGGGAAATGTATATTTCATGAAAAAAAAAAAAAAAAATTTAATACTTTTGGCTGTCTGGAATGGATTAATTGGATTTTCATTATTTCTTAGGGGGAAAATTAATTCAGCTAACGATAATTTCGTCTAACGATGAGCTCTCAGGAATGGATTAATATCATTGGTCGAAGGTCCACTGTACATGTATATATACACTCAATAATTTAATATCATTGGTCGAAGGTCCACTGTACATGTATATATACACTCAATAATTTTAGCGGCTTCAAATCAAGCAGGAGAAAGCTGGTAGGCCCACATGTGAGAGAATGGGTCTGTGTGGTCAGTGTGCACTGTATAAAAAAAATCCTGCGGCACACAGTGCATGAGAAAAAAAACTCCGACCGTGTTTTTGGATTAAAACACCAAATTTAAGGTGTATTTTCTTATAGTATTTATGGTTATATTCTCATTTTCTTGGTCTCATTTAATAGAATGGAAAACATATTACAGAAATAGAGATTATTTTGATTAGTTTCGCGATGAAAACAACCTTGAAATTGAGCTCTAAGTAGCAGAAATGTTCGATTTTTACCAATGTTCAAGAGTAAGCAAATCACACCACACATCCAATACACATCAACTGGGGAGTCTAATATTCTTTCACTAGTGCATTGATATTATTTATACCATTTTTACAATAATGCAGTAGTCTGCATAACAGTAAATCTTCTATTTTTTGCGTGAATAAAAAATCAAAATAGAAAGCAAGAATAATATAAGAGGGGCCTGGAGACGTGACTAATGAACAGAGGATATGTTATTTTAGTACCAAGAATGTCTACATTGTTTATTCTGGACCCTATTTTGAAACTGGTATCTCTCTTAATTTGCATGAAATTGGCCAAATTGCCAATTTCTGACCACTTTATTGGGTAGTTGAAATCAGTAAATGGGTGGTTTCTTGTACTCATTTGATAGAAAAAAATGGAGTTCTAAAGAAATAGCTATCAGTTTGGTTGACTGGAACAAAAGAATTGGCCAAAAATAGGGCTCAAAGTCGGCAAAATCACTGATGCGTATATATCGCTGAGATCGCTAACTTCGCAGGAGCGTAATTCCGTAAGTTTTTGATCAAATTTCACACTTTTGGTATCATTACCATCGGGAAAAGATTCTCTATCATTTCATTAGATTTTTTTTTTTTTTTTTTTTTCTAAAATTTTTTCGACACTAGAAGAGACATTTCAGGATTTGGGGTTGCAAGTCAAAGGGTTAAAGGACAGTCCTCCCCAGTTGTGATTTCAGATGATAACCAGGGCTAGTCTGATGCCTGCACACCACAACAGAGTGATGACCAGTGAATTGTGCCAAAGCTGGTGTAGGTGTAAACAAACTGTTACATCCTACACTGAGGAAGTAAGGAAAAAGAGATATGAAGTGGGACTAAGTATAGTAGTATAATCTATCTGATCATGGTTCTTGATGTAGAAAGATGTGTTTCATCCTTCAGAATTCAGCTGGCCAAAACTAAACCCATGTACTAATTTTCAATAAAATTTGAGGTGTGAAACTCAATCAAGGGTCCACTTGCCATAAAATGATTTACCTTCCCTAAAATCACCTATATTGTTAATCTCATACACTCAATGTTCTCTCATATAATTATCTTCCCTTATAATTCTGTCTTGTACATCTTCCCCTATAATTCCTAAAATACTCTTTCATTTACATATTTTTCCCTATAATTCCTACAATGTTCTATTTCAGACATAATTTCTATAATATTCTCTCAAATATATTTTCCTATGTCATACAACATAATTTCTATAATATTCTCTCAAATATATTTTCCTATGTCATACAACATTCTTCCTTACATCTTTCCCTATAATTAATATTATCTTTTCAACTTATGTTCTCAATAACTGCTCTATATTTCGTGGAATACCACTTACTACTCTTGCTCTTGTACCAGATAAAAGAAAACATGCATATTTTTCCTTTCAGTAACCTTGCACTTAAAAAAAAAAATTATATTCAATGGTAAGTTTGTAGAATGATTCCATTATTAGAATTTCCAATTACAATTTACTTGTATATCATTTCAGAGTCGTGGTCGAGCATCATTTCGCAGCTCATCCTCTGCATCTCTAAGCCAGCAGGTGATAAACAGGTATGAAAATTTCTTGCCTTTTCGTGAAAGCATTTCTACTATTTTTTTTTACCTGCTACATGGTACTTGGTCTTCTTGAATGTTATTAGATTTCCAGTTTTTATTGCATGGAATAAGTGTTAATTTATATAATTAGAGGCTTTCTTTCGTGCCTACTGTTGTACTAATACATTTAACTATTTTCTGTATAGCTCAAGAATATAAACATTTTAATAATTATTATTACTAGTACTATGGAGTAATTCTTTCAGACTCACAGAGGATACATTGTTAGGGGTCTAGACAAATTTTTGAAATATGAATACACTAAAGCCTCACTTAGTAGCCTGAAAATACTTTGCTACTAGGGCAAGTGTCACCACAGGCATATCTAACACTGGTATATTCTCAGCCAGTTTCATCGGAGGTTTCTTTCTGTACAAAGCCAAATGTCCTAACACAAACAAAATCAATGACCTTGAGTCAAGGACATAGCTACACTGTTTAAGCATTTTCAGTGATTATGATGCTCTTAACTCTTTCACTGTCCAGATTCCCGAAATTAACATTGCTCCCAGTGTCCACGTTAAAAAAAAATCTGAAATAGTAGAGAATCTTTTTTTCTCAAGGTAATGACATCAAAAGTACTAAATTTGATATCAAACTTGTGTAATTACACAGACACAACATTAGCAGTCTGGGCACAATTTATGCATCAGCGATTTTGCCCACTTTGAGTTCTATTCTAAGCCAATTACAATGCTCCAGTCAACCAAATTCTCAGCTATTTTGCTAGTATACCGTCCATTTTATCAACTGAGCACAAGAAACTGCCCATTCAACTAGTAGAACTCCCTTATAAAATGCACAGAAGTTGGTAATTTTGCTATTTATACACAAAATTAAAATAAATAATGTAGACATTCCAGGCACTAAAACAACAGTTCCTGTTTATTAATCACATCCCCATGCCTCTTATATATTACACTTGCCTTCCATTTTGAATTCATAATCACACTAAAAACTGGAGGTTTACCCTATTTCTCAGCTAATAAAATATAACCAAGAATGATTGGTCATGGTTTATGGTGTCCTGATAATTTAATCAGACTTATTAAAAACTCATAAAATAGCTTAGGGGTGTAGGGTACCTTGCCTGTCCTCAGGAAAATTGGCAAAAATCAAATATTTCTGCTATTTTGAACCCAATTTCAAGCTAGATTTTAATACTGTACTTATGGTCATTTTTTTCTGTAGGAGTTACAATGGGGTTCATAGCAGCCTTCCACCTTCTACTCCCAGTACCCCAACACCAGGAGCAGCTCCACAGGCATCAACACCCAAGATTGGTGTTCGGAGAGAACGAGCTGTAGATGATGACATCCCAACCACTCCTCGCCTACCACCCCGTGCAGATCATGCATCCAGGTTTGTAGTAAAATATATTTTTGTTTTTATTAGGATCATTTCAGTTTCTTATGGATTCTGTTCAAGGATGATAGTAGTAAAGATGTACATAATTTTAATAAGGAGAGTGAGGCTTAAGTTTGCACAGCTGGCAGCAATAACCAATTTGATCAAACAGTCTGTCTTCAGGTTGGACTGTGAGTATAGAACCCCTGCAGGATGGCCCTCCCTGCTTTAAGTTCTGTTTCTTCTCACTTGTTCCATACAATTATGCAATGGTATTAAGGCCAAAATTATTTGTTTCTGTAAGGGTAAATGAACTATATGGACCTTATACATGTATTCCACACTTCATCCAACCTTGAACTTTCAGAACAATTAAAAAAAAAGGTTACTCATACATTTTTGAAATTTTTTTTTTGTCAGTAAACAGGACACCAAATTTCTAATCTGATTTGGTTTCTGAACACTCCTTGCCCCAATTATTATGGATAATCTGGAGTATTGTAGTGATGCTTTAACAGTTTGCATAGATAAAAAAAATTCTTATTGTTAGATTTATTCTTTAGCCTAATTCATCATATCCTTTGCAGTGCACCGCAGGTTCCCCCCAGATCTCGTCGTGGTTCCAGCATAATCCAACCAGATTCACTTATCTCTAGTCACTCATCACCTGCTGACATTCCTGACCTGAAACCTCCAAAACCTCCACCACGACCACCACCTACAGATGATATGCCTTTAAAAACTGGGAAAGATATTGTGGATAATTCTGTTTGGTACGAGTATGGATGTGTGTAATATGCTGTTCTTGCTAGTGGCACAAGGAGTGACCAACTGGTAGTGAAAAATCTGTTTTGTGGATTTAGCAACAGATGTTAAAAATGTAATGAGATTTTAAGTAGAAAAAAATCTCATTATATTTTTAACATTGCTATTAAATCCATGAGAAACACTAAGTAGAAAAATTACTCTTTACAGAAATAAAAGAAACTGTGTAAATACAGGACTCAGAGTTGATATTGATGCTTTTTAATACAGGTACTGAATTGGAACTGATTTTGTTACCTGAATTTATGACTAGGTTTTAGTAAAAACCTATCATTTCAAGATGCAAAACATATGGTGCATGTTTCAGTGTAGTGACATCAGAGTTGGTGGTATTGACAGAACTCTAGTAATGAAAGACAACCTTAGCTGATCTCTAAGTTATGTCATCTGTTAAGCAGATCAGTATTTTTTTTATTGGTACTACTGCAGTTCCCTTTATACTGCTTTTGTGATTTATTTGTACATATTTCAAAATGCACAACAATTTATTTGTACATACATTTGTGGTAATTTTTTGTATGAGCCTACATAATTTGATTTTTCTATGTTAGTAGAGAGATCTACTTGTATGTTACATGCATATCATTTTCATTTCACTTAAATTTTTTATCATCAAAATCTAGAATAATCATTCATTTAAATGTGAAAACGTCATATATCGAATCAATCCTGTGATGTCCTGTGGCTTGCTAGGCTGTTCCTGGAGATTTAAAGCTGCACTAACAGTATTACTCCATTGACCAGTGTTTTAGTAATTAGAGTAAATTTTCAAAACTTACTAAAAGGTTTTTGTTTTGTGCTCATTATTGTACATCCGGTGCATATTTCTCAAGAGTTAATGTAGCATCTTACTGGTAAGTTTACCCACGACATTATTACAGTATTGCTCCTGTCTAAACTTGGCATTACACTGGATAAGAAATATTTGAAGGGTATATGGAGTGCTATTGTGCAATACAGTTTTATCTCTTGGTGTAGGTGATGTTAGCTTGTTCAGTCGAGATGTGCGTTTGTAGTGTTCAGTATTGTCACTTTTGTGGCGTATTTGTGTAGTGCATAAAGCAGGCTGAAACTCATGAAGTAAACACACACTGTTTATTTCTTAATATAATATGAAGTAGCAAAATCAAGAAAATAAAAAATTGTGCTTTAAATTTTTTGTGAAATCTCTGCTTTACTGAAATGGACTGGTTCTAATGGTGCTTGCCTAGATTACATTGGCAAAAAAAAAAAATGCAAGGTAAATGTCATAACTGTTCAGTATTTTTTTTTTAGGAAAATGGGCAACTTTTAATTGAATTTTTCTCGCCAAATAAAATTTAGTAGTATAGTATTGTTTCCGAACAGTGTGACCTAAAGGTAGCACAAGTTTAGAGTGGTGTTCTGTTATATATGGATCTTATATTTTTAATAGATATCAGTCACCTGCAGTAAATTAGAGTAATTAAAGTTCATCATAGTCATCAGTGACATTATTATAATAAAAAAGCAGCACTAAATCTACAAGGGTCATACAGTGCAGGTAAGAGACAATAATAAGTGGTTATTGAAAGCTGTCTGGTTCAACACGAGTGTAAAATCAGTGAAGTATATAAAACTTTTTTTCATGATCATATTACTAAGGATAATGACAAATCACCTGAGCAGTGTAACACTTAATCGTTCAGATATTGTATATGTAATTGCATGTGTCAATACTGTAAAGTCTGATTTTTTTTTTTTTTTAACTATGCATTACTTGACTGTTCTTGGTTGAGATACTTTAACATTTCTTGTTCAGCTTAAACTACTGAAACATTACAGGGCAGCATGAATTAAAAAAAAAAAATCTGAATGTAAAAGTGTGTTTTATTTTGGTTATACTTGATATATAGCTAGTAGGTTGGTAGACAGTGACTGCCCAGGAAGGTGCTACTCTCCTGTTAAATGTTTCTGACAAGATTCCTGGCTTTTTTGTTTGAAACGTGTAGGCTGACAGGTAAATCTTACAGCTACTAATTTTCATTATACACTACCCATGAATGTGTATACAAACTTATCCTATTTTTTTTCAAATTCCATGGGAAAGTGGGTTAGAATCCTTCAACTAGAAGTCATGCATGTTATAGAAGGGCACTAAATTAGATTACATTCATGGGGAGTGCTAAACTCAAAGGGTAATGGGAGGGAAGTACAGGTTCAATTTCTTAGATCAAGAGCCCTGCACTAGTATTAGGAAACCTTTCTTGAGGGGAGAAGGCAACTAGAATGCTGGGAGAAAAATGACTGCCAGCAAATGTTACTGGTGTGACTTCTGGGAGAGCAAATAAAATGAATGCATGGGAAGTTTACACTTACTCTGCCTAGGATGTCCTCATTCCACTACCTCAGCAGTATACCTACCTGGAGTCTACCTGAAAGTTGTTCCGGGGTCAATGCCTCCCCCCATCCTGGTCCATGACCAAGCCTCCCGGTGTATTAGGGCCTGATGAACTGGGCTGTTACTTTTGGTCTCGTGCAATCTAATGTACAAACCACAGCCCGGCTGATCGGACAGTGCTCTCAACTGTGGCTTAAAAAACTTCTCTGATGGTGAGGAAGAAAAAACTACTGAAGAATTCACAGTGGCAGAGGCAGGTGGCTCTTGCCAACCTTGAGACTGGCACATGGGGTGATGGATGATGACAGGATGCATTTTTTACATGCAGTATTGAAATCTGTGTGATGCAATACAACAGGAAAATGTGGCTAACTACTGAATGATATAAAGAAGGGTAGCAGCACACACATGCCGTTTTTTTTTTTCAACAAGTCGGCTGTCTCCCACAAAGGCAGGGTGACCCAAAAAGAAAGAAAATCCTTTCATCACCATTCAACACTTTCACCTCACTCACACACAATTACTGCTTTTGCAGAGGTACTCAGAACACAGCAGTTTAGAAGCATATACGTATAAAGATGCACAACATATCCCTCCAAACTGTTAATATCCTGAACCCCTCCTTTAGAGTGCAGGCATTGTACTTCCCATTTCCAGGACTCAAGTTCGGCTATATAAAAATAACCGGTTTCCCTGAATCCCTTCACTAAATATTACCCTGCTCACACTTCAACAGATTGTCAGGTCCCAAATACCATTCGTCTCCATTCACTCCTATCGAACACGCTCATGCACGCCTGCTGGAAGTCCAAGCCCCTCGCCCACAAAACCTCCCTTACCCCAACCTTTTTGAGGACGACCCCTACCCTGCCTTCCTTCTACAGATTTAAATGCTCTCCATGTCATTCTACTTTGATCCATTCTCTCTAAATGACCAAACCACCTCAACAACCCCTCTTCAGCCCTCTAATACTTTTATTAACTCCACACCTTCTCCTAATTTCCACACTCTGAATTTTCTGCATAATATTTACACCACACATTGCCCTTAGACAGGACATCTCCACTGCCTCCAACCGCCTCCTCGCTGCTGCATTCACAACCCAAGCTTCACACCCATATAAGAGTGTTGGTACTACTATACTTTCATACATTCCCTTCTTTGCCTCCATTGATAACGTTTTTTTTGACTCCACATATACCTCAACGCACCACTCGCCTTTTTTCCCTCATCCTTCATAAGTCCATCCGCTGACACGTCAACTCCCAAGTATCTGAAAACATTCACTTCTTCCATACTCCTCCTCACCAATTTGACACATGCTGTTACTATTCTAAAAAAAAAACTTCTTCACTTCATTCCTTTGCCACCCACTACTGCTCTTTGTCACTCTTGTTGGCTCTTACCTTTTCTCTTCAATACCCATTTCATCACCTCATTTCCCACTCCTCTCCCTCTATTTCACCTATGCTTATTCCAGTTCTTCCACCTCCTTTCTACTCCTAAAACCCATGTATCTCCAATTTTCTTTATCCTTCCCATACAGCCAACAAAACAACTGCCCCCACCCACAAGAGATAAACCCCCACCATTGCCACTCCACCCCGGATTAGCTATCACTTCATGCTTCCGTTACACTTGACAAAGTGGGTAATAAATGAGGATATAATTAGCATGAGCTTTGTAATGAATTAATTATAATCATGGGTGAGCACTAAACTCATAGGATTATACAGCACATGTGGGGGGATGGAAGGTATTCAGGCTCGATTCAGGGAACCGGAGCACAGATCCAATTCCCTAGATCAAGAGCCTCTCACCAGCATGAAGGAACCTCCCTTGAGGGGCTTGTAATGAAAAACAGATCCAATTTTGGTATGTTAATGAAGATGGGATCACAGATAGTCAATGGGTTAAGTGCTTTTAATATAAAAAGTTGCTAACATTACCAATTTAAAACATAAAATTGTGCTATTATCGATCCCAACTCGTTTTCTTTGGTGATCTACAGTCATTACAGATCTAATCAAAATTTAATCCTAACTCTTAAATTCCCCATTCAAATTAGAAACCATTACTGTAATTTTTTTTAAACTAAAAATCTTAACAAATGTGAAAATGTCCTCAATAAGCTGAAAATGGGTTGCTGGATTCCTGTTTAGGCAATCAGGACATTCCAAGGTGACCCAGCAGTGAGAAAAAGCAAAGTGTGGTGTAAAAGTAAACAGGGATACATAGTACCAACTGACATAATAGCTTTTTCAAAGATAAAAGTAACAAGAGACAGTATCAAATACGTATACTCTTGGATACTAGCAATGCTAAGAATACATTAAAAAAGGTTTGAGAAAAGGAGCAGGATAAAAAAAAATGCGTGGGGCTTGAATCCATGAGTTGTAAAACTCCAGGCCACTGTGTAAGCCACTCAGCCAGCTGGCTACAATAAGATTCATCCAACTAGGTATATTTCTGTGCACCACAGAGAGGTTAGCATGAGCCTAATTGTGATCACAAATGCAAGTTTTTACTGATGAATCTTGCACTAGTGTGGCAGGAGAATATACATACAAAGAATAGAGAGCGAGCACATTGCTTATGAGGTGTACACGCTATCAAAAGATTTAATGTGCCTTGCCCCTTTATATAACTGTTGTTACGCCGCACTCCTAGCAAAAACAAAGAAATCGTTTTCTGCTGGGTCCCTGGTCGTGTGGATATTCAGGGCAATGAGTAAGCAGACTGCTGAGCAGTCAGCTGTGCATGACCTCCACGTTTCATATAGGGGTATTCCATTCTCAGATTATTTTGCTGTAATCTCTAGCCACCTTCACAACCACTGGCAACAATGTTGGTCCGAGTCGATTCATAAATTATTCTGTCAAGCCATGTTTAGGTTTCTGGTGTTCTTATCATTGCTGTCGTGGTGGGGAGACTACGCTTTCCCATCTTTGCACTGGGCACAAATGTCTCACTCATGGGTATCTCATGGAGAAGCATTTAGTGCCATTCTGAGAACTATCAAATCCAAATTTCAATTTTGCATAGTCTATTAGACTGTCCTGTCAACCAGAGGGCATGCAGAATTTACCTCCAACATTGTCACCACTCTAACACCCTTACTTTATCTTCCATCCTTGCTGATGGTCCCACCTTTGACACAGATTCCCTCTGACTTTTTGTCAGCAACAGATTTATTACACCAACTTTGATTAAATTTCCTTTAACACTCCTCACTGTCCTTACTACCTATACTTCTGTTATGCTCTTCACCCTTGCTTGCCTCCAATCAAACACATTACACCTTTAGCACACCCAACCCTGCAGTGCTGTATGACCCTTGTAGGTTTAGTGCTGGTAATAATAATAATAATAATAATAATAATAATGAAGAAGTGAAGTGAGGCAAAAGTGAAAAGGCATTTAAAATCATACAAGAAAAAGAAAGGTAGCATGAAACTAGGAACTAAGCAGAACTAAAAATGATTATGCAAGGACAGGAACTGAAACAGGGGTTAAACAAATATATTGTGAGAAAGGCTAACAGCACTCAAGCTAATGCATAACCACATAAGATGGACAACATTAAGGAACCAGAAGGAGAGCGACGAGATGACTAGGTATGACAGAAAAGTAATGTATGAAACAAATTTTATAGAAAATTCAAGATCTTTACCAAAGACTTGCAAAATGACTGAAAGGGGCAAGCAGCAAAGATGTGAGAAAGTTGCAGTGACAAAACAGGAAGAGAGCTAATGAATTTAGAGGTAACAAAAGTATGACAAATAGAAGCAGAGGAATTATGTAACCTGCAAGGATGTACAGTTTGATGAAAATGGCAACTGCTAGACTGCTTGAGAACTGCAATGAAATTCCAACACAAGAAGAGGAATTTACAGGAAGTACTGAGCTATAGATCAAGTTATACTGACTGATACACACATTATGGTATTAAAAAACATGAGTAATTGATAACCTTAAAATAAATACATACTTATACATCAGGAACAACCCACGTCTTTAGAGATGACAATAGGCATCCTAAAAATCTTCTAGTTTTATGACAGTGTGACAAGGAAAAAAACATCTGAAATGTGCTTAAGTTGATATGGGTATACCTAGTGAACAGAAGGCAGAAAGTGATGGTTATGAGGGAAGTATCATACTGGACATGGGTGTCAACTTAGGTCACTGCTTGAAGCTCTGCTTTTTCTGCTGTATATGAATTGCCTGTCAAAGGAAACTGAATCTAGTGTATTACGATTTGCAGGTGTGTAATTAAGGAAGATGCAAAGAAAGAGATTCAAAGACTATTATACCTCAATTCTGAAAACTGCAAAATGATGTAAATATGAGTGGGAGTGAGTTGACTGGACATGGCATACAGTACATCTTAAGAAGAGAGAGATGCAGACAATGTGCAAGAAGAAAGATCTGGAAGCATCAAATCAAGCATATTAATGGAACTTCACATAGACCCTATAATTTCAATTGATAACCTATGAACGGCTTTCAGTTATTTATATTTGGATATAATACACAAGTTAGGCAATCATGTCATGGGGTATGTGGTGCAAGCATGAAGTCCACACTTGATAAAGCAAGGCCATTTACCTTAGTGCCAGGACTAAGGTATGTGGACTTCAAGAAAATACTTAACGAACTAAACATAGAAAAGATAGAGGGACCAGGGGGTATATAATAATGATTTCCAAACCAGAAGATTGGATAGATGAAATGTGAGGAAAGAACCAGGGAAGGACAGATTTCAGTTAAAGATGCTGATTGCTACAGAGATGTTAGAAGTGCTCTTTCAGTTTCAGGGTGGATGGAATATACAAAAGTAAATAAATAATCTTTATTTCTACAAGTACATGATGCAACTCTCACCAGTGACAGTGAAAGCAGAAATCATACACAGCTTAAAGAGAAGGCATGGGAGGGTTCAGGAGAACTGCAATTAGTAAAGCCTATCAATAGAAGCTACAAAGTGACCCTTGCAAGTGCAACTAGTTGGGTGTATACCCTGCACAGGAGTGTGCACGTGTACATGAATGCATTACATTAGTATCAGTATGTGGTATATTAATGAAGATGGCTTATTAAATGAGGAATGAGGTCACATCATACATACAGTTATCACAGAGATAAAGTTGATAGAAATTATAACATGCCATATTTCCAGCAGGATATGAAGTGCTGAGGAAAAACAAAAAATGGGAGTGGGACTATTAATTGGAAATAAGGGTTTTGAAGAGGCGAGAGGAATAAAGAGACTAGAAGAAAACAATTTCATAGTGTCTTCAGTTCAGACTTGGGGACTTGAAGTGGTTACAGTGATAAAACAACATGCCACCTTATAATAGGGCACCGAGGAAGGAATATAAGGATAGCAACTGAGTAATGGTTGACATAACAGAATCAGCCAGGAGTGCATTTAGGGCAAAAACAATGATACTTATAATGGGAGAAATGAACCATAGAGAAACAGAGAACTGGGACCCACATGGGAGACTGCAAACATGAAGGGCTAAGTTGATGCAGGTGATTAGAGAAAGATTTTTGAGTAAGCATGTTAAAGGCATGACAAGGGAGGTAAGATGATGAGTTAGCAAGACTGGACTTAGTCTTTATCGAAGGTACATATGGCATAAGTGAAACAGAATATAAGAGCCCTCTGGGTGCTAGCAATCATGTAGTCCTTGAACTTCACGTACATATTGGAGCTAAAGGCAGAGCTAAATACAGTAGTGGAGGGCTTGAAATGCCACACTTTAGAAGGGAAAATTTTTAGGGGTTGAGAGATATCCTGAAAGTCGTGGAATGGGATAGTGAATTGGAAGGCAAGTCAGCATACCTAGCTGGAAAATGAAAGAATGCTCAGGAGACCTTCATACTAAGAAGATGCAGAAACAATAAAGACAGAGAGCCCTTGGTTCTACCAGAGACCCATCGAAGCAAAAAAGAAGTGTAAGAGAATGGAAAAATACATACAAAGAGGACAGATGAGAACAGAAGAGAGCAGATTGGCCAGAAACAAATATGTATGCTAGGACGAGAGAGGCTGAGAGAAAGGTTGAGAATCACATGGCAGCAAAGGCCATATCTGAACAGAAATCACATCACATAAACATCAGAAGAAGGACGACAGTAAAGAACCATGTAATACAACTGAGGACTGAGGGATAACAAGGAAGTCTGTGGTGTTGATAAAACGATTCAAAGAGATCTCAGTGGAAACTAGGTAATATCAGACACACTAAGGAACAGGAGACACTGAAAAGTACTGAATGCCATCCACATAACAGAGGAAGAGGTAAAGAATCTTTTAATAAACCTGGATTCATCCAAGGCAATGGGATCTGACAACGTGTCACCATGAACTCTGCGAGAGGGTGCAGAAGCACTGTCGGAACCACTTGCTATGATTACATGTCAATTCACATGGGACAGTTACCAGAGATCTGGAAGATTGCAAATATAGTCCCTATATTTAAGAAAAGAGACAGACAGGAGGTGTTAAATTACAGACCAGTTTTTCTGACATGTATACCTTGCAAGGTAATGGAGAAACTTGTCAGTAGTAGAACACATTAAGAAAAGTGATTTCATAAACAATAACCTTAGCAGCCAACGCTCGTCTGGCAAATTTAAGTAGTACCTCAAGAAAGTAATTCCGGGCCCTTTATAACATACATCAGGCCCATATTGGAGAAAGCAGCACCAGTATGGAACCCGCACCTGAAAAAGCATGTTAAGAAATTGGAGAAAGTGTAAAGGTATGCAACAATGCTTGATCCTGAGCTAAGAGGCATGAGCTACGAGTGGAGATTAATGGTACTGAACCTAATGACATTGGAGAACAGAAGAAACAAGGGGCAACATACAAGTACTCTAGGAAACTGATATAGTCAGGGATAGGCTGTTTGAGAGAGAAAATAGGAACTCGGGGACACAGTTGGAAGTGAAACGCAGATGAGCCATAAGGATGTTAGGAAGTATTTTTTTCAGTCTCAGAGTGGACGAGAGGTAGAATGATCTTAGTGAGAAAGTGGAGCCATGATCCACAAATAGTTTTACTAGCAGATACAATAAGGTTCACGAGGCTAAGAGGGAGTGAATCTGGAGACTGACAAATTAAGAGGCAGGGTAAGGATCTGAGAAACACACTTTGATTACTGGCAAATAACATACAAAACAGGACAAGTGCCTTTATAAATGGTAACTAAATTGCATCCTCAAAAGCAAATCACAAGGATCTGTATTGGGACCAATATTGTTTCTGGTCTATCTGAATGACGTGCAGGATAGGATTGATGTAAAGCTTATGAGAATACAAACAGATGAGGACGGAAAAAGGCTGCAAATGGAACTGGATAGACTGCAGGGTTAGTCAGGTAAAAGGTTGCTTGGATTCAACCAAAGCAAATGCAAGGTTATGAAAGTTGGGTAAGGGACCAGAAGACCAGACACGGAGTATAAACTCGGGGGACAAAAGCTGCAAACCTCATCCAAAGAGAAGGACCTGGGAGTAAGCACAGTGCCCTATATAACACCAGAGGCTCCATCATCGGAATAATTTCTGTAGTCAATGCTCGCCTGGCAAATCTGAGAATGACCTTCAGGAATCTCAACAGTCATTCTGTGTTCTTTATACATATGTCAGGTCCATATTGGAGCACGAAGCATCAGTATGGGACCGACACCAGAGTATTTATGTTAAGACACTGGAGAAAGTGCAGAGGTATGCAGTGAGACTAATTCCAGAGCTAAGGGGTATGAGCTACCACGACAGGGTGAAGGAATTTAACCTAACTACCCTGGAGGACACAAAAACCAGGGAAGACATGTTAATATACAAAATACTCAGGGGAATTAATAGAACAGAGACAGGTTGTTGGAGAGGCAGGAAACAGGTACTTTGGGGCACAACTGGAATCTAAAGACACAAATGAGTCATAGGGATGTCAGGAAACATTTCTTCAGTCTCAGTGAAAGGAGACTACATACATACTTTTAAGAAAAGGTACGATCAAACCCACGAGGTTAGGAGAGTGAATCTAGCAAGTGGCAAGTTGAGAGGAGGGGCCAGGAGCTAGGCCTCGACCCCTGCAACCACATATAGGTGAGTACGTGTACACACACACACACACACACACACACACACACACACACACACACACACACACACACACACACACACACACACACACACATACAGCACTACCATCACCTTACCAAACAACCTTCACCTATAAATCCTTCCTGCCTGCCTAACTGGTACAACTTATGACAATGGATCGAGCATCCAGCAGCTACGGTTACGTGTGTGACCTTAACTGGGCAATTAGTATCTAGCTCTATACGACATTCCTCTCTCGGCGCTGTTTCTCAATGTTAAACAAAAATCAAGGGGAAATAACATGGGGATGAATGTACGTGGTAACCTTGTGCTTGCATTCTAGAAGAAATAATTGTGATTGATTTATCAGGAAAATGCTTGAAACTTCTCTTTTATTGTGGTTAAAATTGCATGCCAGAGGATCGTGAGGTATGACTGCGAACGACGTGCACGATAGCAGTCTACTAGAATACATATGTTTTAGCGAATTAAAGGTTGAGGGACAGACTGGATATACGTGTTTTTAGATCAACGAGGAAGGCGAGGAAACAAACCATACCACGGGTGGGGTTTGAACCCGCGGTCAGTCTCAAAACTCCAGACCGGTCTGGAGTTTTGAGACTCTCTGACCACGGGTTCAAACCCCACCTGTGGTATGGTTTGTTTCCAATCGTGTCATTACGATTTCGTGAGTCAAGTAAGGTGAGGAGTGTTGTGGAATTTTTTTACATAATTTCCTAAATGTAGAACATATAAATGAATAATGCAATTGTGTAATAAAATACGATGCTGATTTGACCCTGTCGAGAAATTTCGAGGTGTGTAGAAGAGCTGTGGAGTGATGCCGGGGAGAGACGCCATATTGAATTTAATGTGTGAACACTGGACTGATTTGTGCAATGTGATTGGGCATTCTCGAGGGTCAATTGGGGTTTCTCGGCCTGAATTTGTAATTAGGAACCCACGTTAATGTCCCCTACTGAAGAATTGGGACAGGAAATTTGCACAATCTCAAGAATTATGTGTGGATGGCAGAAGATATGGGATGCAAACATCACTCACAGGGAAGTGCACCATTAGTCCTTGCATTTGGATCTCTAGCTGGCCAGTGCAATGTCTAGGTGTTAAGCAGATATTGTAGTGTGATCCGTCTACAGTAATTAAATGGTAAGTGTTAATACCAAAATATATGTGCACCCAGCAAGCCTAATTCTATACAGTCCACATAACTTTAATTATCAGAGTAGCTGGTTTTATTATAATTATTAATTTAATGTCAGGTCTAGCTTTTTGTGAGAGTGGTGAAAAAGTGGGCAGTTGAAGGAGTTGCAGCTCAGTGACCTACTGTGATTTAAGTCCCACTTACCTCATCCACATTACTTGCAGGTAATAATTCAGATAATGTCCTGTAAACCTCCTGCAGGTGATTTAATAATAATTTTCACATAAATGAACAACCGTCAGCCCAAGTGATGTGCAAAAGATGTTGCTTGACTGTTTGTGGTAGCGTGCAACACAACTTTAAGTTACAGGAAGGTAAGTAAAGTAAGGAAGAGACTGGTTCAATAATGTGGATAGTGTCATATTCAAGAATAATGAGGTGAAAAACGGATGGTATTCGGGTGGTACCCAAAATTTATATACCTTATATATTTATATATATAGTCCAATCCAGGGAAGGACGGTGGAAGATGAGGAGTTTGAGGTAATCAGTCCCTCAGCCTGGATTATTATTATTATAACCAAACAGAAGCGCTAAACCCCTCAGCCTGGAGTCGATGTGTTCAGTCTAGCAGTCTAGAGAAAAGTATACTTTTCTCAAGACTGATGGACTGATGTCCATCAGTCTTGATGTCAGATAAGTCTGTATCAGTTGTATGTGCTTGTAGATGTAAAGATTATTATAATTATTATTATTATTATTATTATTATTATTATTATAGACAGATTTAGGAAGGTAATGTGTGTATAAAGTAATGATCGTGAAGTTAACACTCAGGGAGGAAGAAAAAACTGTACCGTCTATGAATTTTGATAAGCTGTACGATAAAATATCTTCAAGGAGGGTTCCTTGATACCAGTGAAAGGCTCTTGATCCAAAGAAATGGAGCTACAATCCCCTTCCTCGGACTGATCCTGATTTACTTCCAATCCCCAGGTCCTATGTGATCCTTAAGGGTTTAGCGCTTCCCGTAAATAATAATTATTAGAATACAGCAGACTGGTAATAAGTGGTATAGGTTTGAACACCCAGCAGGCGTGTGTGAGCGTGTTAGCCTGTCCTTCTAGCATTAAGTAAATTCGTCACATATTCTTGCAGCACATTTCTAAGTTGGGTTAGGTTGTCCTTTTTCCATAAAAAATAACAAATTATAACATACCAGCCATAACAGAAAACTATAAATATAAGAAAAAAGCGATAAAAAAAAATGTTTGTGGTGGGAACAAAAAACGGGCAGCCACTGAACGCGCTCTGAGCAGTCAGTCCTGTTTCGCGATCCTACTTTTGGTTATTGCCCATAGATTTTCAATCAGGTTGAAGTCAGGAGAGTTTCCAATTTAGAGTGCTTAACTCTTCAAAGAATGTCAGCATTTTTCTGGAAGTGTGGCATGGAAAATTTCTTCTCCGTCAGGAAATTCTCTATCCATTATATAATGGGAAGCATACGAGTTGCCAAGATTGTTTTGCATTTGTCAGTGATCATCGTTCCCTCAACAGTATCAAGCCGTCCAAGGCCTTTAGCTTACAGTAAAACTACCCCAAAACATCTTAGGTGGGTGTTGTGGAAAATAATTTCCCAAAATTATGTTGTATATTTTTATAATGTAAATATACCTGATTAATACATTACTATTGCTCTAAAGTGTATTTTAAAGAAGAGAATCGACAGGGAAGCTCTGCGCCTGCGCTGACGAGCATGGGAGACGCACCACTGTTTTGAATGTGGTAAAGGCACGCCAATGAAATGTGCATAAATTTCGTTGCTCTAGAAGTTAAATTGTTTGAAACTTCCCAAATAGGAGCCGAAATTGTTGGATTTGCAGTCCTGCATAACGTGAGCATTAAGCAGATGGACAGGACAGCTTAGGAACCCCAGCAAAGTCGTTGTCTATATTGAGATTCTGGCCAATATTTTCTTCATATTTATGCAGGGGGGGGGAATGACACACCGTAATTTCCAGACTAATTCGTGAGTCTTATTATTATAAATTCTCCTTCAATGTATATGTATTCACATTTTAAATTTAATATACAGTCCACATATTTATATTCATGTTTTCACCAGAATTCCTGGTGATGTATATTTCATTTGAAATTAATATAGGTCCAGAGTGACTTGTGGATAGATAATGGTAGGTATCGAAGGGGGACATTTTTTTGCGACCTAGGTGTCCTAAAATTCCTACTTGTCTCTGTAACCTTGATAAAGAATAATTATCTTTGTTACAATTTACTGGTATGTACCTTATGAGTTACATCCAGATAAATTTAATTTTCCACAGGTGTTTTGGCACTTGTTGAATGTGTCCATTCCGAAAAGGTTCGTCTTTGCTCCGTCTCACTACCACTGAACTGTACCCAAGTACTTCAAAATGAGTCATCCGAAAATATAACTTTTCTCGAGACATTTATCTGTCTCCATCCCTCATGATCGAGTGGCCACCGCAGGCGTTTTTATTTCAAAGCAACAGTCAGTGTTACTTTACCGGTTTTCTGGTAGTTCTGCCACTTCAAGGAGCCTTTGTCGAACATTTACGTTAGCTGAAGCCAAATCTCTTTGTAGATCTTTGCTGCTTTTCTTGGGATCCTTCACACTATTTCTTATGACAACCCTGTCATCGTGAGGTGATGTCTTGCCTTTTCTTTTATATCTTCCTCGACGTAGCACTCCCCAATCACCAGTGTCATCTGCTCTCTTCAGAATCCGACCAACAGTTGATTTTGCTAGGCTCAAATTTTCGGCGATCTGTGATACTCAAATCAGCATGTTTTCTAAGAATTACAATACTTGCACGCTTCCTAGATGTAATATTCATCAAAAATTTCAGCAGTATTCATGAACTGAAGGGGAGAATCTGGAAAACAACATTCACTCATGGATCTCGCTTTCAGGAATAGTCTTACAGAAAAACAGCTGTTATAGCAATGATGAGAGTCGCAGGGTAACACCACAGTTGGATGGTTGCCAGAAGTCGGTAGCAAACCCTTCTGAGAAGAACCCAAACCACATTAAACCGGAGACTAAGACATATTATAACCACAAAATTTACTCCTGTCCCAATTTGTGATTTTTACGTCTTGACGCGTTGTTGGAGTGTGAATAGGGCAACATTTATGAAGGGATTCAGGTAACTGATTAGGACTTGAGTCCTGGAGGTGACTAGTCTGGTGCCTGCACACTGAATGAGGGGGTGAGTATGTATCAGCTCGGAGGGTCATCTGAGCTGTAATGTATGTGCATATCTGACAAAACAGCTACTGAGTGAATGATGAATGTGTTCCTTTTTGGTGGGAGACGGCCGGTGTTAAAAAAAAAAAAAAAAGACAGGGCAATGATGTGGCTGGTGTTGTAAATTCTGGAATATCTGGTATCGTCTTGAAAACTGTGTAAGGGGTTGGAGTGTGTACTATTATTATTATAGTTATGGGGAAGAGTTAAACCTGTAAGGGTCATACAACATCTAGGAATGAGAGGAAATAAAGTTCAATACAATTAAGGGGAGGGAAGCTGCAATTCTTTGGATCAAGAACCCTGTGGAAATTTTTTACCAAAACTTCCGAAAATTATAGTGTGTAAATTACCATAATGTAAATAATGTGAAAAATACGTTGCTGGTGAGTTAAATTTAAATTTGAGTGAAAAAAGAACCAGCAGTGGCTGCGCAGGGCGGAGATGGAGAGACGCCGAAATGGAAATTTGGTGAAGAGTGTTCCCAGTAACCGGCTAATGGTATCGGTCTTCATCGGGGCTAAATTGGAGTGGAACGGCCTCAGACAACCAGAAAATAATGCGGTGACGTCCTACTCTGCGAACTGGGAAGAAATTGTGTGTGATACCACAAGAGTATAAGCATAACCCCAGAAAGCTCTGGCAACAACTAAAACAGTTGGGGTATAGCCATAAGCCAGTAGATAGGTCTAACATAGTACTCACTATCGATAATGAGGTATGCCACGAAACATCTAAGGTGGCAAATTGCTTTAATTCCTACTACACATCTGTTGCATCAACACTAGTAAGTAAACTACCAGCTGCATCAAATACCTTTAACACAGACTCTGATAAGTTTCAAACATACTATACCAATAAAGGGGTAACCCCAAACAGTTGTCAACTAGTAAGTGTATCTCATTACTTTATTCAAAAAGAACTAAGCAGGTTAAACCCAACTAAGAGCACAGGCCCTGATAACATCCCATCTAAGTTCCTAAAAGATGGTGCTTCTGAACTGTCAATCCCTATTGCTCACATAATAAATCTATCAATCACCACTAATACCGTACCGGAGGGGTTCAAGGAGGCCAGAGTTACTCCTATCTTCAAGAAAAATAGTAGGTCTGATGTAAGCAACTATAGGCCTGTTAGTATACTCTGTATAATATCTAAAATTCTAGAGAGGGCGGTGTATTCTCAAGTAGTTAAGTACCTTAATGACAACAACATTCTCCATAGCTATCAATCGGGCTTTAGAAGATCCTACTCAACCGACACCTCCCTTATTAATCTGATGGATTACCTGAGAACTGAAATGTCAAAGGGGAACCTCATAGGTATGGTAACCTTAGACCTGCAAAAGGCCTTCGATACTGTCAACCACAATATATTATGTAATAAACTTCAAGCTATCGGTATAGGTTCTGTAGACTGGTTTAAGTCCTACCTTAGCAACAGGAGACAAATAGTCAAAATCAACAAAACAGAATCAGAACCCCTGCCGATAACATGTGGAGTTCCCCAAGGTAGCATTCTGGGTCCCTTATTATTCTTATGTTATGTCAATGATATGCCTATCAGTGTCAAGTGCAAACTCCTACTGTATGCAGATGACAGTGCTCTGTTAGTGTCAGGTAAAGACCCACAAGATATTGCTAATGTTTTAACACTGGAACTGGAGTCCTGCAGCAAATGGTTAGTAGACAACAAACTATCATTACACCTAGGGAAAACTGAAGCCATTCTCTTTGGCACGAAACATAAACTGAGAAGGGTAAATAATTTTAATGTTCAATGTAATGGGGAGCCCATCACTTTGGTTTCATCAGTAAAATATTTGGGAATCCCCTTTGACCCATGCATGTCAGGAGAATTGAT